>NC_143021.1:170452561-170774347 GCF_055824585.1 Amblyomma mixtum
GTGATTCCGGTGGCCAAGCAAGGTAGAGATAGCGAGGCGACGCAACACGATGTGCCGGAAAGGATCACCGGTCAGCAAAGAGGCGAAAAAGTTGCAATGAAGTTTCACCACGTGGCCAAGCAAGGTAAAGACGAAGTTTCACCACGTCCTTTCGCTGCCACTACCGCTGCCAAAGTGAAATGCTTTCCCAGAACACCACCCGTCGTAAATTCCGGCACAGTCCTTCTGTTCACAAGGGGACGGTGAAAACCGCGATGGCAGGGGGTGAAATCAAGTGCAGCAGTGCGTAGAAACCTTGGTGATTCCGGTGGCCAAGCAAGGTAGAGATACCGAGGCGGCGCAACACGATGTGCCGGAAAGGAATCACCGTTCAGCAAATAGGCAATAAAGTTGCAATGAAGTTTCACCACGTCCTTTCGCTGCCACTACCGCTGCGAAAGTGAAATGCTTTCCCAGCACACCACCCGTCGTAAATTCCGGCACAGTCCGTCCGTTAACAAGGGGACGGTGAAAACCGCGATGGCAGGTGGTGAAATCAAGTGCAGCATTGCGTAGAAATCTTGGTGATTCCGGTGGCCAAGCAAGGTAGAGATCGCGAGGCGACGCAACATGATGTGCCGGAAAGGAGTCACCGGTCAGCAAATAGGCGAAAAAGTTGCAGTGAAGTTTCACCACGTCCTTTCGCTGCCACTACTGCTGGCAAAGTGAAATTCTTTCCCAGAACACCACCCGTCGTAAATTCCGGCACAGTCCTTCCGCTCACAAGGGGACGGTGAAAACCGCGATGACAGGTGGTGAAATCACGTGCAGCAGTGCGTAGAAATCTTGGTGATTCCGGTGGCCAAGCAAGGTAAAGATAGCGAGGCGACGCAACACGATGTGCCGGAAAGGATTCACCGGTCAGCAAATAGGCGAAAAAGTTGCCATGAAGTTTCACCAGGTCCTTTCGCTGCCACTACCGCTGCCAAAGTGAACTGCTTTCCCAGAACGCCCCCCGTCGTAAATTCCGGCACAGTCCTTTCGTTTACAAGGGGACGGTGAAAACCGCGATGACAGGTGGTGAAATCACGTGCAGCAGTGCGTAGAAATCTTGATGATTCCGGTGGCCAAGCAAGGTAGAGATCGCGAGGCGACGCAACACGATGTGCCGGAAAGGTGTCACCGGTCAGAAAATAGGCGAAAAAGTTGCAATGAAGTTTCACCACGTCCTTTCGCTGCCACTACCGCTGGCAAAGTGAACTGCTTTCCCAGAACACCACCCGTCGTAAATTCCGGCACAGTCCTTTCGTTTACAAGGGGACGGTGAAAACCGCGATGACAGGTGGTGAAATCACGTGCAGCAGTGCGTAGAAATCTTGATGATTCCGGCGGCCAAGCAAGGTAGAGATCGCGAGGCGACGCAACACGATGTGCCGGAAAGGTGTCACCGGTCAGAAAATAGGCGAAAAAGTTGCAATGAAGTTTCACCACGTCCTTTCGCTGCCACTACCGCTGGCAAAGTGAACTGCTTTCCCAGAACGCCCCCCGTCGTAAATTCCGGCACAGTCCTTTCGTTCACAAGGGGACGGTGAAACCGCGATGACAGGTGGTGAAATCAAGCGCAGCAGTGCGTAGAAATCTTGGTGATTCCGGTGGGCAAGCAAGGTAGAGAGAGTGAGGCGACGCAACACGATGTGCCGGAAAGGAATCACCGGTCAGCAAATAGGCGAAAAAGTTGCCATGAAGTTTCACCACGTCCTTTCGCTGCCACTACCGCTGGCAAAGTGAACTGCTTTCCCAGAACACCCCCCGTCGTAAATTCCGGCACAGTCCTTTCGTTCACAAGGGGAAGGTGAAAACCGCGATGACAGGTGGTGAAATCAAGCGCAGCAGTGCGTAGAAATCTTGGTGATTCCGGTGGCCAAGCAAGGTAGAGATAGCGAGGCGACGCAACACGATGTGCCGGAAAGGAATCACCGGTCAGCAAATAGGCGAAAAAGTTGCAATGAAGTTTCACCACGTCCTTTCGCTGCCACTACCACTGCCGAAGTGAAATGCTTTCCCTGAACATCACCAGTCGTAAATTCCGGCACAGTCCTTCCGTTCACAAGGGGACGGTGAAAGCCGCGATGGCAGGTGGTGAAATCAAGCGCAGCAGTGCGTAGAAATCTTGGTGATTCCGGTGGCCAAGCAAGGTAGATATAGCGAGGCGACGCAACACGATGTGCCGGAAAGGTGTCACCGGTCAGCAAATGGGCGAAAAAGTTGCAGTGAAGTTTCACCACGTCCTTTCGCTGCCACTACTGCTGGCAAAGTGAAATTCTTACCCAAAACACCACCCGTCGTAAATTCCGGCACAGTCCTCCCGTTCACAAGGGGACGGTGAAAACCGCGATGACAGGTGGTGAAATCAAGTACAGCAGTGCGTAGAAATCTTGGTGATTCCGGTGGCCAAGCAAGGTAGAGATAGCGAGGCGACGCAACACGATGTGCCGGAAAGGATTCACCGGTCAGCAAATAGGGGAAAAAGTCGCAATGAAGTTTCACCACGTCCTTTCGCTGCCACTACCACTGCCGAAGTGAAATGCTTTCCCTGAACACCACCCCTCGTAAATTCCGGCACAGTCCTTCCGTTCACAAGGGTACGGTGAAAACCGCGATGGCAGGTGGTGAAATCAAGAGCAGCAGTGCATAGAAACCTTGGTGATTCCGGTGGCCAAGCAAGGTAGAGATACTGAGGCGGCGCAACACGATGTGCCAGAAAGGAATTACCGGTCAGCAATTAGGCGAAAAAGTTCCAATGATGTTTCACCACGTCCTTTCGCTGCCACTACCGCTGCCAAAGTGAAATGCTTTCCCAGAACACCACCCGTCGTAAATTCCGGCACAGTCCTTCCGTTCACAAGGGGACGGTGAAAATTGCGATGACAGGTGGTAAAATCAGTCCAGCAGTGCGTAGAAATCTTGGTGATTCCGGTGGCCAAGCAAGGTAGAGATAGCGAGGCGACGCAACACGATGTGCCGGAAAAGAATCAACGGTCAGCAAATAGGCGAAAAAGGTGCAATGAAGTTTCACCACGTCCTTACGCTGCCACTACCGCTGCCAAAGTGAAATGCTTTCCCAGAACACCACCCGTCGTAAATTCCGGCACAGTCCTTCCGTTCACAAGGGGACGGTGAAAAACGCGATGGCAGGTGGTGAAATCAGTGCAGCAGTGCGTAGAAATCTTGGTGATTCCGGTGGCGAAGCGAGGCGCAGATAGCGAGCGGCCGCAACACAATGTGCCGGAAAGATTCACCGTTCAGCAAATAGGCGAAAAAGTTGCAATGAAGTTTCACCACGTCCTTTCGCTGCCACTACCGCTGCCAAAGTGAAATGCTTTCCCAGAACACCACCCGTCGTAAATTCCGGCACAGTCCTTCCGTTCACAAGATGACGGTGAAAACCGCGATGACAGGTGGTGAAATCAAGTGCAGCAGTGCGTAGAAATCTTGGTGATTCCGGCGGCCAAGCAAGGTAGAGATAGCGAGGCGGCGCAACACGATGTGCCGGAAAGGTATCACCGTTCAGCAAATAGGCGAAAAAGTTGCAATGAAGTTTCACCACGTCCTTTCGATGCCACTACCGCTGGCAAAGTGAAATGCTTTCCCAGAACACCACCCGTCGTAAATTCTGGCACAGTCCTTCCGTTCACAAGGGGACGGTGAAAACCGCGATGGCAGGTGGTGAAATAAAGAGCAGCAGTGCGTAGAAATCTTGGTGATTCCGGTGGCCAAGCAAGGTAGAGATAGCGAGGCGACGCAACACGATGTGCCGGAAAGGATCACCGGTCAGCAAAGAGGCGAAAAAGTTGCAATGAAGTTTCACCACGTGGCCAAGCAAGGTAAAGACGAAGTTTCACCACGTCCTTTCGCTGCCACTACCGCTGCCAAAGTGAAATGCTTTCCCAGAACACCACCCGTCGTAAATTCCGGCACAGTCCTTCTGTTCACAAGGGGACAGTGAAAACCGCGATGGCAGGGGGTGAAATCAAGTGCAGCAGTGCATAGAAACCTTGGTGATTCCGGTGGCCAAGCAAGGTAGAGATACCGAGGCGGCGCAACACGATGTGCCGGAAAGGAATCACCGTTCAGCAAATAGGCAATAAAGTTGCAATGAAGTTTCACCACGTCCTTTCGCTGCCACTACCGCTGCGAAAGTGAAATGCTTTCCCAGCACACCACCCGTCGTAAATTCCGGCACAGTCCGTCCGTTAACAAGGGGACGGTGAAAACCGCGATGGCAGGTGGTGAAATCAAGTGCAGCATTGCGTAGAAATCTTGGTGATTCCGGTGGCCAAGCAAGGTAGAGATCGCGAGGCGACGCAACATGATGTGCCGGAAAGGAGTCACCGGTCAGCAAATAGGCGAAAAAGTTGCAGTGAAGTTTCACCACGTCCTTTCGCTGCCACTACTGCTGGCAAAGTGAAATTCTTTCCCAGAACACCACCCGTAGTAAATTCCGGCACAGTCCTTCCGCTCACAAGGGGACGGTGAAAACCGCGATGACAGGTGGTGAAATCACGTGCAGCAGTGCGTAGAAATCTTGGTGATTCCGGTGGCCAAGCAAGGTAAAGATAGCGAGGCGACGCAACACGATGTGCCGGAAAGGATTCACCGGTCAGCAAATAGGCGAAAAAGTTGCCATGAAGTTTCACCAGGTCCTTTCGCTGCCACTACCGCTGCCAAAGTGAACTGCTTTCCCAGAACGCCCCCCGTCGTAAATTCCGGCACAGTCCTTTCGTTTACAAGGGGACGGTGAAAACCGCGATGACAGGTGGTGAAATCACGTGCAGCAGTGCGTAGAAATCTTGATGATTCCGGTGGCCAAGCAAGGTAGAGATCGCGAGGCGACGCAACACGATGTGCCGGAAAGCTGTCACCGGTCAGAAAATAGGCGAAAAAGTTGCAATGAAGTTTCACCACGTCCTTTCGCTGCCACTACCGCTGGCAAAGTGAACTGCTTTCCCAGAACACCACCCGTCGTAAATTCCGGCACAGTCCTTTCGTTTACAAGGGGACGGTGAAAACCGCGATGACAGGTGGTGAAATCACGTGCAGCAGTGCGTAGAAATCTTGATGATTCCGGTGGCCAAGCAAGGTAGAGATCGCGAGGCGACGCAACACGATGTGCCGGAAAGGTGTCACCGGTCAGAAAATAGGCGAAAAAGTTGCAATGAAGTTTCACCACGTCCTTTCGCTGCCACTACCGCTGGCAAAGTGAACTGCTTTCCCAGAACGCCCCCCGTCGTAAATTCCGGCACAGTCCTTTCGTTCACAAGGGGACGGTGAAAACCGCGATGACAGGTGGTGAAATCAAGCGCAGCAGTGCGTAGAAATCTTGGTGATTCCGGTGGGCAAGCAAGGTAGAGAGAGTGAGGCGACGCAACACGATGTGCCGGAAAGGAATCACCGGTCAGCAAATAGGCGAAAAAGTTGCCATGAAGTTTCACCACGTCCTTTCGCTGCCACTACCGCTGGCAAAGTGAACTGCTTTCCCAGAACACCCCCCGTCGTAAATTCCGGCACAGTCCTTTCGTTCACAAGGGGAAGGTGAAAACCGCGATGACAGGTGGTGAAATCAAGCGCAGCAGTGCGTAGAAATCTTGGTGATTCCGGTGGCCAAGCAAGGTAGATATAGCGAGGCGACGCAACACGATGTGCCGGAAAGGTGTCACCGGTCAGCAAATGGGCGAAAAAGTTGCAGTGAAGTTTCACCACGTCCTTTCGCTGCCACTACTGCTGGCAAAGTGAAATTCTTACCCAAAACACCACCCGTCGTAAATTCCGGCACAGTCCTCCCGTTCACAAGGGGACGGTGAAAACCGCGATGACAGGTGGTGAAATCAAGTACAGCAGTGCGTAGAAATCTTGGTGATTCCGGTGGCCAAGCAAGGTAGAGATAGCGAGGCGACGCAACACGATGTGCCGGAAAGGATTCACCGGTCAGCAAATAGGGTAAAAAGTCGCAATGAAGTTTCACCACGTCCTTTCGCTGCCACTACCACTGCCGAAGTGAAATGCTTTCCCTGAACACCACCCCTCGTAAATTCCGGCACAGTCCTTCCGTTCACAAGGGGACGGTGAAAACCGCGATGGCAGGTTGTGAAATCAAGTGCAGCAGTGCGTAGAAATCTTGGTGATTCCGGTGGCCAAGCAAGGTGGAGATAGCGAGGCGACGCAACACGATGTGCCGGAAAGGAATCACCGGTCGGCAAATAGGCGAAAAAGTTGCCATGAAGTTTCACCACGTCCTTTCGCTGCCACTACCGCTGCCAAAGTGAAACGCTTTCCCAGAACACCACCCGTCGTAAATTCTGGCACAGTCCTTCCGTTCACAAGGGGACGGTGAAAACCGCGATGACAGGTGGTGCAATCAAGTGCAGCAGTGCGTAGAAATCCTGGTGATTCCGGTGGCCAAGCAAGGTAGAGATAGCGTGGCGACGCAACACGCTGTGTAGGAAAGGATTCACCGGTCAGCAAATAGGCGAAAAAGTTGCAATGAAGTTTCCCCACGTCCTTTCGCTGCCACTACCGCTGGCAAAGTGAAATGCTTTCCCAGAACACCACCCGTCGTAAATTCTGGCACAGTCCTTCCGTTCACAAGGGGACGGTGAAAACCGCGATGACAGGTGGTGCAATCAAGTGCAGCAGTGCGTAGAAATCCTGGTGATTCCGGTGGCCAAGCAAGGTAGAGATAGCGAGGCGACGCAACACGCTGTGCCGGAAAGGATTCAGCGGTCAGCAAATAGGCGAAAAAGTTGCAATGAAGTTTCACCACGTCCTTTCGATGCCACTACCGCTGGCAAAGTGAAATGCTTTCCCAGAACACCACCCGTCGTAAATTCTGGCACAGTCCTTCCGTTCACAAGGGGACGGTGAAAACCGCGATGACAGCTGGTGCAATCAAGTGCAGCAGTGCGTAGAAATCCTGGTGATTCCGGTGGCCAAGCAAGGTAGAGATAGCGTGGCGACGCAACACGCTGTGCCGGAAAGGATTCACCGGTCAGCAAACAGGCGAAAAAGTTGCAATGAAGTTTCACCACGTCCTTTCGCTGCCACTACCGCTGCCAAAGTGAAATGCTTTCCCAGAACACCACCCGTTGTAAATACCGGCACAGTCCTTCCGTTCACAAGGGGACGGTGAAAACCGCGATGGCAGGTGGTGAAATCAAGCGCAGCATTGCGCAGAAATCTTGGTGATTCCGGTGGCCAAGCAAGGTAGAGATAGCGAGGCGACGCAACACGATGTGCCGGAAAGGATTCACCGGTCGGCAAATAGGCGAAAAAGTTGCAATGAAGTTTCACCACGTCCTTTTGCTGCCACTACCGCTGCCGAAGTGAAATGCTTTCCCTGAACACCACCCGTCGTAAATTCCGGCACAGTCCTTCCGTTCACAAGGGGACGGTGAAAACCGCGATGGCAGGTGATGAAATCAAGCGCAGCAGTGCGTAGAAATCTTGGTGATTCCGGTGGCCAAGCAACGTAGAGATCGCGAGGCGACGCAACACGATGTGCCGGAAAGGTGTCACCGGTCAGAAAATAGGCAAAAAGTTGCAATGAAGTTTCACCACGTCCTTTCGCTGCCACTACCGCTGGCAAAGTGAAATGCTTTTCCAGAACACCCCCCGTCGTAAATTCCGGCACTGTCCTTTCGTTAACAAAGGGACGGTGAAAACCGCGATGACAGGTGGTGAAATCAAGCGCAGCATTGCGTAGAAATCTTGGTGATTCCGGTGGCCAAGCAAGGTAGAGATAGCGAGGCGACGCAACACGATGTGCCGGAAAGGCATCACCGGTCAGCAAATAGGCGAAAGAGTTGCAATGAAGTTTCACCACGTCCTTTCGCTGCCACTACCACTGCCGAAGTGAAATGCTTTCCCTGAACACCACCCGTCGTAAATTCCGGCACAGTCCTTCCGTTCACAAGGGGACGGTGAAAACCGCGATGACAGGTGGTGCAATCAAGTGCAGCAGTGCGTAGAAATCCTGGTGATTCCGGTGGCCAAGCAAGGTAGAGATAGCGTGGCGACGCAACACGCTGTGTCGGAAAGGATTCACCGGTTAGCAAATAGGCGAAAAAGTTGCAATGAAGTTTCCCCACGTCCTTTCGCTGCCACTACCGCTGGCAAAGTGAAATGCTTTCCCAGAACACCACCCGTCGTAATTTCTGGAACAGTCCTTCCGTTCACAAGGGGACGGCGAAAACCGCGATGACAGGTGGTGCAATCAAGTGCAGCAGTGCGTAGAAATCCTGGTGATTCCGGTGGCCAAGCAAGGTAGAGATAGCGAGGCGACGCAACACGCTGTGCCGGAAAGGATTCACCGGTCAGCAAATAGGCGAAAAAGTTGCAATGAAGTTTCACCACGTCCTTTCGCTGCCACTACCGCTGCCAAAGTGAAATGCTTTCCCAGAACCCGTTGTAAATTCTGGCACAGCCCTTCCGTTCACAAGGGGACGGTGAAAACCGCGATTACAGGTGGTGACATCAAATGCAGCAGTGCGTAGGAATCTTTGTGATTCCGGTGGCCAAGCAAGGTAGAGATAGCGAGGCGACGCAACACGATGTGCCGGAAAGGATTCACCGGTCAGCAAATAGGCGAAAAAGTTGCAACGAAGTTTCACCACGTCCTTTCGCTGCCACTACCGCTACCAAAGTGAAATGCTTTCCCAGAACACCACCCGTCGTAAATTCCGGCCCAGTCCTTCCGTTCACAAGGGTACGGTGAAAACCGCGATGGCAGGTGGTGAAATCAAGAGCAGCAGTGCATAGAAACCTTGGTGATTCCGGTGGCCAAGCAAGGTAGAGATACTGAGGCGGCGCAACACAATGTGCCAGAAAGGAATTACCGGTCAGCAATTAGGCGAAAAAGTTGCAATGAAGTTTCGCCACGTCCTTTCGCTGCCACTACCGCTGCCAAAGTGAAATGCTTTCCCAGAACACCACCCGTCGTAAATTCCGACACAGTCCTTCCGTTCACAAATTGATGGTGAAAACCGCGATTAAAGGTGATGAAATCAAGTGCAGCAGTGCGTAGAAACCTTGGTGGTTCCGGTGGCGAAGCAAGGTAAACATACCGAGGCGGCGCAACACGATGTGCCGGAAAGGAATCACCGGTCAGCAAATAGGCGAAAAAGTTGCAGTGAAATTTCGCCACGTCCTTTCGCTGCCACTACCGCTACCAAAGTGAAATGCTTTCCCAGAACACCACCCGTCGTAAATTCCGGCCCAGTCCTTCCGTTCACAAGGGTACGGTGAAAACCGCGATGGCAGGTGGTGAAATCAAGAGCAGCAGTGCATAGAAACCTTGGTGATTCCGGTGGCCAAGCAAGGTAGAGATACTGAGGCGGCGCAACACGATGTGCCAGGAAGGAATTACCGGTCAGCAATTAGGCGAAAAAGTTCCAATGAAGTTTCGCCACGTCCTTTCGCTGCCACTACCGCTGCCAAAGTGAAATGCTTTCCCAGAACACCACCCGTCGTAAATTCCGGCACAGTCCTTCCGTTCACAAGGAGACGGTGAAAACCGCGATGACAGGTGTTGAAATGAAGTGCAGCAGTGCGCAGAAATCTTGGTGATTCCGGTGGCCAGGCAAGGTAGAGATAGCGAGGCGACGCAACACGATGTGCCGGAAAAGAATCACCGGTCAGCAAATAGGCGAAAAAGGTGCAATGAAGTTTCACCACGTCCTTTCGCTGCCACTACCGCTGGCAAAGTGAAATGCTTTCCCAGAACACCACCCGTCGTAAATTCCGGCCCAGTCCTCCGTTCACAAGGGTACGGTGAAAACCGCGATGGCAGGTGGTGAAATCAAGAGCAGCAGTGCATAGAAACCTTGGTGATTCCGGTGGCCAAGCAAGGTAGAGATACTGAGGCGGCGCAACACGATGTGCCAGAAAGGAATTACCGGTCAGCAATTAGGCGAAAAAGTTGCAATGAAGTTTCGCCACGTCCTTTCGCTGCCACTACCGCTGCCAAAGTGAAATGCTTTCCCAGAACACCACCCGTCGTAAATTCCGACACAGTCCTTCCGTTCACAAATTGATGGTGAAAACCGCGATTAAAGGTGATGAAATCAAGTGCAGCAGTGCGTAGAAACCTTGGTGGTTCCGGTGGCGAAGCAAGGTAAACATACCGAGGCGGCGCAACACGATGTGCCGGAAAGGAATCACCGGTCAGCAAATAGGCGAAAAAGTTGCAGTGAAATTTCGCCACGTCCTTTCGCTGCCACTACCGCTACCAAAGTGAAATGCTTTCCCAGAACACCACCCGTCGTAAATTCCGGCCCAGTCCTTCCGTTCACAAGGGTACGGTGAAAACCGCGATGGCAGGTGGTGAAATCAAGAGCAGCAGTGCATAGAAACCTTGGTGATTCCGGTGGCCAAGCAAGGTAGAGATACTGAGGCGGCGCAACACGATGTGCCAGGAAGGAATTACCGGTCAGCAATTAGGCGAAAAAGTTCCAATGAAGTTTCGCCACGTCCTTTCGCTGCCACTACCGCTGCCAAAGTGAAATGCTTTCCCAGAACACCACCCGTCGTAAATTCCGGCACAGTCCTTCCGTTCACAAGGAGACGGTGAAAACCGCGATGACAGGTGTTGAAATGAAGTGCAGCAGTGCGCAGAAATCTTGGTGATTCCGGTGGCCAGGCAAGGTAGAGATAGCGAGGCGACGCAACACGATGTGCCGGAAAAGAATCACCGGTCAGCAAATAGGCGAAAAAGGTGCAATGAAGTTTCACCACGTCCTTTCGCTGCCACTACCGCTGCCAAAGTGAAATGCTTTCCCAGAACACCACCCGTCGTAAATTCCGGCACAGTCCTTCCGTTCACAAGGGGACGGTGAAAATTGCAATGGCAGGTGGTGAAATCAGTCCAGACGTGCGTAGAAATCTTGGTTGTTCCGGTGGCCAAGCAAGGTAGAGATAGCGAGGCGGCGCAACACGATGTGCCGGAAAGGAATCACCGTTCAGCAAGTAGGCGAAAAAGTTGCAATGAAGTTTCACCACGTCGTTTCGCTGCCCCTACCGCTGCCAAAGTGAAATGCTTTCCCAGAACACCACCCGTCGTAAATTCCGGCACAGTCCTTCCGTTCACAAGGGGACGGTGAAAACCGCGATGGCAGGTGGTGAAATCAAGAGCAGCAGTGCATAGAAACCTTGGTGATTCCGGTGGCCAAGCAAGGTACAGATACCGAGGCGGCGCAACACGATGTGCCAGAAAGGAATCACCGGTCAGCAATTAGGCGAGAAAGTTGCAATGAAGTTTCGCCACGTCGTTTCGCTGCCACTACCGCTGCCAAAGTAAAATGCTTTCCCGGAGCACCACCCGTCGTAAATTCCGGCACTGTCCTTCCGTTCACAAATTGATGGTGAAAACCGCGATTAAAGGTGATGAAGTCAAGTGCAGCAGTGCGTAGAAACCTTGGTGGTTCCGGTGGCCAAGCAAGGTAGAGATAGCGAGGCGACGCAACACGATGTGCCGGAAAGGAATCACTGGTCAGCAAAGAGGCGAAAAAGTTGCAATGAAGTTTCACCACGTGGGCAAGCAAGCCACGTCCTTTGGCTGCCACTACCGCTGGCAAAGTGAAATGCTTTCCCAGAACACCACCCGTCGTGAATTCCGGGACAGTCCTTCCGTTCAGAAGGGGACGGGGAAAACCGCGATAACGCGTTGTGAAATCAAGTGCAGCAGTGCGTAGAAATCTTGGTGATTCCTGTGGCCAATCAAGGTAGAGATAGCGAGGCGACGCAACAAGATGTGCCGGAAAAGAATCACCGGTCAGCAAATAGGCGAAAAAGGTGCAATGAAGTTTCACCACGTCCTTACGCTGCCACTACCGCTGCCAAAGTGAAATGCTTTCCCAGAACACCACCCGTCGTAAATTCCGGCACAGTCCTTCCGTTCACAAGGGGACGGTGAAAACCGCGATGGCAGGTGGTGAAATCCGTGCAGCAGTGCGTAGAAATCTTGGTGATTCCGGTGGCGAAGCGAGGCGCAGATAGCGAGCGGCCGCAACACAATGTGCCGGAAAGAATCACCGTTCAGCAAATAGGCGAAAAAGTTGCAATGAAGTTTCACCACGTCCTTTCGCTGCCACTACCGCTGCCAAAGTGAAATGCTTTCCCAGAACACCACCCGTCGTAAATTCCGGCACAGTCCTTCCGTTCACAAGGGGACGGTGAAAACCGCGATGACAGGTGGTGAAATCAAGTGCAGCAGTGCGTAGAAATCTTGGTGATTCCGGCGGCCAAGCAAGGTAGAGATAGTGAGGCGGCGCAACACGATGTGCCGGAAAGGTATCACCGTTCAGCAATTAGGCGAAAAAGTTGCAATGAAGTTTCGCCACGTCCTTTCGCTGCCACTACCGCTGCCAAAGTGAAATGCTTTCCCAGAACACCACCCGTCGTAAATTCCGGCACGGTCCTTCCGTTCACAAGGAGACGGTGAAAACCGCGATGACAGGTGTTGAAATCGAGTGCAGCAGTGCGCAGAAATCTTGGTGATTCCGGTGGCCAAGCAAGGTAGAGATAGCGAGGCGACACAACACGATGTGCCGGAAAGGATCACCGGTCAGCAAATAGGCGAAAAAGGTGCAATGAAGTTTGACCACGTCCTTTCGCTGCCACTACCGCTGCCAAAGTGAAATGCTTTCCCAGAACACCACCAGTCGTAAATTCCGGCACAATCCTTCCGTTCACAAGGGGACGGTGAAAACCGCGATGGCAGATGGTGAAATCAGTCCAGCAGTGCGTAGAAATCTTGGTGGTCCCGGTGGCCAAGCAAGGTAGAGATAGCGAGGCGGCGCGACACGATGTGCCGGAAAGGAATCCCCGTTCAGCAAGTAGGCGAAAAAGTTGCAATGAAGTTTCACCACGTCCTTTCGCTGCCACTACCGGTGCCAAAGTGAAATGCTTTCCCAGAACACCACCCGTCGTAAATTCCGGCACAGTCCTTCCGTTCACAAGGGGACGGTGAAAACCGCGATGGCAGGTGGTGAAATCAAGAGCAGCAGTGCGTAGAAACCTTGGTGATTCCGGTGGCCAAGCAAGGTACAGATACCGAGGCGGCGCAACACGATGTGCCAGAAAGGAATCACCGGTCAGCAATTAGGCGAAAAAGTTGCAATGAAGTTTCGCCACGTCCTTTCGCTGCCACTAACGCTGCCAAAGTGAAATGCTTTCCCGGAACACCACCCGTCGTAAATTCCGGCACAGTCCTTCCGTTCACAAGGAGACGGTGAAAACCACGATGACAGGAGGTGAAATCGAGTGCAGCAGTGTGTAGAAATCTTGGTGATTCCGGTGGCCAAGCAAGGTAGAGATAGCGAGGCGACGCAACACGATGTGCCGGAAAGGAATCACCGGTCAGCAAAGAGGCGAAAAAGTTGCAATGAAGTTTCACCACGTGGCCAAGCAAGGTAGAGACGAAGTTTCACCACGTCCTTTCGCTGCCACTACCGCTGCCAAAGTGAAATGCTTTCCCAGAACACCACCCGTCGTAAATTCCGGCACAGTCCTTCTGTTCACAAGGGGACGGTGAAAACCGCGATGGCAAGGGGTGAAATCAAGTGCAGCAGTGCGTAGAAACCTTGGTGATTCCGGTGGCCAAGCAAGGTAGAGATACCGAGGCGGCGCAACACGATGTGCCGGAAAGGAAACACCGGTCAGCAAATAGGCAAAAAAGTTGCAATGAAGTTTCACCACGTCCTTTCGCTGCCACTACCGCTGCGAAAGTGAAATGCTTTCCCAGTACACCACCCGTCGTAAATTCCGGCACAGTCCTTCCGTCCACAAGGGGACGGTGAAAACCGCGATGAAAGGTGGTGAAATCAAGTGCAGCAGTGCGTAGAAACCTTGGTGATTCCGGTGGCCAAGCAAGGTAGAGATAGTGAGGCGGCGCAACACGATGTGCCGGAAAGGATTCAGTGGTCAGCAAATAGGCAAAAAAGTGAAATGCTTTCCCAGAACAACACCAGTTGTAAATTCCGGCACAGTCCGTCCGTTAACAAGGGGACGGTGAAAACCGCGATGGCAGGTGATGAAATCAAGCGCAGCAGTGCGTAGAAATCTTGGTGATTCCGGTGGCCAAGCAAGGTAGAGATCGCGAGGCGACGCAACACGATGTGCCGGAGAGGAGTCACCTGTCAGAAAATAGGCGAAAAAGTTGCCATGAAGTTTCACCACGTCCTTTCGCTGCCACTACCGCTGCCAAAGTGAAACGCTTTCCCAGAACACCACCCGTCGTAAATTCCGGCAAAGTCCTTCCGTTCACAAGGGTACGGTGAAAACCGCGATGGCAGGTGATGAAATCAAGCGCAGCAGTGCGTAGAAATCTTGGTATTCCGGTGGCCAAGCAAGGTAGAGATCGCGAGGCGACGCAACACGATGTGCCGGAAAGGTGTCACTGGTCAGAAAATAGGCGAAAAAGTTGCAATGAAGTTTCACCACGTCCTTTCGCTGCCACTACCGCTGGCAAAGTGAAATGCTTTCCCAGAACACACCCCGTCGTAAATTCCGGCACAGTCCTTTCGTTCACAAGGGGACGGTGAAAACCACGATGACAGGTGGTGAAATCAAGCGCAGCAGTGCGTGGAAATCTTGGTGATTCCGGTGGCCAAGCAAGGTAGAGATAGCTAGGCGACGCAACACGATGTGCCGGAAAGGAATCACCGGTCAGCAAATAGGCGAAAAAGTTGCAATGAAGTTTCACCACGTCCTTTCGCTGCCACTACAACTGCCGAAGTGAAATGCTTTCCCTGAACACCACCCGTCGTAAATTCCGGCACAGTCCTTCCGTTCACAAGGGGACGGTGAAAACCGCGATGACAGGTGGTGAAATCAAGCGCAGCAGTGAGTAGAAATCTTGGTGATTCCGGTGGCCAAGCAAGGTAGAGATAGCGAGGCGACGCAACACGATGTGCCGGAAAGGAGTCACCGGTCAGCAAATAGGCGAAAAAGTTGCCATGAAGTTTCACCAGGTCCTTTCGCTGCCACTACCGCTGCCAAAGTGAAATGCTTTCCCAGAACACCACCCGTCGTAAATTCCAGCACAGTCCTTCCGTTTACAAGGGGACGGTGAAAACCGCGATGACAGGTGGTGAAATCACGTGCAGCAGTGCGTAGAAATCTTGATGATTCCGGTGGCCAAGCAAGGTAGAGATCGCGAGGCGACGCAACACGATGTGCCGGAAAGGTGTCACCGGTCAGAAAATAGGCGAAAAAGTTGCAATGAAGTTTCACCACGTCCTTTCGCTGCCACTACCGCTGGCAAAGTGAACTGCTTTCCCAGAACGCCCCCCGTCGTAAATTCCGGCACAGTCCTTTCGTTCACAAGGGGACGGTGAAAACCGCGATGATAGGTGGTGAAATCAAGCGCAGCAGTGCGTAGAAATCTTGGTGATTCCGGTGGGCAAGCAAGGTAGAGAGAGTGAGGCGACGCAACACGATGTGCCGGAAAGGTGTCACCGGTCAGCAAATGGGCGAAAAAGTTGCAGTGAAGTTTCACCACGTCCTTTCGCTGCCACTACTGCTGGCAAAGTGAAATTCTTTCCCAGAACACCACCCGTCGTAAATTCCGGCACAGTCCTTTCGTTAACAAGGGGATGGTGAAAACCGCGATGACAGGTGGTGAAATCAAGCGCAGCATTGCGTAGAAATCTTGGTGATTCCGGTGGCCAAGCAAGGTAGATATAGCGAGGCGACGCAACACGATGTGCCGGAAAGGTGTCACCGGTCAGCAAATGGGCGAAAAAGTTGCAGTGAAGTTTCACCACGTCCTTTCGCTGCCACTACTGCTGGCAAAGTGAAATTCTTTCCCAGAACACCACCCGTCGTAAATTCCGGCACAGTCCTTCCGTTCACAAGGGGACGGTGAAAACCGCGATGACAGGTGGTGAAATCAAGTGCAGCAGTGCGTAGAAATCTTGGTTATTCCGGTGGCCAAGCAAGGTGGAGATAGCGAGGCGACGCAACACGATGTGCCGGAAAGGAATCACCGGTCAGCAAATAGGCGAAAAAGTTTCCATGAAGTTTCACCACGTCCTTTCGCTGCCACTACCGCTGCCAAAGTGAAACGCTTTCCCAGAACACCACCCGTCGTAAATTCCGGCAAAGTCCTTCCGTTCACAAGGGTACGGTGAAAACCGCGATGGCAGGTAATGAAATCAAGCGCAGCAGTGCGTAGAAATCTTGGTGATTCCGGTGGCCAAGCAAGGTAGAGATCGCGAGGCGACGCAACACCATGTGCCGGAAAGGTGTCACCGGTCAGAAAATAGGCGAAAAAGTTGCAATGAAGTTTCACCACGTCCTTTCGCTGCCACTACCGCTGGCAAAGTGAAATGCTTTCCCAGAACACCACCCGTCGTAAATTCTGGCACAGTCCTTCCGTTCACAAGGGGACGGTGAAAACCGCGATGACAGGTGGTGAAATAGAGCGCAGCATTGCGTAGAAATCTTGGTGATTCCGGTGGCCAAGCAAGGTAGAGATAGCGAGGCGACGCAACACGATGTGCCGGAAAGGCATCACCGGTCAGCAAATAGGCGAAAGAGTTGCAATGAAGTTTCACCACGTCCTTTCGCTGCCACTACCACTGCCGAAGTGAAATGCTTTCCCTGAACACCACCCGTCGTAAATTCCGGCACAGTCCTTCCGTTCACAAGGCGTCGGTGAAAACCGAGATGACAGGTGGTGCAATCAAGTGCAGCAGTGCGTAGAAATCCTGGTGATTCCGGTGGCCAAGCAAGGTAGAGATAGCGTGGCGACGCAACACGCTGTGTCGGAAAGGATTCACCGGTCAGCAAATAGGCGAAAAAGTCGCACTGAAGTTTCCCCACGTCCTTTCGCTGCCACTACCGCTGGCAAAGTGAAATGCTTTCCCAGAACACCACCCGTCGTAATTTCTGGCACAGTCCTTCCGTTCACAAGGGGACGGTGAAAACCGCGACGACAGGTGGTGCAATCAAGTGCAGCAGTGCGTAGAAATCCTGGTGATTCCGGTGGCCAAGCAAGGTAGAGATAGCGAGGCGACGCAACACGCTGTGCCGGAAAGGATTCAGCGGTCAGCAAATAGGCGAAAAAGTTGCAATGAAGTTTCACCACGTCCTTTCGCTGCCACTACCGCTGGCAAAGTGAAATGCTTTCCCAGAACACCACCCGTCGTAAATTCTGGCACAGTCCCTCCGTTCACAAGGGGACGGTGAAAACCGCGATGACAGCTGGTGCAATCAAGTGCAGCAGTGCGTATAAATCCTGGTGATTCCGGTGGCCAAGCAAGGTAGAGATAGCGTGGCGATGCAACACGCTGTGCCGGAAAGGATTCACCGGTCAGCAAATAGGCGAAAAAGTTGCAATGAAGTTTCACCACGTCCTTTCGCTGCCACTACCGCTGCCAAAGTGAAATGCTTTCCCAGAACCCGTTGTAAATACCGGCACAGTCCTTCCGTTCACAAGGGGACGGTGAAAACCGCGATGGCAGGTGGTGAAATCAAGCGCAGCATTTCGCAGAAATCTTGGTGATTCCGGTGGCCAAGCAAGGTAGAGATAGCGAGGCGACGCAACACGATGTGCCGGAAAGGATTCACCGGTCGTCAAATAGGCGAAAAAGTTGCAATGAAGTTTCACCACGTCCTTTTGCTGCCACTACCGCTGCCGAAGTGAAATGCTTTCCCTGAACACCACCCGTCGTAAATTCCGGCACAGTCCTTCCGTTCGCAAGTGGACGGTGAAAACCGCGATGGCAGGTGATGAAATCAAGCGCAGCAGTGCGTAGAAATCTTGGTGATTCCGGTGGCCAAGCAAGGTAGAGATCGCGAGGCGACGCAACACGATGTGCCGGAAAGGTGTCACCGGTCAGAAAACAGGCAAAAAGTTGCAATGAAGTTTCACCACGTCCTTTCGCTGCCACTACTGCTGGCAAAGTGAACTGCTTTCCCAGAACGCCCCCCGTCGTAAATTCCGGCACAGTCCTTTCGTTCACAAGGGGACGGTGAAAACCGCGATGACAGGTGGTGAAATCAAGCCCACCAGTGCGTAGAAATCTTGGTGATTCCGGTGGGCAAGCAAGGTAGAGAGAGTGAGGCGACGCAACACGATGTGCCGGAAAGGAATCACCGGTCAGCAAATAGGCGAAAAAGTTGCCATGAAGTTTCACCACGTCCTTTCGCTGCCACTACGGCTGGCAAAGTGAACTGCTTTCCCAGAACACCCCCCGTCGTAAATTGCGGCACAGTCCTTTCGTTCACAAGGGGACGGTGAAAACCGCGATGACAGGTGGTGCAATCAAGTGCAGCAGTGCGTAGAAATCCTGGTGATTCCGGTGGCCAAGCAAGGTAGAGATAGCGTGGCGACGCAACACGCTGCGTAGGAAAGGATTCACCGGTCAGCAAATAGGCGAAAAAGTTGCAATGAGGTTTCCCCACGACCTTTCGCTGCCACTACCGCTGGCAAAGTGAAATGCTTTCCCAGAACACCACCCGTCGTAAATTCTGGCACAGTCCTTCCGTTCACAAGGAGACAGTGAAAACCGCGATGACAGGTGGTGCAATCAAGTGCAGCAGTGCGTAGAAATCCTGGTGATTCCGGTGGCCAAGCAAGGTAGAGATAGCGAGGCGACGCAACACGCTGTGCCGGAAAGGATTCAGCGGTCAGCAACTAGGCGAAAAAGTTGCAATGAAGTTTCACCACGTCCTTTCGCTGCCACTACCGCTGCCAAAGTGAAATGCTTTCCCAGAACCCGTTGTAAATACCGGCACAGTCCTTCCGTTCACAAGGGGACGGTGAAAACCGCGATGGCAGGTGGTGAAATCAAGCGCAGCATTTCGCAGAAATCTTGGTGATTCCGGTGGCCAAGCAAGGTAGAGATAGCGAGGCGACGCAACACGATGTGCCGGAAAGGATTCACCGGTCGTCAAATAGGCGAAAAAGTTGCAATGAAGTTTCACCACGTCCTTTTGCTGCCACTACCGCTGCCGAAGTGAAATGCTTTCCCTGAACACCACCCGTCGTAAATTCCGGCACAGTCCTTCCGTTCGCAAGTGGACGGTGAAAACCGCGATGGCAGGTGATGAAATCAAGCGCAGCAGTGCGTAGAAATCTTGGTGATTCCGGTGGCCAAGCAAGGTAGAGATCGCGAGGCGACGCAACACGATGTGCCGGAAAGGTGTCACCGGTCAGAAAACAGGCAAAAAGTTGCAATGAAGTTTCACCACGTCCTTTCGCTGCCACTACTGCTGGCAAAGTGAACTGCTTTCCCAGAACGCCCCCCGTCGTAAATTCCGGCACAGTCCTTTCGTTCACAAGGGGACGGTGAAAACCGCGATGACAGGTGGTGAAATCAAGCCCACCAGTGCGTAGAAATCTTGGTGATTCCGGTGGGCAAGCAAGGTAGAGAGAGTGAGGCGACGCAACACGATGTGCCGGAAAGGAATCACCGGTCAGCAAATAGGCGAAAAAGTTGCCATGAAGTTTCACCACGTCCTTTCGCTGCCACTACGGCTGGCAAAGTGAACTGCTTTCCCAGAACACCCCCCGTCGTAAATTGCGGCACAGTCCTTTCGTTCACAAGGGGACGGTGAAAACCGCGATGACAGGTGGTGCAATCAAGTGCAGCAGTGCGTAGAAATCCTGGTGATTCCGGTGGCCAAGCAAGGTAGAGATAGCGTGGCGACGCAACACGCTGCGTAGGAAAGGATTCACCGGTCAGCAAATAGGCGAAAAAGTTGCAATGAGGTTTCCCCACGACCTTTCGCTGCCACTACCGCTGGCAAAGTGAAATGCTTTCCCAGAACACCACCCGTCGTAAATTCTGGCACAGTCCTTCCGTTCACAAGGAGACAGTGAAAACCGCGATGACAGGTGGTGCAATCAAGTGCAGCAGTGCGTAGAAATCCTGGTGATTCCGGTGGCCAAGCAAGGTAGAGATAGCGAGGCGACGCAACACGCTGTGCCGGAAAGGATTCAGCGGTCAGCAACTAGGCGAAAAAGTTGCAATGAAGTTTCACCACGTCCTTTCGCTGCCACTACCGCTGGCAAAGTGAAATGCTTTCCCAGAACACCACCCGTCGTAAATTCTGGCACAGTCCTTCCGTTCACAAGGGGACGGTGAAAACCGCGATGACAGCTAGTGCAATCAAGCGCAGCATTGCGCAGAAATCTTGGTGATTCCGGTGGCCAAGCAAGGTAGAGATAGCGAGGCGACGCAACACGATGTGCCGGAAAGGAATCACCGGTCGGCAAATAGGCGAAAAAGTTGCAATGAAGTTTCACCACGTCCTTTTGCTGCCACTACCGCTGCCGAAGTGAAATGCTTTCCCTGAACACCACCCGTCGTAAATTCCGGCACAGTCCTTCCGTTCACAAGGGGACGGTAAAAACCGCGATGGCAGGTGATGAAATCAAGCGCAGCAGTGCGTAGAAATCTTGCTGATTCCGGTGGCCAAGCAAGGTAGAGATCGCGAGGCGACGCAACACGATGTGCCGGAAAGGTGTCACCGGTCAGAAAATAGGCAAAAAATTGCAATGAAGTTTCACCACGTCCTTTCGCTGCCACTACCGCTGGCAAAGTGAAATGCTTTCCCAGAACACCCCCCGTCGTAAATTCCGGCACTGTCCTTTCGTTAACAAGGGGACGGTGAAAACCGCGATGACAGGTGGTGAAATAGAGCGCAGCATTGCGTAGAAATCTTGGTGATTCCGGTGGCCAAGCAAGGTAGAGATAGCGAGGCGACGCAACACGATGTGCCGGAAAGGCATCACCGGTCAGCAAATAGGCGAAAGAGTTGCAATGAAGTTTCACCACGTCCTTTCGCTGCCACTACCACTGCCGAAGTGAAATGCTTTCCCTGAACACCACCCGTCGTAAATTCCGGCACAGTCCTTCCGTTCACAAGGCGTCGGTGAAAACCGCGATGACAGGTGGTGCAATCAAGTGCAGCAGTGCGTAGAAATCCTGGTGATTCCGGTGGCCAAGCAAGGTAGAGATAGCGTGGCGACGCAACACGCTGTGTCGGAAAGGATTCACCGGTCAGCAAATAGGCGAAAAAGTTGCACTGAAGTTTCCCCACGTCCTTTCGCTGCCACTACCGCTGGCAAAGTGAAATGCTTTCCCAGAACACCACCCGTCGTAATTTCTGGCACAGTCCTTCCGTTCACAAGGGGACGGTGAAAACCGCGATGACAGGTGGTGCAATCAAGTGCAGCAGTGCGTAGAAATCCTGGTGATTCCGGTGGCCAAGCAAGGTAGAGATAGCGAGGCGACGCAACACGCTGTGCCGGAAAGGATTCAGCGGTCAGCAAATAGGCGAAAAAGTTGCAATGAAGTTTCACCACGTCCTTTCGCTGCCACTACCGCTGGCAAAGTGAAATGCTTTCCCAGAACACCACCCGTCGTAAATTCTGGCACAGTCCCTCCGTTCACAAGGGGACGGTGAAAACCGCGATGACAGCTGGTGCAATCAAGTGCAGCAGTGCGTAGAAATCCTGGTGATTCCGGTGGCCAAGCAAGGTAGGGATAGCGAGGCGACGCAACACGATGTGCCGGAAAGGATTCACCGGTCGTCAAATAGGCGAAAAAGTTGCAATGAAGTTTCACCACGTCCTTTTGCTGCCACTACCGCTGCCGAAGTGAAATGCTTTCCCAGAACCCGTTGTAAATACCGGCACAGTCCTTCCGTTCACAAGGGGACGGTGAAAACCGCGATGGCAGGTGGTGAAATCAAGCGCAGCATTTCGCAGAAATCTTGGTGATTCCGGTGGCCAAGCAAGGTAGAGATAGCGAGGCGACGCAACACGATGTGCCGGAAAGGATTCACCGGTCGTCAAATAGGCGAAAAAGTTGCAATGAAGTTTCACCACGTCCTTTTGCTGCCACTACCGCTGCCGAAGTGAAATGCTTTCCCTGAACACCACCCGTCGTAAATTCCGGCACAGTCCTTCCGTTCGCAAGGGGACGGTGAAAACCGCGATGGCAGGTGATGAAATCAAGCGCAGCAGTGCGTAGAAATCTTGGTGATTCCGGTGGCCAAGCAAGGTAGAGATCACGAGGCGACGCAACACGATGTGCCGGAAAGGTGTCACCGGTCAGAAAACAGGCAAAAAGTTGCAATGAAGTTTCACCACGTCCTTTCGCTGCCACTACCGCTGGCAAAGTGAACTGCTTTCCCAGAACGCCCCCCGTCGTAAATTCCGGCACAGTCCTTTCGTTCACAAGGGGACGGTGAAAACCGCGATGACAGGTGGTGAAATCAAGCGCAGCAGTGCGTAGAAATCTTGGTGATTCCGGTGGGCAAGCAAGGTAGAGAGAGTGAGGCGACGCAACACGATGTGCCGGAAAGGATTCACCGGTCAGCAAATAGGCGAAAAAGTTGCCATGAAGTTTCACCACGTCCTTTCGCTGCCACTACCGCTGGCAAAGTGAACTGCTTTCCCAGAACACCCCCCGTCGTAAATTGCGGCACAGTCCTTTCGTTCACAAGGGGACGGTGAAAACCGCGATGACAGGTGGTGAAATCAAGCGCAGCAGTGCGTAGAAATCTTGGTGATTCCGGTGGCCAAGCAAGGTAGATATAGCGAGGCGACGCAACACGATGTGCCGGAAAGGTGTCACCGGTCAGCAAATGGGCGAAAAAGTTGCAGTGAAGTTTCACCACGTCATTTCGCTGCCACTACTGCTGGCAAAGTGAAATTCTTTCCCAGAACACCACCCGTCGTAAATTCCGGCACAGTCCTTTCGTTAACAAGGGGACGGTGAAAACCGCGATGACAGGTGGTGAAATCAAGCGCAGCATTGCGTAGAAATCTTGGTGATTCCGGTGGCCAAGCAAGGTAGATATAGCGAGGCGACGCAACACGATGTGCCGGAAAGGTGTCACCGGTCAGCAAATGGGCGAAAAAGTTGCAGTGAAGTTTCACCACGTCCTTTCGCTGCCACTACTGCTGGCAAAGTGAAATTCTTTCCCAGAACACCACCCGTCGTAAATTCCGGCACAGTCCTCCCGTTCACAAGGGGACGGTGAAAACTGCGATGACAGGTGGTGAAATCAAGTGCAGCAGTGCGTAGAAATCTTGGTTATTCCGGTGGCCAAGCAAGGTGGAGATAGCGAGGCGACGCAACACGATGTGCCGGAAAGGAATCACCGGTCAGCAAATAGGCGAAAAAGTTGCCATGAAGTTTCACCACGTCCTTTCGCTGCCACTACCGCTGCCAAAGTGAAACGCTTTCCCAGAACACCACCCGTCGTAAATTCCGGCAAAGTCCTTCCGTTCACAAGGGTACGGTGAAAACCGCGATGGCAGGTAATGAAATCAAGCGCAGCAGTGCGTAGAAATCTTGGTGATTCCGGTGGCCAAGCAAGGTAGAGATCGCGAGGCGACTCAACACCATGTGCCGGAAAGGTGTCACCGGTCAGCAAATAGGCGAAAAAGAGACAATGAAGTTTCACCACGTCCTTTCGCTGCCACTACCACTGCCGAAGTGAAATGCTTTCCCTGAACACCACCCGTCGTAAATTCCGGCACAGTCCTTCCGTTCACAAGGGGACGGTGAAAACCGCGATGACAGGTGGTAAAATCAAGTGCAGCAGTGCGTAGAAATCTTGGTGATTCCGGTGGCCAAGCAAGGTAGAGATAGCGAGGCGACGCAACACGATGTGCCGGAAAGGAGTCACCGGTCAGCAAATAGGCGAAAAAGTTGCCATGAAGTTTCACCAGGTCCTTTCGCTGCCACTACCGCTGCCAAAGTGAAACGCTTTCCCAGAACACCACCCGTCGTAAATTCCGGCACAGTCCTTCCGTTTACAAGGGGACGGTGAAAATCGCGATGACAGGTGGTGAAATCACGTGCAGCAGTGCGTAGAAATCTTGATGATTCCGGTGGCCAAGCAAGGTAGAGATCGCGAGGCGACCCAACACGATGTGCCGGAAAGATGTCACCGGTCAGAAAATAGGCGAAAAAGTTGCAATGAAGTTTCACCACGTCCTTTCGCTGCCACTACCGCTGGCAAAGTGAACTGCTTTCCCAGAACGCCCCCTGTCGTAAATTCCGGCACAGTCCTTTCGTTCACAAGGGGACGGTGAAAACCGCGATGACAGGTGGTGAAATCAAGCGCAGCAGTGCGTAGAAATCTTGGTGATTCCGGTGGGCAAGCAAGGTAGAGAGAGTGAGGCGACGCAACACGATGTGCCGGAAAGGAATCACCGGTCAGCAAATAGGCGAAAAAGTTGCCATGAAGTTTCACCACGTCCTTTCGCTGCCACTACCGCTGGCAAAGTGAACTGCTTTCCCAGAACACCCCCCGTCGTAAATTGCGGCACAGTCCTTTCGTTCACAAGGGGACGGTGAAAACCGCGATGACAGGTGGTGAAATCAAGCGCAGCAGTGCGTAGAAATCTTGGTGATTCCGGTGGCCAAGCAAGGTAGATATAGCGAGGCGACGCAACACGATGTGCCGGAAAGGTGTCACCGGTCAGCAAATGGGCGAAAAAGTTGCAGTGAAGTTTCACCACGTCCTTTCGCTGCCACTACTGCTGGCAAAGTGAAATTCTTTCCCAGAACACCACCCGTCGTAAATTCCGGCACAGTCCTTCCGTTCACAAGGGGACGGTGAAAACCGCGATGACAGGTGGTGAAATCAAGTGCAGCAGTGCGTAGAAATCTTGGTTATTCCGGTGGCCAAGCAAGGTGGAGATAGCGAGGCGACGCAACACGATGTGCCGGAAAGGAATCACCGGTCAGCAAATAGGCGAAAAAGTTGCCATGAAGTTTCACCACGTCCTTTCGCTGCCACTACCGCTGCCAAAGTGAAACGCTTTCCCAGAACACCACCCGTCGTAAATTCCGGCAAAGTCCTTCCGTTCACAAGGGTACGGTGAAAACCGCGATGGCAGGTAATGAAATCAACCGCAGCAGTGCGTAGAAATCTTGGTGATTCCGGTGGCCAAGCAAGGTAGAGATCGCGAGGCGACTCAACACCATGTGCCGGAAAGGTGTCACCGGTCAGCAAATAGGCGAAAAAGAGACAATGAAGTTTCACCACGTCCTTTCGCTGCCACTACCACTGCCGAAGTGAAATGCTTTCCCTGAACACCACCCGTCGTAAATTCCGGCACAGTCCTTCCGTTCACAAGGGGACGGTGAAAACCGCGATGACAGGTGGTAAAATCAAGCGCAGCAGTGCGTAGAAATCTTGGTGATTCCGGTGGCCAAGCAAGGTAGAGATCGCGAGGCGACGCAACACGATGTGCCGGAAAGGTGTCACTGGTCAGAAAATAGGCGAAAAAGTTGCAATGAAGTTTCACCACGTCCTTTCGCTGCCACTACCGCTGGCAAAGTGAAATGCTTTCCCAGAACACCCCCCGTCGTAAATTCCGGCACAGTCCTTTCGTTCACAAGGGGACGGTGAAAACCACGATGACAGGTGGTGAAATCAAGCGCAGCAGTGCGTGGAAATCTTGGTGATTCCGGTGGCCAAGCAAGGTAGAGATAGCGAGGCGACGCAACACGATGTGCCGGAAAGGAGTCACCGGTCAGCAAATAGGCGAAAAAGTTGCCATGAAGTTTCACCAGGTCCTTTCGCTGCCACTACCGCTGCCAAAGTGAAACGCTTTCCCAGAACACCACCCGTCGTAAATTCCGGCACAGTCCTTCCGTTTACAAGGGGACGGTGAAAATCGCGATGACAGGTGGTGAAATCACGTGCAGCAGTGCGTAGAAATCTTGATGATTCCGGTGGCCAAGCAAGGTAGAGATCGCGAGGCGACCCAACACGATGTGCCGGAAAGATGTCACCGGTCAGAAAATAGGCGAAAAAGTTGCAATGAAGTTTCACCACGTCCTTTCGCTGCCACTACCGCTGGCAAAGTGAACTGCTTTCCCAGAACGCCCCCCGTCGTAAATTCCGGCACAGTCCTTTCGTTCACAAGGGGACGGTGAAAACCGCGATGACAGGTGGTGAAATCAAGCGCAGCAGTGCGTAGAAATCTTGGTGCTTCCGGTGGGCAAGCAAGGTAGAGAGAGTGAGGCGACGCAACACGATGTGCCGGAAAGGATTCACCGGTCAGCAAATAGGCGAAAAAGTTGCCATGAAGTTTCACCACGTCCTTTCGCTGCCACTACCGCTGGCAAAGTGAACTGCTTTCCCAGAACACCCCCCGTCGTAAATTGCGGCACAGTCCTTTCGTTCACAAGGGGACGGTGAAAACCGCGATGACAGGTGGTGAAATCAAGCGCAGCAGTGCGTAGAAATCTTGGTGATTCCGGTGGCCAAGCAAGGTAGATATAGCGAGGCGACGCAACACGATGTGCCGGAAAGGTGTCACCGGTCAGCAAATGGGCGAAAAAGTTGCAGTGAAGTTTCACCACGTCCTTTCGCTGCCACTACTGCTGGCAAAGTGAAATTCTTTCCCAGAACACCACCCGTCGTAAATTCCGGCACAGTCCTTTCGTTAACAAGGGGACGGTGAAAAGCGCGATGACAGGTGGTGAAATCAAGCGCAGCATTGCGTAGAAATCTTGGTGATTCCGGTGGCCAAGCAAGGTAGATATAGCGAGGCGACGCAACACGATGTGCCGGAAAGGTGTCACCGGTCAGCAAATGGGCGAAAAAGTTGCAGTGAAGTTTCACCACGTCCTTTCGCTGCCACTACTGCTGGCAAAGTGAAATTCTTTCCCAGAACACCACCCGTCGTAAATTCCGGCACAGTCCTTCCGTTCACAAGGGGACGGTGAAAACCGCGATGACAGGTGGTGAAATCAAGTGCAGCAGTGCGTAGAAATCTTGGTTATTCCGGTGGCCAAGCAAGGTGGAGATAGCGAGGCGACGCAACACGATGTGCCGGAAAGGAATCACCGGTCAGCAAATAGGCGAAAAAGTTGCCATGAAGTTTCACCACGTCCTTTCGCTGCCACTACCGCTGCCAAAGTGAAACGCTTTCCCAGAACACCACCCGTCGTAAATTCCGGCAAAGTCCTTCCGTTCACAAGGGTACGGTGAAAACCGCGATGGCAGGTAATCAAATCAAGCGCAGCAGTGCGTAGAAATCTTGGTGATTCCGGTGGCCAAGCAAGGTAGAGATCGCGAGGCGACGCAACACCATGTGCCGGAAAGAAGTCACCGGTCAGCAAATAGGCGAAAAAGAGACAATGAAGTTTCACCACCTCCTTTCGCTGCCACTACCACTGCCGAAGTGAAATGCTTTCCCTGAACACCACCCGTCGTAAATTCCGGCACAGTCCTTCCGTTCACAAGGGGACGGTGAAAACCGCGATTACAGGTGGTGAAATCAAGCGCAGCAGTGCGTAGAAATCTTGGTGATTCCGGTGGCCAAGCAAGGTAGAGATCGCGAGGCGACGCAACACGATGTGCCGGAAAGGTGTCACTGGTCAGAAAATAGGCGAAAAAGTTGCAATGAAGTTTCACCACGTCCTTTCGCTGCCACTACCGCTGGCAAAGTGAAATTCTTTCCCAGAACACCCCCCGTCGTAAATTCCGGCACAGTCCTTTCGTTCACAAGGGGACGGTGAAAACCACGATGACAGGTGGTGAAATCAAGCGCAGCAGTGCGTGGAAATCTTGGTGATTCCGGTGGCCAAGCAAGGTAGAGATAGCTAGGCGACGCAACACGATGTGCCGGAAAGGATTCACCGGTCAGCGAATAGGCGAAAAAGTTGCAATGAAGTTTCACCACGTCCTTTCGCTGCCACTACCACTGCCGAAGTGAAATGCTTTCCCTGAACACCACCCGTCGTGAATTCCGGCACAGTCCTTCCGTTCACAAGGGGACGGTGAAAACCGCGATGGCAGGTGGTGAAATCAAGCGCAGAAGTGCGTAGAAATCTTGGTGATTCCGGTGGCCAAGCAAGGTAGAGATAGCGAGGCGACGCAACACGATGTGCCGGAAAGGTGTCACCGGTCAGCAAATAGGCGAAAAAGTTGCCATGAAGTTTCACCAGGTCCTTTCGCTGCCACTACCGCTGCCAAAGTGAAACGCTTTCCCAGAACACCACCCGTCGTAAATTCCGGCACAGTCCTTCCGTTTACAAGGGGACGGTGAAAACCGCGATGACAGGTGGTGAAATCACGTGCAGCAGTGCGTAGAAATCTTGATGATTCCGGTGGCCAAGCAAGGTAGAGATCGCGAGGCGACCCAACACGATGTGCCGGAAAGGTGTCACCGGTCAGAAAATAGGCGAAAAAGTTGCAATGAAGTTTCACCACGTCCTTTCGCTGCCACTACCGCTGGCAAAGTGAACTGCTTTCCCAGAACGCCCCCCGTCGTAAATTCCGGCACAGTCCTTTCGTTCACAAGGGGACGGTGAAAACCGCGATGACAGGTGGTGAAATCAAGCGCAGCAGTGCGTAGACATCTTGGTGATTCCGGTGGGCAAGCAAGGTAGGGAGAGTGAGGCGACGCAACACGATGTGCCGGAAAGGAATCACCGGTCAGCAAATAGGCGAAAAAGTTGCCATGAAGTTTCACCACGTCCTTTCGCTGCCACTACCGCTGGCAAAGTGAACTGCTTTCCCAGAACACCCCCCGTCGTAAATTGCGGCACAGTCCTTTCGTTCACAAGGGGACGGTGAAAACCGCAATGACAGGTGGTGAAATCAAGCGCAGCAGTGCGTAGAAATCTTGGTGATTCCGGTGGCCAAGCAAGGTAGATATAGCGAGGCGACGCAACACGATGTGCCGGAAAGGTGTCACCGGTCAGCAAATGGGCGAAAAAGTTGCAGTGAAGTTTCACCACGTCCTTTCGCTGCCACTACTGCTGGCAAAGTGAAATTCTTTCCCAGAACACCACGCGTCGTAAATTCCGGCACAGTCCTTTCGTTAACAAGGGGACGGTGAAAACCGCGATGACAGGTGGTGAAATCAAGCGCAGCATTGCGTAGAAATCTTGGTGATTCCGGTGGCCAAGCAAGGTAGATATAGCGAGGCGACGCAACACGATGTGCCGGAAAGGTGTCACCGGTCAGCAAATGGGCGAAAAAGTTGCAGTGAAGTTTCACCACGTCCTTTCGCTGCCACTACTGCTGGCAAAGTGAAATTCTTTCCCAGAACATCACCCGTCGTAAATTCCGGCACAGTCCTTCCGTTCACAAGGGGACGGTGAAAACCGCGATGACAGGTGGTGAAGTCAAGTGCAGCAGTGCGTAGAAATCTTGGTTATTCCGGTTGCCAAGCAAGGTGGAGATAGCGAGGCGACGCAACACGATGTGCCGGAAAGGAATCACCGGTCAGCAAATAGGCGAAAAAGTTGCCATGAAGTTTCACCACGTCCTTTCGCTGCCACTACCGCTGCCAAAGTGAAACGCTTTCCCAGAACACCACCCGTCGTAAATTCCGGCAAAGTCCTTCCGTTCACAAGGGTACGGTGAAAACCGCGATGGCAGGTAATGAAATCAAGCGCAGCAGTGCGTAGAAATCTTGGTGATTCCGGTGGCCAAGCAAGGTAGAGATCGCGAGGCGACGCAACACCATGTGCCGGAAAGGTGTCACCGGTCAGAAAATAGGCGAAAAAGTTGCAATGAAGTTTCACCACGTCCTTTCGCTGCCACTACCGCTGGCAAAGTGAAATGCTTTCCCAGAACACCACCCGTCGTAAATTCTGGCACAGTCCTTCCGTTCACAAGGGGACGGTGAAAACCGCGATGACAGGTGGTGCAATCAAGTGCAGCAGTGCGTAGAAATCCTGGTGATTCCGGCGGCCAAGCAAGGTAGAGATAGCGTGGCGACGCAACACGCTGTGTAGGAAAGGATTCACCGGTCAGCAAATAGGCGAAAAAGTTGCAATGAGGTTTCCCCACGTCCTTTCGCTGCCACTACCGCTGGCAAAGTGAAATGCTTTCCCAGAACACCACCCGTCGTAAATTCTGGCACAGTCCTTCCGTTCACAAGGAGACGGTGAAAACCGCGATGACAGGTGTTGCAATCAAGTGCAGCAGTGCATAGAAATCCTGGTGATTCCGGTGGCCAAGCAAGGTAGAGATAGCGAGGCGACGCAACACGCTGTGCCGGAAAGGATTCAGCGGTCAGCAACTAGGCGAAAAAGTTGCAATGAAGTTTCACCACGTCCTTTCGCTGCCACTACCGCTGGCAAAGTGAAATGCTTTCCCAGAACACCACCCGTCGTAAATTCTGGCACAGTCCTTCCGTTCACAAGGGGACGGTGAAAACCGCGATGACAGCTGGTGCAATCAAGCGCAGCATTGCGCAGAAATCTTGGTGATTCCGGTGGCCAAGCAAGGTAGAGATAGCGAGGCGACGCAACACGATGTGCCGGAAAGGTTTCACCGGTCGGCAAATAGGCGAAAAAGTTGCAATGAAGTTTCACCACGTCCTTTTGCTGCCACTACCGCTGCCGAAGTGAAATGCTTTCCCTGAACACCACCCGTCGTAAATTCCGGCACAGTGCTTCCGTTCACAAGGGGACGGTGAAAACCGCGATGACAGGTGGTGAAATCAAGCGCAGCATTGCGTAGAAATCTTGGTGATTCCGGTGGCCAAGCAAGGTAGAGATAGCGAGGCGACGCAACACGATGTGCCGGAAAGGCATCACCGGTCAGCAAATAGGCGAAAGAGTTGCAATGAAGTTTCACCACGTCCTTTCGCTGCCACTACCACTGCCGAAGTGAAATGCTTTCGCTGAACCCCACCCGTCGTAAATTCCGGCACAGTCCTTCCGTTCACAAGGCGTCGGTGAAAACCGCGATGACAGGTGGTGCAATCAAGTGCAGCAGTGCGTAGAAATCCTGGTGATTCCGGTGGCCAAGCAAGGTAGAGATAGCGTGGCGACGCAACACGCTGTGTCGGAAAGGATTCACCGGTCAGCAAATAGGCGAAAAAGTTGCAATGAAGTTTCCCCACGTCCTTTCGCTGCCACTACCGCTGGCAAAGTGAAATGCTTTCCCAGAACACCACCCGTCGTAATTTCTGGCACAGTCCTTCCGTTCACAAGGGGACGGTGAAAACCGCGATGACAGGTGGTGCAATCAAGTGCAGCAGTGCGTAGAAATCCTGGTGATTCCGGTGGCCAAGCAAGGTAGAGATAGCGAGGCGACGCAACACGCTGTGCCGGAAAGGATTCAGCGGTCAGCAAATAGGCGAAAAAGTTGCAATGAAGTTTCACCACGTCCTTTCGCTGCCACTACCGCTGGCAAAGTGAAATGCTTTCCCAGAACACCACCCGTCGTAAATTCTGGCACAGTCCCTCCGTTCACAAGGGGACGGTGAAAACCGCGATGACAGCTGGTGCAATCAAGTGCAGCAGTGCGTAGAAATCCTGGTGATTCCGGTGGCCAAGCAAGGTAGAGATAGCGTGGCGATGCAACACGCTGTGCCGGAAAGGATTCACCGGTCAGCAAATAGGCGAAAAAGTTGCAATGAAGTTTCACCACGTCCTTTCGCTGCCACTACCGCTGCCAAAGTGAAATGCTTTCCCAGAAACCGTTGTAAATACCGGCACAGTCCTTCCGTTCACAAGGGGACGGTGAAAACCGCGATGGCAGGTGGTGAAATCAAGCGCAGCATTGCGCAGAAATCTTGGTGATTCCGGTGGCCAAGCAAGGTAGAGATAGCGAGGCGACGCAACACGATGTGCCGGAAAGGATTCACCGGTCGGCAAATAGGCGAAAAAGTTGCAATGAAGTTTCACCACGTCCTTTTGCTGCCACTACCGCTGCCGAAGTGAAATGCTTTCCCTGAACACCACCCGTCGTAAATTCCGGCACAGTCCTTCCGTTCACAAGGGGACGGTGAAAACCGCGATGGCAGGTGATGAAATCAAGCGCAGCAGTGCGTAGAAATCTTGGTGATTCCGGTGGCCAAGCAAGGTAGAGATCGCGAGGCGACGCAACACGATGTGCCGGAAAGGTGTCACCGGTCAGAAAACAGGCAAAAAGTTGCAATGAAGTTTCACCACGTCCTTTCGCTGCCACTAACGCTGGCAAAGTGAACTGCTTTCCCAGAACGCCCCCCGTCGTAAATTCCGGCAGAGTCCTTTCGTTCACAAGGGGACGGTGAAAACCGTGATGACAGGTGGTGAAATCAAGCGCAGCAGTGCGTAGAAATCTTGGTGATTCCGGTGGGCAAGCAAGGTAGAGAGAGTGAGGCGACGCAACACGATGTGCCGGAAAGGAATCACCGGTCAGCAAATAGGCGAAAAAGTTGCCATGAAGTTTCACCACGTCCTTTCGCTGCCACTACCGCTGGCAAAGTGAACTGCTTTCCCAGAACACCCCCCGTCGTAAATTGCGGCACAGTCCTTTCGTTCACAAGGGGACGGTGAAAACCGCGATGACAGGTGGTGAGATCAAGCGCAGCAGTGCGTAGAAATCTTGGTGATTCCGGTGGCCAAGCAAGGTAGATATAGCGAGGCGACGCAACACGATGTGCCGGAAAGGTGTCACCAGTCAGCAAATGGGCGAAAAAGTTGCTGTGAAGTTTCACCACGTCCTTTCGCTGCCACTACTGCTGGCAAAGTGAAATTCTTTCCCAGAACACCACCCGTCGTAAATTCCGGCACAGTCCTTCCGTTCACAAGGGGACGGTGAAAACCGCGATGACAGGTGGTGAAATCAAGTGCAGCAGTGCGTAGAAATCTTGGTTATTCCGGTGGCCAAGCAAGGTGGAGATAGCGAGGCGACGCAACACGATGTGCCGGAAAGGAATCACCGGTCAGCAAATAGGCGAAAAAGTTGCCATGAAGTTTCACCACGTCCTTTCGCTGCCACTACCGCTGCCAAAGTGAAACGCTTTCCCAGAACACCACCCGTCGTAAATTCCGGCAAAGTCCTTCCGTTCACAAGGGTACGGTGAAAACCGCGATGGCAGGTAATAAAATCAAGCGCAGCAGTGCGTAGAAATCTTGGTGATTCCGGTGGCCAAGCAAGGTAGAGATCGCGAGGCGACGCAACACCATGTGCCGGAAAGGTGTCACCGGTCAGCAAATGGGCGAAAAAGTTGCAGTGAAGTTTCACCACGTCCTTTCGCTGCCACTACCACTGCCGAAGTGAAATGCTTTCCCTGAACACCACCCGTCGTAAATTCCGGCACAGTCCTTCCGTTCACAAGGGGACGGTGAAAACCGCGATTACAGGTGGTGAAATCAAGCGCAGCAGTGCGTAGAAATCTTGGTGATTCCGGTGGCCAAGCAAGGTAGAGATCGCGAGGCGACGCAACACGATGTGCCGGAAAGGTGTCACTGGTCAGAAAATAGGCGAAAAAGTTGCAATGAAGTTTCACCACGTCCTTTCGCTGCCACTACCGCTGGCAAAGTGAAATTCTTTCCCAGAACACCCCCCGTCGTAAATTCCGGCACAGTCCTTTCGTTCACAAGGGGACGGTGAAAACCACGATGACAGGTGGTGAAATCAAGCGCAGCAGTGCGTGGAAATCTTGGTGATTCCGGTGGCCAAGCAAGGTAGAGATAGCTAGGCGACGCAACACGATGTGCCGGAAAGGATTCACCGGTCAGCGAATAGGCGAAAAAGTTGCAATGAAGTTTCACCACGTCCTTTCGCTGCCACTACCACTGCCGAAGTGAAATGCTTTCCCTGAACACCACCCGTCGTGAATTCCGGCACAGTCCTTCCGTTCACAAGGGGACGGTGAAAACCGCGATGGCAGGTGGTGAAATCAAGCGCAGAAGTGCGTAGAAATCTTGGTGATTCCGGTGGCCAAGCAAGGTAGAGATAGCGAGGCGACGCAACACGATGTGCCGGAAAGGATTCACCGGTCGGCAAATAGGCGAAAAAGTTGCAATGAAGTTTCACCACGTCCTTTTGCTGCCACTACCGCTGCCGAAGTGAAATGCTTTCCCTGAACACCACCCGTCGTAAATTCCGGCACAGTCCTTCCGTTCACAAGGGGACGGTGAAAACCGCGATGGCAGGTGATGAAATCAAGCGCAGCAGTGCGTAGAAATCTTGGTGATTCCGGTGGCCAAGCAAGGTAGAGATCGCGAGGCGACGCAACACGATGTGCCGGAAAGGTGTCACCGGTCAGAAAACAGGCAAAAAGTTGCAATGAAGTTTCACCACGTCCTTTCGCTGCCACTAACGCTGGCAAAGTGAACTGCTTTCCCAGAACGCCCCCCGTCGTAAATTCCGGCAGAGTCCTTTCGTTCACAAGGGGACGGTGAAAACCGTGATGACAGGTGGTGAAATCAAGCGCAGCAGTGCGTAGAAATCTTGGTGATTCCGGTGGGCAAGCAAGGTAGAGAGAGTGAGGCGACGCAACACGATGTGCCGGAAAGGAATCACCGGTCAGCAAATAGGCGAAAAAGTTGCCATGAAGTTTCACCACGTCCTTTCGCTGCCACTACCGCTGGCAAAGTGAACTGCTTTCCCAGAACACCCCCCGTCGTAAATTGCGGCACAGTCCTTTCGTTCACAAGGGGACGGTGAAAACCGCGATGACAGGTGGTGAGATCAAGCGCAGCAGTGCGTAGAAATCTTGGTGATTCCGGTGGCCAAGCAAGGTAGATATAGCGAGGCGACGCAACACGATGTGCCGGAAAGGTGTCACCAGTCAGCAAATGGGCGAAAAAGTTGCTGTGAAGTTTCACCACGTCCTTTCGCTGCCACTACTGCTGGCAAAGTGAAATTCTTTCCCAGAACACCACCCGTCGTAAATTCCGGCACAGTCCTTCCGTTCACAAGGGGACGGTGAAAACCGCGATGACAGGTGGTGAAATCAAGTGCAGCAGTGCGTAGAAATCTTGGTTATTCCGGTGGCCAAGCAAGGTGGAGATAGCGAGGCGACGCAACACGATGTGCCGGAAAGGAATCACCGGTCAGCAAATAGGCGAAAAAGTTGCCATGAAGTTTCACCACGTCCTTTCGCTGCCACTACCGCTGCCAAAGTGAAACGCTTTCCCAGAACACCACCCGTCGTAAATTCCGGCAAAGTCCTTCCGTTCACAAGGGTACGGTGAAAACCGCGATGGCAGGTAATAAAATCAAGCGCAGCAGTGCGTAGAAATCTTGGTGATTCCGGTGGCCAAGCAAGGTAGAGATCGCGAGGCGACGCAACACCATGTGCCGGAAAGGTGTCACCGGTCAGCAAATGGGCGAAAAAGTTGCAGTGAAGTTTCACCACGTCCTTTCGCTGCCACTACCACTGCCGAAGTGAAATGCTTTCCCTGAACACCACCCGTCGTAAATTCCGGCACAGTCCTTCCGTTCACAAGGGGACGGTGAAAACCGCGATTACAGGTGGTGAAATCAAGCGCAGCAGTGCGTAGAAATCTTGGTGATTCCGGTGGCCAAGCAAGGTAGAGATCGCGAGGCGACGCAACACGATGTGCCGGAAAGGTGTCACTGGTCAGAAAATAGGCGAAAAAGTTGCAATGAAGTTTCACCACGTCCTTTCGCTGCCACTACCGCTGGCAAAGTGAAATTCTTTCCCAGAACACCCCCCCGTCGTAAATTCCGGCACAGTCCTTTCGTTCACAAGGGGACGGTGAAAACCACGATGACAGGTGGTGAAATCAAGCGCAGCAGTGCGTGGAAATCTTGGTGATTCCGGTGGCCAAGCAAGGTAGAGATAGCTAGGCGACGCAACACGATGTGCCGGAAAGGATTCACCGGTCAGCGAATAGGCGAAAAAGTTGCAATGAAGTTTCACCACGTCCTTTCGCTGCCACTACCACTGCCGAAGTGAAATGCTTTCCCTGAACACCACCCGTCGTGAATTCCGGCACAGTCCTTCCGTTCACAAGGGGACGGTGAAAACCGCGATGGCAGGTGGTGAAATCAAGCGCAGAAGTGCGTAGAAATCTTGGTGATTCCGGTGGCCAAGCAAGGTAGAGATAGCGAGGCGACGCAACACGATGTGCCGGAAAGGTGTCACCGGTCAGCAAATAGGCGAAAAAGTTGCCATGAAGTTTCACCAGGTCCTTTCGCTGCCACTACCGCTGCCAAAGTGAAACGCTTTCCCAGAACACCACCCGTCGTAAATTCCGGCACAGTCCTTCCGTTTACAAGGGGACGGTGAAAACCGCGATGACAGGTGGTGAAATCACGTGCAGCAGTGCGTAGAAATCTTGATGATTCCGGTGGCCAAGCAAGGTAGAGATCGCGAGGCGACCCAACACGATGTGCCGGAAAGGTGTCACCGGTCAGAAAATAGGCGAAAAAGTTGCAATGAAGTTTCACCACGTCCTTTCGCTGCCACTACCGCTGGCAAAGTGAACTGCTTTCCCAGAACGCCCCCCGTCGTAAATTCCGGCACAGTCCTTTCGTTCACAAGGGGACGGTGAAAACCGCGATGACAGGTGGTGAAATCAAGCGCAGCAGTGCGTAGAAATCTTGGTGATTCCGGTGGGCAAGCAAGGTAGGGAGAGTGAGGCGACGCAACACGATGTGCCGGAAAGGAATCACCGGTCAGCAAATAGGCGAAAAAGTTGCCATGAAGTTTCACCACGTCCTTTCGCTGCCACTACCGCTGGCAAAGTGAACTGCTTTCCCAGAACACCCCCCGTCGTAAATTGCGGCACAGTCCTTTCGTTCACAAGGGGACGGTGAAAACCGCAATGACAGGTGGTGAAATCAAGCGCAGCAGTGCGTAGAAATCTTGGTGATTCCGGTGGCCAAGCAAGGTAGATATAGCGAGGCGACGCAACACGATGTGCCGGAAAGGTGTCACCGGTCAGCAAATGGGCGAAAAAGTTGCAGTGAAGTTTCACCACGTCCTTTCGCTGCCACTACTGCTGGCAAAGTGAAATTCTTTCCCAGAACACCACCCGTCGTAAATTCCGGCACAGTCCTTTCGTTAACAAGGGGACGGTGAAAACCGCGATGACAGGTGGTGAAATCAAGCGCAGCATTGCGTAGAAATCTTGGTGATTCCGGTGGCCAAGCAAGGTAGATATAGCGAGGCGACGCAACACGATGTGCCGGAAAGGTGTCACCGGTCAGCAAATGGGCGAAAAAGTTGCAGTGAAGTTTCACCACGTCCTTTCGCTGCCACTACTGCTGGCAAAGTGAAATTCTTTCCCAGAACATCACCCGTCGTAAATTCCGGCACAGTCCTTCCGTTCACAAGGGGACGGTGAAAACCGCGATGACAGGTGGTGAAATCAAGTGCAGCAGTGCGTAGAAATCTTGGTTATTCCGGTTGCCAAGCAAGGTGGAGATAGCGAGGCGACGCAACACGATGTGCCGGAAAGGAATCACCGGTCAGCAAATAGGCGAAAAAGTTGCCATGAAGTTTCACCACGTCCTTTCGCTGCCACTACCGCTGCCAAAGTGAAACGCTTTCCCAGAACACCACCCGTCGTAAATTCCGGCAAAGTCCTTCCGTTCACAAGGGTACGGTGAAAACCGCGATGGCAGGTAATGAAATCAAGCGCAGCAGTGCGTAGAAATCTTGGTGATTCCGGTGGCCAAGCAAGGTAGAGATCGCGAGGCGACGCAACACCATGTGCCGGAAAGGTGTCACCGGTCAGAAAATAGGCGAAAAAGTTGCAATGAAGTTTCACCACGTCCTTTCGCTGCCACTACCGCTGGCAAAGTGAAATGCTTTCCCAGAACACCACCCGTCGTAAATTCTGGCACAGTCCTTCCGTTCACAAGGGGACGGTGAAAACCGCGATGACAGGTGGTGCAATCAAGTGCAGCAGTGCGTAGAAATCCTGGTGATTCCGGCGGCCAAGCAAGGTAGAGATAGCGTGGCGACGCAACACGCTGTGTAGGAAAGGATTCACCGGTCAGCAAATAGGCGAAAAAGTTGCAATGAGGTTTCCCCACGTCCTTTCGCTGCCACTACCGCTGGCAAAGTGAAATGCTTTCCCAGAACACCACCCGTCGTAAATTCTGGCACAGTCCTTCCGTTCACAAGGAGACGGTGAAAACCGCGATGACAGGTGTTGCAATCAAGTGCAGCAGTGCATAGAAATCCTGGTGATTCCGGTGGCCAAGCAAGGTAGAGATAGCGAGGCGACGCAACACGCTGTGCCGGAAAGGATTCAGCGGTCAGCAACTAGGCGAAAAAGTTGCAATGAAGTTTCACCACGTCCTTTCGCTGCCACTACCGCTGGCAAAGTGAAATGCTTTCCCAGAACACCACCCGTCGTAAATTCTGGCACAGTCCTTCCGTTCACAAGGGGACGGTGAAAACCGCGATGACAGCTGGTGCAATCAAGCGCAGCATTGCGCAGAAATCTTGGTGATTCCGGTGGCCAAGCAAGGTAGAGATAGCGAGGCGACGCAACACGATGTGCCGGAAAGGTTTCACCGGTCGGCAAATAGGCGAAAAAGTTGCAATGAAGTTTCACCACGTCCTTTTGCTGCCACTACCGCTGCCGAAGTGAAATGCTTTCCCTGAACACCACCCGCCGTAAATTCCGGCACAGTCCTTCCGTTCACAAGGGGACGGTGAAAACCGCGATGACAGGTGGTGAAATCAAGCGCAGCATTGCGTAGAAATCTTGGTGATTCCGGTGGCCAAGCAAGGTAGAGATAGCGAGGCGACGCAACACGATGTGCCGGAAAGGCATCACCGGTCAGCAAATAGGCGAAAGAGTTGCAATGAAGTTTCACCACGTCCTTTCGCTGCCACTACCACTGCCGAAGTGAAATGCTTTCGCTGAACACCACCCGTCGTAAATTCCGGCACAGTCCTTCCGTTCACAAGGCGTCGGTGAAAACCGCGATGACAGGTGGTGCAATCAAGTGCAGCAGTGCGTAGAAATCCTGGTGATTCCGGTGGCCAAGCAAGGTAGAGATAGCGTGGCGACGCAACACGCTGTGTCGGAAAGGATTCACCGGTCAGCAAATAGGCGAAAAAGTTGCAATGAAGTTTCCCCACGTCCTTTCGCTGCCACTACCGCTGGCAAAGTGAAATGCTTTCCCAGAACACCACCCGTCGTAATTTCTGGCACAGTCCTTCCGTTCACAAGGGGACGGTGAAAACCGCGATGACAGGTGGTGCAATCAAGTGCAGCAGTGCGTAGAAATCCTGGTGATTCCGGTGGCCAAGCAAGGTAGAGATAGCGAGGCGACGCAACACGCTGTGCCGGAAAGGATTCAGCGGTCAGCAAATAGGCGAAAAAGTTGCAATGAAGTTTCACCACGTCCTTTCGCTGCCACTACCGCTGGCAAAGTGAAATGCTTTCCCAGAACACCACCCGTCGTAAATTCTGGCACAGTCCCTCCGTTCACAAGGGGACGGTGAAAACCGCGATGACAGCTGGTGCAATCAAGTGCAGCAGTGCGTAGAAATCCTGGTGATTCCGGTGGCCAAGCAAGGTAGAGATAGCGTGGCGATGCAACACGCTGTGCCGGAAAGGATTCACCGGTCAGCAAATAGGCGAAAAAGTTGCAATGAAGTTTCACCACGTCCTTTCGCTGCCACTACCGCTGCCAAAGTGAAATGCTTTCCCAGAAACCGTTGTAAATACCGGCACAGTCCTTCCGTTCACAAGGGGACGGTGAAAACCGCGATGGCAGGTGGTGAAATCAAGCGCAGCATTGCGCAGAAATCTTGGTGATTCCGGTGGCCAAGCAAGGTAGAGATAGCGAGGCGACGCAACACGATGTGCCGGAAAGGATTCACCGGTCGGCAAATAGGCGAAAAAGTTGCAATGAAGTTTCACCACGTCCTTTTGCTGCCACTACCGCTGCCGAAGTGAAATGCTTTCCCTGAACACCACCCGTCGTAAATTCCGGCACAGTCCTTCCGTTCACAAGGGGACGGTGAAAACCGCGATGGCAGGTGATGAAATCAAGCGCAGCAGTGCGTAGAAATCTTGGTGATTCCGGTGGCCAAGCAAGGTAGAGATCGCGAGGCGACGCAACACGATGTGCCGGAAAGGTGTCACCGGTCAGAAAACAGGCAAAAAGTTGCAATGAAGTTTCACCACGTCCTTTCGCTGCCACTAACGCTGGCAAAGTGAACTGCTTTCCCAGAACGCCCCCCGTCGTAAATTCCGGCAGAGTCCTTTCGTTCACAAGGGGACGGTGAAAACCGTGATGACAGGTGGTGAAATCAAGCGCAGCAGTGCGTAGAAATCTTGGTGATTCCGGTGGGCAAGCAAGGTAGAGAGAGTGAGGCGACGCAACACGATGTGCCGGAAAGGAATCACCGGTCAGCAAATAGGCGAAAAAGTTGCCATGAAGTTTCACCACGTCCTTTCGCTGCCACTACCGCTGGCAAAGTGAACTGCTTTCCCAGAACACCCCCCGTCGTAAATTGCGGCACAGTCCTTTCGTTCACAAGGGGACGGTGAAAACCGCGATGACAGGTGGTGAGATCAAGCGCAGCAGTGCGTAGAAATCTTGGTGATTCCGGTGGCCAAGCAAGGTAGATATAGCGAGGCGACGCAACACGATGTGCCGGAAAGGTGTCACCAGTCAGCAAATGGGCGAAAAAGTTGCAGTGAAGTTTCACCACGTCCTTTCGCTGCCACTACTGCTGGCAAAGTGAAATTCTTTCCCAGAACACCACCCGTCGTAAATTCCGGCACAGTCCTTCCGTTCACAAGGGGACGGTGAAAACCGCGATGACAGGTGGTGAAATCAAGTACAGCAGTGCGTAGAAATCTTGGTTATTCCGGTGGCCAAGCAAGGTGGAGATAGCGAGGCGACGCAACACGATGTGCCGGAAAGGAATCACCGGTCAGCAAATAGGCGAAAAAGTTGCCATGAAGTTTCACCACGTCCTTTCGCTGCCACTACCGCTGCCAAAGTGAAACGCTTTCCCAGAACACCACCCGTCGTAAATTCCGGCAAAGTCCTTCCGTTCACAAGGGTACGGTGAAAACCGCGATGGCAGGTAATGAAATCAAGCGCAGCAGTGCGTAGAAATCTTGGTGATTCCGGTGGCCAAGCAAGGTAGAGATCGCGAGGCGACGCAACACCATGTGCCGGAAAGGTGTCACCGGTCAGCAAATAGGCGAAAAAGAGACAATGAAGTTTCACCACCTCCTTTCGCTGCCACTACCACTGCCGAAGTGAAATGCTTTCCCTGAACACCACCCGTCGTAAATTCCGGCACAGTCCTTCCGTTCACAAGGGGACGGTGAAAACCGCGATGACAGGTGGTGAAATCAAGCGCAGCAGTGCGTAGAAATCTTGGTGATTCCGGTGGCCAAGCAAGGTAGAGATCGCGAGGCGACGCAACACGATGTGCCGGAAAGGTGTCACTGGTCAGAAAATAGGCGAAAAAGTTGCAATGAAGTTTCACCACGTCCTTTCGCTGCCACTACCGCTGGCAAAGTGAAATTCTTTCCCAGAACACCCCCCGTCGTAAATTCCGGCACAGTCCTTTCGTTCACAAGGGGACGGTGAAAACCACGATGACAGGTGGTGAAATCAAGCGCAGCAGTGCGTGGAAATCTTGGTGATTCCGGTGGCCAAGCAAGGTAGAGATAGCTAGGCGACGCAACACGATGTGCCGGAAAGGATTCACCGGTCAGCGAATAGGCGAAAAAGTTGCAATGAAGTTTCACCACGTCCTTTCGCTGCCACTACCACTGCCGAAGTGAAATGCTTTCCCTGAACACCACCCGTCGTGAATTCCGGCACAGTCCTTCCGTTCACAAGGGGACGGTGAAAACCGCGATGGCAGGTGGTGAAATCAAGCGCAGAAGTGCGTAGAAATCTTTGTGATTCCGGTGGCCAAGCAAGGTAGAGATAGCGAGGCGACGCAACACGATGTGCCGGAAAGTGGTCACCGGTCAGCAAATAGGCGAAAAAGTTGCCATGAAGTTTCACCAGGTCCTTTCGCTGCCTCTACCGCTGCCAAAGTGAAACGCTTTCCCAGAACACCACCCGTCGTAAATTCCGGCACAGTCCTTCCGTTTACAAGGGGACGGTGAAAACCGCGATGACAGGTGGTGAAATCACGTGCAGCAGTGCATAGAAATCTTGATGATTCCGGTGGCCAAGCAAGGTAGAGATCGCGAGGCGACCCAACACGATGTGCCGGAAAGGTGTCACCGGTCAGAAAATAGGCGAAAAAGTTGCAATGAAGTTTCACCACGTCCTTTCGCTGCCACTACCGCTGGCAAAGTGAACTGCTTTCCCAGAACGCCCCCCGTCGTAAATTCCGGCACAGTCCTTTCGTTCACAAGGGGACGGTGAAAACCGCGATGACAGGTGGTGAAATCAAGCGCAGCAGTGCGTAGAAATCTTGGTGATTCCGGTGGGCAAGCAAGGTAGAGAGAGTGAGGCGACGCAACACGATGTGCCGGAAAGGAATCACCGGTCAGCAAATAGGCGAAAAAGTTGCCATGAAGTTTCACCACGTCCTTTCGCTGCCACTACCGCTGGCAAAGTGAACTGCTTTCCCAGAACACCCCCCGTCGTAAATTGCGGCACAGTCCTTTCGTTCACAAGGGGACGGTGAAAACCGCAATGACAGGTGGTGAAATCAAGCGCAGCAGTGCGTAGAAATCTTGGTGATTCCGGTGGCCAAGCAAGGTAGATATAGCGAGGCGACGCAACACGATGTGCCGGAAAGGTGTCACCGGTCAGCAAATGGGCGAAAAAGTTGCAGTGAAGTTTCACCACGTCCTTTCGCTGCCACTACTGCTGGCAAAGTGAAATTCTTTCCCAGAACACCACCCGTCGTAAATTCCGGCACAGTCCTTTCGTTAACAAGGGGACGGTGAAAACCGCGATGACAGGTGGTGAAATCAAGCGCAGCATTGCGTAGAAATCTTGGTGATTCCGGTGGCCAAGCAAGGTAGATATAGCGAGGCGACGCAACACGATGTGCCGGAAAGGTGTCACCGGTCAGCAAATGGGCGAAAAAGTTGCAGTGAAGTTTCACCACGTCCTTTCGCTGCCACTACTGCTGGCAAAGTGAAATTCTTTCCCAGAACACCACCCGTCGTAAATTCCGGCACAGTCCTTCCGTTCACAAGGGGACGGTGAAAACCGCGATGACAGGTGGTGAAATCAAGTGCAGCAGTGCGTAGAAATCTTGGTTATTCCGGTGGCCAAGCAAGGTAGAGATAGCGAGGCGACGCAACACGATGTGCCGGAAAGGATTCACCGGTCGGCAAATAGCGAAAAAGTTGCAATGAAGTTTCACCACGTCCTTTTGCTGCCACTACCGCTGCCGAAGTGAAATGCTTTCCCTGAACACCACCCGTCGTAAATTCCGGCACAGTCCTTCCGTTCACAAGGGGAGGGTGAAAACCGCGATGGCAGGTGATGAAATCAAGCGCAGCAGTGCGTAGAAATCTTGGTGATTCCGGTGGCCAAGCAAGGTAGAGATCGCGAGGGGACGCAACACGATGTGCCGGAAAGGTGTCACCGGTCAGAAAATAGGCAAAAAATTGCAATGAAGTTTCACCACGTCCTTTCGCTGCCACTACCGCTGGCAAAGTGAAATGCTTTCCCAGAACACCCCCCGTCGTAAATTCCGGCACTGTCCTTTCGTTAACACGGGGACGGTGAAAACCGCGATGACGGGTGGTGAAATCAAGCGCAGCATTGCGTAGAAATCTTGGTGATTCCGGTGGCCAAGCAAGGTAGAGATAGCGAGGCGACGCAACACGATGTGCCGGAAAGGCATCACCGGTCAGCAAATAGGCGAAAGAGTTGCAATGAAGTTTCACCACGTCCTTTCGCTGCCACTACCACTGCCGAAGTGAAATGCTTTCCCTGAACACCACCCGTCGGAAATTCCGGCACAGTCCTTCCGTTCACAAGGCGTCGGTGAAAACCGCGATGACAGGTGGTGCAATCAAGTGCAGCAGTGCGTAGAAATCCTGGTGATTCCGGTGGCCAAGCAAGGTAGAGATAGCGTGGCGACGCAACACGCTGTGTCGGAAAGGATTCACCGGTCAGCAAATAGGCGAAAAAGTTGCAATGAAGTTTCCCCACGTCCTTTCGCTGCCACTACCGCTGGCAAAGTGAAATGCTTTCCCAGAACACCACCCGTCGTAATTTCTGGCACAGTCCTTCCGTTCACAAGGGGACGGTGAAAACCGCGATGACAGGTGGTGCAATCAAGTGCAGCAGTGCGTAGAAATCCTGGTGATTCCGGTGGCCAAGCAAGGTAGAGATAGCGAGGCGACGCAACACGCTGTGCCGGAAAGGATTCAGCGGTCAGCAAATAGGCGAAAAAGTTGCAATGAAGTTTCACCACGTCCTTTCGCTGCCACTACCGCTGGCAAAGTGAAATGCTTTCCCAGAACACCACCCGTCGTAAATTCTGGCACAGTCCCTCCGTTCACAAGGAGACGGTGAAAACCGCGATGACAGCTGGTGCAATCAAGTGCAGCAGTGCGTAGAAATCCTGGTGATTCCGGTGGCCAAGCAAGGTAGAGATAGCGTGGCGATGCAACACGCTGTGCCGGAAAGGATTCACCGGTCAGCAAATAGGCGAAAAAGTTGCAATGAAGTTTCACCACGTCCTTTCGCTGCCACTACCGCTGCCAAAGTGAAATGCTTTCCCAGAAACCGTTGTAAATACCGGCACAGTCCTTCCGTTCACAAGGGGACGGTGAAAACCGCGATGGCAGGTGGTGAAATCAAGCGCAGCATTGCGCAGAAATCTTGGTGATTCCGGTGGCCAAGCAAGGTAGAGATAGCGAGGCGACGCAACATGATGTGCCGGAAAGGATTCACCGGTCGGCAAATAGGCGAAAAAGTTGCAATGAAGTTTCACCACGTCCTTTTGCTGCCACTACCGCTGCCGAAGTGAAATGCTTTCCCTGAACACCACCCGTCGTAAATTCCGGCACAGTCCTTCCGTTCACAAGGGGACGGTGAAAACCGCGATGGCAGGTGATGAAATCAAGCGCAGCAGTGCGTAGAAATCTTGGTGATTCCGGTGGCCAAGCAAGGTAGAGATCGCGAGGCGACGCAACACGATGTGCCGGAAAGGTGTCACCGGTCAGAAAACAGGCAAAAAGTTGCAATGAAGTTTCACCACGTCCTTTCGCTGCCACTACCGCTGGCAAAGTGAACTGCTTTCCCAGAACGCCCCCCGTCGTAAATTCCGGCAGAGTCCTTTCGTTCACAAGGGGACGGTGAAAACCGTGATGACAGGTGGTGAAATCAAGCGCAGCAGTGCGTAGAAATCTTGGTGATTCCGGTGGGCAAGCAAGGTAGAGAGAGTGAGGCGACGCAACACGATGTGCCGGAAAGGAATCACCGGTCAGCAAATAGGCGAAAAAGTTGCCATGAAGTTTCACCACGTCCTTTCGCTGCCACTACCGCTGGCAAAGTGAACTGCTTTCCCAGAACACCCCCCGTCGTAAATTGCGGCACAGTCCTTTCGTTCACAACGGGACGGTGAAAACCGCGATGACAGGTGGTGAGATCAAGCGCAGCAGTGCGTAGAAATCTTGGTGATTCCGGTGGCCAAGCAAGGTAGATATAGCGAGGCGACGCAACACGATGTGCCGGAAAGGTGTCACCAGTCAGCAAATCGGCGAAAAAGTTGCAGTGAAGTTTCACCACGTCCTTTCGCTGCCACTACTGCTGGCAAAGTGAAATTCTTTCCCAGAACACCACCCGTCGTAAATTCCGGCACAGTCCTTTCGTTAACAAGGGGACGGTGAAAACCGCGATGACAGGTGGTGAAATCAAGCGCAGCATTGCGTAGAAATCTTGGTGATTCCGGTGGCCAAGCAAGGTAGATATAGCGAGGCGACGCAACACGATGTGCCGGAAAGGTGTCACCGGTCAGCAAATGGGCGAAAAAGTTGCAGTGAAGTTTCACCACGTCCTTTCGCTGCCACTACTGCTGGCAAAGTGAAATTCTTTCCCAGAACACCACCCGTCGTAAATTCCGGCACAGTCCTTCCGTTCACAAGGGGACGGTGAAAACCGCGATGACAGGTGGTGAAATCAAGTGCAGCAGTGCGTAGAAATCTTGGTTATTCCGGTGGCCAAGCAAGGTGGAGATAGCGAGGCGACGCAACACGATGTGCCGGAAAGGAATCACCGGTCAGCAAATAGGCGAAAAAGTTGCCATGAAGTTTCACCACGTCCTTTCGCTGCCACTACCGCTGCCAAAGTGAAACGCTTTCCCAGAACACCACCCGTCGTAAATTCTGGCACAGTCCTTCCGTTCACAAGGGGACGGTGAAAACCGCGATGACAGGTGGTGCAATCAAGTGCAGCAGTGCGTAGAAATCCTGGTGATTCCGGTGGCCAAGCAAGGTAGAGATAGCGAGGCGACGCAACACGATGTGCCGGAAAGGTGTCACCGGTCAGCAAATGGGCGAAAAAGTTGCAGTGAAGTTTCACCACGTCCTTTCGCTGCCACTACTGCTGGCAAAGTGAAATTCTTTCCCAGAACACCACCCGTCGTAAATTCCGGCACAGTCCTTCCGTTCACAAGGGTACGGTGAAAACCGCGATGGCAGGTAATGAAATCAAGCGCAGCAGTGCGTAGAAATCTTGGTGATTCCGGTGTCCAAGCAAGGTAGAGATCGCGAGGCGACGCAACACCATGTGCCGGAAAGGTGTCACCGGTCAGAAAATAGGCGAGAAAATTGCAATGAAAATTCACCACGTCTTTTCGCTGCCACTACCGCTGGCAAAGTGAAATGCTTTCCCAGAACACCACCCGTCGTAAATTCTGGCACAGTCCTTCCGTTCACAAGGGGACGGTGAAAACCGCGATGACAGGTGGTGCAATCAAGTGCAGCAGTGCGTAGAAATCCTGGTGATTCCGGTGGCCAAGCAAGGTAGAGATAGCGTGGCGACGCAACACGCTGTGTAGGAAAGGATTCACCGGTCAGCAAATAGGCGAAAAAGTTGCAATGAGGTTCCCCACGTCCTTTCGCTGCCACTACCGCTGGCAAAGTGAAATGCTTTCCCAGAACACCACCCGTCGTAAATTCTGGCACAGTCCTTCCATTCACAAGGAGACGGTGAAAACCGCGGTGACAGGTGGTGCAATCAAATGCAGCAGTGCGTAGAAATCCTGGTGATTCCGGTGGCCAAGCAAGGTAGAGATAGCGAGGCGACGCAACACGCTGTGCCGGAAAGGATTCAGCGGTCAGCAACTAGGCGAAAAAGTTGCAATGAAGTTTCACCACGTCCTTTCGCTGCCACTACCGCTGGCAAAGTGAAATGCTTTCCCAGAACACCACCCGTCGTAAATTCTGGCACAGTCCTTCCGTTCACAAGGGGACGGTGAAAACCGCGATGACAGCTGGTGCAATCAAGCGCAGCATTGCGCAGAAATCTTGGTGATTCCGGTGGCCAAGCAAGGTAGAGATAGCGAGGCGACGCAACACGATGTGCCGGAAAGGATTCACCGGTCGGCAAATAGGCGAAAAAGTTGCAATGAAGTTTCACCACGTCCTTTTGCTGCCACTACCGCTGCCGAAGTGAAATGCTTTCCCTGAACACCACCCGTCGTAAATTCCGGCACAGTCCTTCCGTTCACAAGGGGACGGTGAAAACCGCGATGGCAGGTGATGAAATTAAGCGCAGCAGTGCGTAGAAATCTTGGTGATTCCGGTGGCCAAGCAAGGTAGAGATCGCGAGGCTACGCAACACGATGTGCCGGAAAGATGTCACCGGTCAGAAAATAGGCAAAAAATTGCAATGAAGTTTCACCACGTCCTTTCGCTGCCACTACCGCTGGCAAAGTGAAATACTTTCCCGGAACACCCCCCGTCGTAAATTCCGGCACTGTCCTTTCGTTAACAAGGGGACGGTGAAAACCGCGATGACAGGTGGTGAAATCAAGCGCAGCATTGCGTAGAAATCTTGGTGATTCCGGTGGCCAAGCAAGGTAGAGATAGCGAGGCGACGCAACACGATGTGCCGGAAAGGCATCACCGGTCAGCAAATAGGCGAAAGAGTTGCAATGAAGTTTCACCACGTCCTTTCGCTGCCACTACCACTGCCGAAGTGAAATGCTTTCCCTGAACACCACCCGTCGTAAATTCCGGCACAGTCCTTCCGTTCACAAGGCGTCGGTGAAAACCGCGATGACAGGTGGTGCAATCAAGTGCAGCAGTGCGTAGAAATCCTGGTGATTCCGGTGGCCAAGCAAGGTAGAGATAGCGTGGCGACGCAACACGCTGTGTCGGAAAGGATTCACCGGTCAGCAAATAGGCGAAAACGTTGCAATGAAGTTTCCCCACGTCCTTTCGCTGCCACTACCGCTGGCAAAGTGAAATGCTTTCCCAGAACACCACCCGTCGTAATTTCTGGCACAGTCCTTCCGTTCACAAGGGGACGGTGAAAACCGCGATGACAGGTGGTGCAATCAAGTGCAGCAGTGCGTAGAAATCCTGGTGATTCCGGTGGCCAAGCAAGGTAGAGATAGGGAGGCGACGCAACACGCTGTGCCGGAAAGGATTCAGCGGTCAGCAAATAGGCGAAAAAGTTGCAATGAAGTTTCACCACGTCCTTTCGCTGCCACTACCGCTGGCAAAGTGAAATGCTTTCCCAGAACATTACCCGTCGTAAATTCTGGCACAGTCCCTCCGTTCACAAGGGGATGGTGAAAACCGCGATGACAGCTGGTGCAATCAAGTGCAGCAGTGCGTAGAAATCCTGGTGATTCCGGTGGCCAAGCAAGGTAGAGATAGCGTGGCGATGCAACACGCTGTGCCGGAAAGGATTCACCGGTCGGCAAATAGGCGAAAAAGTTGCAATGAAGTTTCACCACGTCCTTTCGCTGCCACTACCGCTGCCAAAGTGAAATGCTTTCCCAGAACCCGTTGTAAATACCGGCACAGTCCTTCCGTTCACAAGGGGACGGTGAAAACCGCGATGGCAGGTGGTGAAATCAAGCGCAGCATTGCGCAGAAATCTTGGTGATTCCGGTGGCCAAGCAAGGTAGAGATAGCGAGGCGACGCAACACGATGTGCCGGAAAGGATTCACCGGTCGTCAAATAGGCGAAAAAGTTGCAATGAAGTTTCACCACGTCCTTTCGCTGCCACTACCGCTGGCAAAGTGAACTGCTTTCCAAGAACACCCCCCGTCGTAAATTGCGGCACAGTCCTTTCGTTCACAAGGGGACGGTGAAAACCGCGATGACAGGTGGTGAAATCAAGCGCAGCAGTGCGTAGAAATCTTGGTGATTCCGGTGGCCAAGCAAGGTAGATATAGCGAGGCGACGCAACACGATGTGCCGGAAAGGTGTCACCGGTCAGCAAATGGGCGAAAAAGTTGCAGTGAAGTTTCACCACGTCCTTTCGCTGCCACTACTGCTGGCAAAGTGAAATTCTTTCCCAGAACACCACCCGTCGTAAATTCCGGCACAGTCCTTTCGTTAACAAGGGGACGGTGAAAACCGCGATGAAAGGTGGTGAAATCAAGCGCAGCATTGCGTAGAAATCTTGGTGATTCCGGTGGCCAAGCAAGGTAGATATAGCGAGGCGACGCAACACGATGTGCCGGAAAGGTGTCACCGGTCAGCAAATGGGCGAAAAAGTTGCAGTGAAGTTTCACCACGTCCTTTCGCTGCCACTACTGCTGGCAAAGTGAAATTCTTTCCCAGAACACCACCCGTCGTAAATTCCGGCACAGTCCTTCCGTTCACAAGGGGACGGTGAAAACCGCGATGACAGGTGGTGAAATCAAGTGCAGCAGTGCGTAGAAATCTTGGTTATTCCGGTGGCCAAGCAAGGTGGAGATAGCGAGGCGACGCAACACGATGTGCCGGAAAGGATTCACCGGTCAGCAAATAGGCGAAAAAGTTGCCATGAAGTTTCACCACGTCCTTTCGCTGCCACTACCGCTGCCAAAGTGAAACGCTTTCCCAGAACACCACCCGTCGTAAATTCCGGCAAAGTCCTTCCGTTCACAAGGGTACGGTGAAAACCGCGATGGCAGGTAATGAAATCAAGCGCAGCAGTGCGTAGAAATCTTGGTGATTCCGGTGGCCAAGCAAGGTAGAGATCGCGAGGCGACGCAACACCATGTGCCGGAAAGGTGTCACCGGTCAGCAAATAGGCGAAAAAGAGACAATGAAGTTTCACCACGTCCTTTCGCTGCCACTACCACTGCCGAAGTGAAATGCTTTCCCTGAACACCACCCGTCGTAAATTCCGGCACAGTCCTTCCGTTCACAAGGGGACGGTGAAAAGCGCGATGACAGGTGGTAAAATCAAGCGCAGCAGTGCGTAGAAATCTTGGCGATTCCGGTGGCCAAGCAAGGTAGAGATCGCGAGGCGACGCAACACGATGTGCCGGAAAGGTGTCACTGGTCAGAAAATAGGCGAAAAAGTTGCAATGAAGTTTCACCACGTCCTTTCGCTGCCACTACCGCTGGCAAAGTGAAATGCTGTCCCAGAACACCCCCCGTCGTAAATTCCGGCACAGTCCTTTCGTTCACAAGGGGACGGTGAAAACCACGATGACAGGTGGTGAAATCAAGCGCAGCAGTGCGTGGAAATCTTGGTGATTCCGGTGGCCAAGCAAGGTAGAGATAGCTAGGCGACGCAACACGATGTGCCGGAAAGGATTCACCGGTAAGCAAATAGGCGAAAAAGTTGCAATGAAGTTTCACCACGTCCTTTCGCTGCCACTACCACTGCCGAAGTGAAATGCTTTCCCTGAACACCACCCGTCGTGAATTCCGGCACAGTCCTTCCGTTCACAAGGGGACGGTGAAAACCGCGATGGCAGGTGGTGAAATCAAGCGCAGAAGTGCGTAGAAATCTTGGTGATTCCGGTGGCCAAGCAAGGTAGAGATAGCGAGGCGACGCAACACGATGTGCCGGAAAGGAGTCACCGGTCAGCAAATAGGCGAAAAAGTGTCCATGATGTTTCACCAGGTCCTTTCGCTGCCACTACCGCTGCCAAAGTGAAACGCTTTCCCAGAACACCACCCGTCGTAAATTCCGGCACAGTCCTTCCGTTTACAAGGGGACGGTGAAAACCGCGATGACAGGTGGTGAAATCACGTGCAGCAGTGCGTAGAAATCCTGATGATTCCGGTGGCCAAGCAAGGTAGAGATGGCGAGGCGACCCAACACGATGTGCCGGAAAGGTGTCACCGGTCAGAAAATAGGCGAAAAAGTTGCAATGAAGTTTCACCACGTCCTTTCGCTGCCACTACCGCTGGCAAAGTGAACTGCTTTCCCAGAACGCCCCCCGTCGTAAATTCCGGCACAGTCCTTTCGTTCACAAGGGGACGGTGAAAACCGCGATGACAGGTGGTGAAATCAAGCGCAGCAGTGCGTAGAAATCTTGGTGATTCCGGTGGGCAAGCAAGGTAGAGAGAGTGAGGCGACGCAACACGATGTGCCGGAAAGGAATCACCGGTCAGCAAATAGGCGAAAAAGTTGCCATGAAGTTTCACCACGGCCTTTCGCTGCCACTACCGCTGGCAAAGTGAACTGCTTTCCCAGAACAACCCCGTCGTAAATTGCGGCACAGTCCTTTCGTTCACAAGGGGACGGTGAAAACCGCGATGACAGGTGGTGAAATCAAGCGCAGCAGTGCGTAGAAATCTTGGTGATTCCGGTGGCCAAGCAAGGTAGATATAGCGAGGCGACGCAACACGATGTGCCGGAAAGGTGTCACCGGTCAGCAAATGGGCGAAAAAGTTGCAGTGAAGTTTCACCACGTCCTTTCGCTGCCACTACTGCTGGCAAAGTGAAATTCTTTCCCAGAACACCACCCGTCGTAAATTCCGGCACAGTCCTTTCGTTAACAAGGGGACGGTGAAAAGCGCGATGACAGGTGGTGAAATCAAGCGCAGCATTGCGTAGAAATCTTGGTGATTCCGGTGGCCAAGCAAGGTAGCTATAGCGAGGCGACGCAACACGATGTGCCGGAAAGCTGTCACCGGTCAGCAAATGGGCGAAAAAGTTGCAGTGAAGTTTCACCACGTCCTTTCGCTGCCACTACTGCTGGCAAAGTGAAATTCTTTCCCAGAACACCACCCGTCGTAAATTCCGGCACAGTCCTTCCGTTCACAAGGGGACGGTGAAAACCGCGATGACAGGTGGTGAAATCAAGTGCAGCAGTGCGTAGAAATCTTGGTTATTCCGGTGGCCAAGCAAGGTGGAGATAGCGAGGCGACGCAACACGATGTGCCGGAAAGGAATCACCAGTCAGCAAATAGGCGAAAAAGTTGCCATGAAGTTTCACCACGTCCTTTCGCTGCCACTACCGCTGCCAAAGTGAAACGCTTTCCCAGAACACCACCCGTCGTAAATTACGGCAAAGTCCTTCCGTTCACAAGGGTACGGTGAAAACCGCGATGGCAGGTAATGAAATCAAGCGCAGCAGTGCGTAGAAATCTTGGTGATTCCGGTGGCCAAGCAAGGTAGAGATCGCGAGGCGACGCAACACCATGTGCCGGAAAGGTGTCACCGGTCAGCAAATAGGCGAAAAAGAGACAATGAAGTTTCACCACGTCCTTTCGCTGCCACTACCACTGCCGAAGTGAAATGCTTTCCCTGAACACCACCCGTCGTAAATTCCGGCACAGTCCTTCCGTTCACAAGGGGACGGTGAAAACCGCGATGACAGGTGGTGAAATCAAGCGCAGCAGTGCGTAGAAATCTTGGTGATTCCGGTGGCCAAGCAAGGTAGAGATCGCGAGGCGACGCAACATGATGTGCCGGAAAGGTGTCACTGGTCAGAAAATAGGCGAAAAAGTTGCAATGAAGTTTCACCACGTCCTTTCGCTGCCACTACCGCTGGCAAAGTGAAATGCTTTCCCAGAACACCCCCCGTCGTAAATTCCGGCACAGTCCTTTCGTTCACAAGGGGACGGTGAAAACCACGATGACAGGTGGTGAAATCAAGCGCAGCAGTGCGTGGAAATCTTGGTGATTCCGGTGGCCAAGCAAGGTAGAGATAGCTAGGCGACGCAACACGATGTGCCGGAAAGGATTCACCGGTCAGCGAATAGGCGAAAAAGTTGCAATGAAGTTTCACCACGTCCTTTCGCTGCCACTACCACTGCCGAAGTGAAATGCTTTCCCTGAACACCACCCGTCGTGAATTCCGGCACAGTCCTTCCGTTCACAAGGGGACGGTGAAAACCGCGATGGCAGGTGGTGAAATCAAGCGCAGAAGTGCGTAGAAATCTTGGTGATTCCGGTGGCCAAGCAAGGTAGAGATAGCGATGCGACGCAACACGATGTGCCGGAAAGGTGTCACCGGTCAGCAAATAGGCGAAAAAGTTGCCATGAAGTTTCACCAGGTCCTTTCGCTGCCACTACCGCTGCCAAAGTGAAACGCTTTCCCAGAACACCACCCGTCGTAAATTCCGGCACAGTCCTTCCGTTTACAAGGGGACGGTGAAAACCGCGATGACAGGTGGTGAAATCACGTGCAGCAGTGCGTAGAAATCTTGGTGATTCCGGTGGCCAAGCAAGGTAGATATAGCGAGGCGACGCAACACGATGTGCCGGAAAGGTGTCACCGGTCAGCAAATGGGCGAAAAAGTTGCAGTGAAGTTTCACCACGTCCTTTCGCTGCCACTACTGCTGGCAAAGTGAAATTCTTTCCCAGAACACCACCCGTCGAAAATTCCGGCACAGTCCTTTCGTTAACAAGGGGACGGTGAAAAGCGCGATGACAGGTGGTGAAATCAAGCGCAGCATTGCGTAGAAATCTTGGTGATTCCGGTGGCCAAGCAAGGTAGCTATAGCGAGGCGACGCAACACGATGTGCCGGAAAGGTGTCACCGGTCAGCAAATGGGCGAAAAAGTTGCAGTGAAGTTTCACCACGTCCTTTCGCTGCCACTACTGCTGGCAAAGTGAAATTCTTTCCCAGAACACCACCCGTCGTAAATTCCGGCACAGTCCTTTCGTTAACAAGGGGACGGTGAAAAGCGCGATGACAGGTGGTGAAATCAAGCGCAGCATTGCGTAGAAATCTTGGTGATTCCGGTGGCCAAGCAAGGTAGCTATAGCGAGGCGACGCAACACGATGTGCCGGAAAGGTGTCACCGGTCAGCAAATGGGCGAAAAAGTTGCAGTGAAGTTTCACCACGTCCTTTCGCTGCCACTACTGCTGGCAAAGTGAAATTCTTTCCCAGAACACCACCCGTCGTAAATTCCGGCACAGTCCTTCCGTTCACAAGGGGACGGTGAAAACCGCGATGACAGGTGGTGAAATCAAGTGCAGCAGTGCGTAGAAATCTTGGTTATTCCAGTGGCCAAGCAAGGTGGAGATAGCGAGGCGACGCAACACGATGTGCCGGAAAGGAATCACCGGTCAGCAAATAGGCGAAAAAGTTGCCATGAAGTTTCACCACGTCCTTTCGCTGCCACTACCGCTGCCAAAGTGAAACGCTTTCCCAGAACACCACCCGTCGTAAATTACGGCAAAGTCCTTCCGTTCACAAGGGTACGGTGAAAACCGCGATGGCAGGTAATGAAATCAAGCGCAGCAGTGCGTAGAAATCTTGGTGATTCCGGTGGCCAAGCAAGGTAGAGATCGCGAGGCGACGCAACACCATGTGCCGGAAAGGTGTCACCGGTCAGCAAATAGGCGAAAAAGAGACAATGAAGTTTCACCACGTCCTTTCGCTGCCACTACCACTGCCGAAGTGAAATGCTTTCCCTGAACACCACCCGTCGTAAATTCCGGCACAGTCCTTCCGTTCACAAGGGGACGGTGAAAACCGCGATGACAGGTGGTGCAATCAAGTGCAGCAGTGCGTAGAAATCCTGGTGATTCCGGTGGCCAAGCAAGGTAGAGATAGCGTGGCGACGCAACACGCTGTGTAGGAAAGGATTCACCGGTCAGCAAATAGGCGAAAAAGTTGCAATGAGGTTTCCCCACGTCCTTTCGCTGCCACTACCGCTGGCAAAGTGAAATGCTTTCCCAGAACACCACCCGTCGTAAATTCTGGCACAGTCCTTCCGTTCACAAGGAGACGGTGAAAACCGCGATGACAGGTGGTGCAATCAAGTGCAGCAGTGCGTAGAAATCCTGGTGATTCCGGTGGCCAAGCAAGGTAGAGATAGCGAGGCGACGCAACACGCTGTGCCGGAAAGAATTCAGCGGTCAGCAACTAGGCGAAAAAGTTGCAATGAAGTTTCACCACGTCCTTTCGCTGCCACTACCGCTGGCAAAGTGAAATGCTTTCCCAGAACACCACCCGTCGTAAATTCTGGCACAGTCCTTCCGTTCACAAGGGGACGGTGAAAACCGCGGTGACAGCTGGTGCAATCAAGCGCAGCATTGCGCAGAAATCTTGGTGATTCCGGTGGCCAAGCAAGGTAGAGATAGCGAGGCGACGCAACACGATGTGCCGGAAAGGATTCACCGGTCGGCAAATAGGCGAAAAAGTTGCAATGAAGTTTCACCACGTCCTTTTGCTGCCACTACCGCTGCCGAAGTGAAATGCTTTCCCTGAACACCACTCGCCGTAAATTCCGGCACAGTCCTTCCGTTCACAAGGGGACGGTGAAAACCGCGATGGCAGGTGATGAAATCAAGCGCAGCAGTGCGTAGAAATCTTGGTGATTCCGGTGGCCAAGCAAGGTAGAGATCGCGAGGCGACGCAACACGATGTGCCGGAAAGGTGTCACCGGTCAGAAAACAGGCAAAAAGTTGCAATGAAGTTTCACCACGTCCTTTCGCTGCCACTACCGCTGGCAAAGTGAACTGCTTTCCTAGAACGCCCCCCGTCGTAAATTCCGGCACAGTCCTTTCGTTCACAACGGGACGGTGAAAACCGCGATGACAGGTGGTGAAATCAAGCGCAGCAGTGCGTAGAAATCTTGGTGATTCCGGTGGGCAAGCAAGGTAGAGAGAGTGAGGCGACGCAACACGATGTGCCGGAAAGGAATCACCGGTCAGCAAATAGGCGAAAAAGTTGCCATGAAGTTTCACCACGTCCTTTCGCTGCCACTACCGCTGGCAAAGTGAACTGCTTTCCCAGAACACCCCCCGTCGTAAATTGCGGCACAGTCCTTTCGTTCACAAGGGACGGTGAAAACCGCGATGACAGGTGGTGAGATCAAGCGCAGCAGTGCGTAGAAATCTTGGTGATTCCGGTGGCCAAGCAAGGTAGATATAGCGAGGCGACGCAACACGATGTGCCGGAAAGGTGTCACCGGTCAGCAAATGGGCGAAAAAGTTGCAGTGAAGTTTCACCACGTCCTTTCGCTGCCACTACTGCTGGCAAAGTGAAATTCTTTCCCAGAACACCACCCGTCGTAAATTCCGGCACAGTCCTTCCGTTCACAAGGGGACGGTGAAAACCGCGATGACAGGTGGTGAAATAAAGTGGAGCAGTGCGTAGAAATCTTGGTGATTCCGGTGGCCAAGCAAGGTAGAGATAGCGAGGCGACGCAACACGATGTGCCGGAAAGGAATCACCGGTCAGCAAATAGGCGAAAAAGTTGCCATGAAGTTTCACCACGTCCTTTCGCTGCCACTACCGCTGCCAAAGTGAAACGCTTTCCCAGAACACCACCGGTCATAAATTCCGGCAAAGTCCTTCCGTTCACAAGGGGACGGTGAAAACCGCGATGACAGGTGGTGAAATAGAGTACAGCAGTGCGTAGAAATCTTGGTGATTCCGGTGGCCAAGCAAGGTAGAGATAGCGAGGCGACGCAACACGATGTGCCGGAAAGGATTCACCGGTCAGCAAATAGGGGAAAAAGTCGCAATGAAGTTTCACCACGTCCTTTCGCTGCCACTACCACTGCCGAAGTGAAATGCTTTCCCTGAACACCACCCCTCGTAAATTCCGGCACAGTCCTTCCGTTCACAAGGGGACGGTGAAAACCGCGATGGCAGGTGGTGAAATCAAGCGCAGCAGTGCGTAGAAATCTTGGTGATTCCGGTGGCCAAGCAAGGTAGAGATAGCGAGGCGACGCAACACGATGTGCCGGAAAGGAATCACCGGTCAGCAAATAGGCGAAAAAGTTGCCATGAAGTTTCACCACGTCCTTTCGCTGCCACTACCGCTGCCAAAGTGAAACGCTTTCCCAGAACACCACCCGTCGTAAATTCCGGCAAAGTCCTTCCGTTCACAAGGCTACGGTGAAAACCGCGATGGCAGGTAATGAAATCAAGCGCAGCAGTGCGTAGAAATCTTGGTGATTCCGGTGGCCAAGCAAGGTAGAGATCGCGAGGCGACGCAAAACGATGTGCCGGAAAGGTGTCACCGGTCAGAAAATAGGCGAAAAAGTTGCAATGAAGTTTCACCACGTCCTTTCGCTGCCACTACCGCTGGCAAAGTGAAATGCTTTCCCAGAACACCACCCGTCGTAAATTCTGGCACAGTCCTTCCGTTCACAAGGGGACGGTGAAAACCGCGATGACAGGTGGTGCAATCAAGTGCAGCAGTGCGTAGAAATCCTGGTGATTCCGGTGGCCAAGAAAGGTAGAGATAGCGTGGCGACGCCACACGCTGTGTAGGAAAGGATTCACCGGTCAGCAAATAGGCGAAAAAGTTGCAATGAAGTTTCCCCACGTCCTTTCGCTGCCACTACCGCTGGCAAAGTGAAATGCTTTCCCAGAACACCACCCGTCGTAAATTCTGGCACAGTCCTTCCGTTCACAAGGGGACGGTGAAAACCGCGATGACAGGTGGTGCAATCAAGTGCAGCAGTGCGTAGAAATCCTGGTGATTCCGGTGGCCAAGCAAGGTAGAGATAGCGAGGCGACGCAACACGCTGTGCCGGAAAGGATTCAGCGGTCAGCAAATAGGCGAAAAAGTTGCAATGAAGTTTCACCACGTCCTTTCGCTGCCACTACCGCTGGCAAAGTGAAATGCTTTCCCAGAACACCACCCGTCGTAAATTCTGGCACAGTCCTTCCGTTCACAAGGGGACGGTGAAAACCGCGATGGCAGGTGATGAAATCAAGCGCAGCAGTGCGTAGAAATCTTGGTGATTCAGGTGGCCAAGCAAGGTAGAGATCGCGAGGCGACGCAACACGATGTGCCGGAAAAGTGTCACCGGTCAGAAAATAGGCAAAAAGTTGCAATGAAGTTTCACCACGTCCTTTCGCTGCCACTACCGCTGCCAAAGTGAAATGCTTTCCCAGAACACCCCCCGTCGTAAATTCCGGCACAGTCCTTTCGTTAACAAGGGGACGGTGAAAACCGCGATGACAGGTGGTGAGATCAAGCGCAGCAGTGCATAGAAATCTTGGTGATTCCGGTGGCCAAGCACGGTAGAGATAGCGAGGCGACGCAACACGATGTGCCGGAAAGGATTCACCGGTCAGCAAATAGGGTAAAAAGTTGCAATGAAGTTTCACCACGTCCTTTCGCTGCCACTACCACTGCCGAAGTGAAATGCTTTCCCTGAACACCACCCCTCGTAAATTCCGGCACAGTCCTTCCGTTCACAAGGGGACGGTGAAAACCGCGATGGCAGGTGGTGAAATCAAGCGCAGCAGTGCGTAGAAATCTTGGTGATTCCGGTGGCCAAGCAAGGTAGAGATAGCGAGGCGACGCAACACGGTGTGCCGGAAAGGAGTCACCGGTCAGCAAATTAGGCGAAAAAGTTGCAATGAAGTTTCACCACGCCCTTTCGCTGCCACTACCGCTGGAAAAGTGAAATGCTTTACCAGAACACCACCCGTCGTAAATTCCGGCACAGTCCTTCCGTTCACAAGGGGACGGTGAAAACCGCGATGACAGGTGGTGAAATCAAGTGCAGCAGTGCGTAGAAGTCTTGGTGATTCCGGTGGCCAAGCAAGGTAGAGATAGCGAGGCGACGCAACACGATGTGCCGGAAAGGCATCACCGGTGAGCAAATAGGCGAAAGAGTTGCAATGAAGTTTCACCACGTCCTTTCGCTGCCACTACCACTGCCGAAGTGAAATGCTTTCCCTGAACACCACCCGTCGTAAATTCCGGCACAGTCCTTTCGTTGACAAGGGGACGGTGAAAACCGCCGCGATGACAGGTGGTGCAATCAAGTGCAGCAGTGGGTAGAAATCCTGGTGATTCCGGTGGCCAAGCAAGGTAGAGATAGCGTGGCGACGCAACACGCTGTGTCGGAAAGGATTCACCGGTCAGCAAATAGGCGAAAAAATTGCAATGAAGTTTCCCCACGTCCTTTCGCTGCCACTACCGCTGGCAAAGTGAAATGCTTTCCCAGAACACCACCCGTCGTAAATTCTGGCACAGTCCTTCCGTTCACAAGGGGACGGTGAAAACCGCGATGACAGGTGGTGCAATCAAGTGCAGCAGTGCGTAGAAATCCTGGTGATTCCGGTGGCCAAGCAAGGTAGAGATAGCGAGGCGACGCAACACGCTGTGCCGGAAAGGATTCAGCGGTCAGCAAAGAGGCGAAAAAGTTGCAATGAAGTTTCACCACGTCCTTTCGCTGCCACTACCGCTGGCAAAGTGAAATGCTTTCCCAGAACACCACCCGTCGTAAATTCTGGCACAGTCCTTCCGTTCACAAGGGGACGGTGAAAACCGCGATGACAGCTGGTGCAATCAAGTGCAGCAGTGCGTAGAAATCCTGGTGATTCCGGTGGCCAAGCAAGGTAGAGATAGCGTGGCGATGCAACACGCTGTGCCGGAAAGGATTCACCGGTCAGCAAATAGGAGAAAAAGTTGCAATGAAGTTTCACCACGTCCTTTCGCTGCCACTACCGCTGCCAAAGTGAAATGCTTTCCCAGAACACCACCCGTTGTAAATACCGGCACAGTCCTTCCGTTCACAAGGGGACGGTGAAAACCGCGATGGCAGGTGGTGAAATCAAGCGCAGGATTGCGCAGAAATCTTGGTGATTCCGGTGGCCAAGCAAGGTAGAGATAGCGAGGCGACGGAACACAATGTGCCGGAAAGGATTTACCGGTCGGCAAATAGGCGAAAAAGTTGCAATGAAGTTTCACCACGTCCTTTTGCTGCCACTACCGCTGCCGAAGTGAAATGCTTTCTCTGAACACCACCCGTCGTAAATTCCGGCACAGTCCTTCCGTTCACAAGGGGACGGTGAAAACCGCGATGGCAGGTGGTGAAATCAAGCGCAGCAGTGCGTAGAAATCTTGGTCATTCCGGTGGCCAAGCAAGGTAGAGATCGCGAGGCGACGCAACACGATGTGCCGGAAAGGTGTCACCGGTCAGAAAATAGGCAAAAAGTTGCAATGAAGTTTCACCACGTCCTTTCGCTGCCACTACCGCTGGCAAAGTGAAATGCTTTCCCAGAACACCACCCGTCGTAAATTGCGGCACAGCCCTTGCGTTCACAAGGGGACGGTGAAAACCGCGATGGCAGGTGGTGAAATCAAGCGCAGCAGTGCATAGAAATCTTGGTGATTCCGGTGGCCAAGCACGGTAGAGATAGCGAGGCGACGCAACACGATGTGCCGGAAAGGAGTCACCGGTCAGCAAATAGGCGAAAAAGTTGCAGTGAAGTTTCACCACGTCCTTTCGCTGCCACTACTGCTGGCAAAGTGAAATGCTTTACCAGAACACCACCCGTCGTGAATTCCGGCACAGTCCTTCCGTTCACAAGGGGACGGTGAAAACCGCGATAACAGGTGGTGAAATCAAGTGCAGCAGTGCGTAGAAATCTTGGTGATTCCGGTGGCCAAGCAAGGTAGAGATAGCGAGGCGACGCAACACGATGTGCCGGAAAGGATTCACAGGTCAGCAAATAGGCGAAAAAGTTGCAATGAAGTTTCACCACGTCCTTTCGCTGCCACTACCGCTGCCAAAGTGAAATGCTTTCCCAGAACACCACCCGTCGTAAATTGCGGCACAGCCCTTGCGTTCACAAGGGGACGGTGAAAACCGCGATGGCAGGTGGTGAAATAAAGCGCAGCAGTGCATAGAAGTCTTGGTGATTCCGGTGGCCAAGCAAGGTAGAGATAGCGAGGCAACGCAACACGATGTGCCGGAAAGGAGTCACCGGTCAGGAAATTAGGCGAAAAAGTTGCAATGAAGTTTCACCACGCCCTTTCGCTGCCACTACCGCTGGAAAAGTGAAATCCTTTACCAGAACACCACCCGTCGTAAATTCCGGCACAGTCCTTCCGTTCACAAGGGGACGGTGAAAACCGCGATGACAGGTGGTGAAATCAAGTGCAGCAGTGCGTAGAAATCTTGGTGATTCCGGTGGCCAAGCAAGGTAGAGATAGCGAGGCGACGCAACACGATGTGCCGGAAAGGCATCACCGGTCAGCAAATAGGCGAAAGAGTTGCAATGAAGTTTCACCACGTCCTTTCGCTGCCACTACCACTGCCGAAGTGAAATGCTTTCCCTGAACACCACCCGTCGTAAATTCCGGCACAGTCCTTCCGTTGACAAGGGGACGGTGAAAACCGCGATGACAGGTGGTGCAATCAAGTGCAGCAGTGCGTAGAAATCCTGGTGATTCCGGTGGCCAAGCAAGGTAGAGATAGCGTGGCGACGCAACACGCTGTGTCGGAAAGGATTCACCGGTCAGCAAATAGGCGAAAAAATTGCAATGAAGTTTCCCCACGTCCTTTCGCTGCCACCACCGCTGGCAAAGTGAAATGCTTTCCCAGAACACCACCCGTCGTAAATTCTGGCACAGTCCTTGCGTTCACAAGGGGACGGTGAAAACCGCGATGACAGGTGGTGCAATCAAGTGCAGCAGTGCGTAGAAATCCTGGTGATTCCGGTGGCCAAGCAAGGTAGAGATAGCGAGGCGACGCAACACGCTGTGCCGGAAAGGATTCAGCGGTCAGCAAATAGGCGAAAAAGTTGCAATGAAGTTTCACCACGTCCTTTCGCTGCCACTACCGCTGGCAAAGTGAAATGCTTTCCCAGAACACCACCCGTCGTAAATTCTGGCACAGTCCTTCCGTTCACAAGGGGACGGTGAAAACCGCGATGACAGCTGGTGTAATCAAGTGCAGCAGTGCGTAGAAATCCTGGTGATTCCGGTGGCCAAGCAAGGTAGAGATAGCGTGGCGATGCAACACGCTGTGCCGGAAAGGATTCACCGGTCAGCAAATAGGCGAAAAAGTTGCAATGAAGTTTCACCACGTCCTTTCGCTGCCACTACCGCTGCGAAAGTGAAATGCTTTCCCAGAACACCACCCGTTGTAAATACCGGCACAGTCCTTGCGTTCACAAGGGGACGGTGAAAACCGCGATGGCAGGTGGTGAAATCAAGCGCAGCATTGCGCAGAAATCTTGGTGATTCCGGTGGCCAAGCAAGGTAGAGATAGCGAGGCGACGCAACACGATGTGCCGGAAAGGATTCACCGGTCGGCAAATAGGCGAAAAAGTTGCAATGAAGTTACACCACGTCCTTTTGCTGCCACTACCGCTGCCGAAGTGAAATGCTTTCCCTGAACACCACCCGTCGTAAATTCCGGCACAGTCCTTCCGTTCACAAGGGGACGGTGAAAACCGCGATGGCAGGTGATGAAATCAAGCGCAGCAGTGCATAGAAATCTTGGTGATTCCAGTGGCCAAGCAAGGTAGAGATAGCGAGGCGACGCAACACGATGTGCCGGAAAGGCATCACCGGTCAGCAAATAGGCGAAAGAGTTGCAATGAAGTTTCACCACGTCCTTTCGCTGCCACTACCACTGCCGAAGTGAAATGCTTTCCCTGAACACCACCCGTCGTAAATTCCGGCACAGTCCTTCCGTTCACAAGGGGACGGTGAAAACCGCGATGGCAGGTGGTGAATTCAAGCGCAGCAGTGCATAGAAATCTTGGTGATTCCGGTGGCCAAGCAAGGTAGAGATAGCGAGGCGACGCAACACGATACGCCGGAAAGTAATCACCGGTCATCAAATAGGCGAAAAAGTTGCAATGAAGTTTCACCACGTCCTTTCGTTGCCACTACCACTGCCGAAGTGAAATGCTTTCCCTGAACACCACCCGTCGTGAATTCCGGCACAGTCCTTCCGTTCACAAGGGGACGGTGAAAACCGCGATGGCAGGTGGTGAAATCAAGCGCAGCAGTGCGTAGAAATCTTGGTGATTCCGGTGGCCAAGCAAGGTAGAGATAGCGAGGCGACGCAACACGATGTGCCGGAAAGGAGTCACCGGTCAGCAAATAGGCGAAAAAGTTGCAGTGAAGTTTCACCACGTCCATTCGCTGCCACTACTGCTGGAAAAGTGAAATGCTTTCCCAGAACACCACCCGTCGTAAATTCCGGCACAGTCCTTCCGTTCACAAGGGGACGGTGAAAACCGCGATGGCAGGTGGTGAAATCAAGCGCAGCAGTGCATAGAAATCTTGGTGATTACGGTGGCCAAGCAAGGTAGAGATAGCGAGGCGACGCAACACGATGTGCCGGAAAGGATTCACCGGTCAGCAAATAGGCGAAAAAGTTGCAGTGAAGTTTCACCACGTCCTTTCGCTGCCACTAATGCTGGCAAAGTGAAATGCTTTCCCAGAACACCGCCCGTCGTAACTTCCGGCACAGTCCTTCCGTTCACAAGGGGACGGTGAAAACCGCGATGACAGGTGCTGAAATCAAGTGCAGCAGTGCGTAGAAATCTTGGTGATTCCGGTGGCCAAGCAAGGTAGAGATAGCGAGGCGACGCAACACGATGTGCCGGAAAGGATTCACAGGTCAGCAAATAGGCGAAAAAGTTGCATTGAAGTTTCACCACGTCCTTTCGCTGCCACTACCACTGCCGAAGTGAAATGCTTTCCCTGAACACCACCCCTCGTAAATTCCGGCACAGTCCTTCCGTTCACAAGGGGACGGTGAAAACCGCGATGGCAGGTGGTGAAATCAAGCGCAGCAGTGCGTAGAAATCTTGGTGATTCCGGTGGCCAAGCAAGGTAGAGATAGCGAGGCAACGCAACACGATGTGCTGGAAAGGAGTCACCGGTCAGCAAATTAGGCGAAAAAGTTGCAATGAAGTTTCACCACGCCCTTTCGCTGCCACTACCGCTGGAAAAGTGAAATGCTTTACCAGAACACCACCCGTCGTAAATTCCGGCACAGTCCTTCCGTTCACAAGGGGACGGTGAAAACCGCGATGACAGGTGGTGAAATCAAGTGCAGCAGTGCGTAGAAATCCTGGTGATTCCGGTGGCCAAGCAAGGTAGAGATAGCGAGGCGACGCAACACGCTGTGCCGGAAAGGATTCAGCGGTCAGCAAATAGGCGAAAAAGTTGCAATGAAGTTTCACCACGTCCTTTCGCTGCCACTACCGCTGGCAAAGTGAAATGCTTTCCCAGAACACCACCCGTCGTAAATTCTGGCACAGTCCTTCCGTTCACAAGGGGACGGTGAAAACCGCGATGACAGCTGGTGCAATCAAGTGCAGCAGTGCGTAGAAATCCTGGTGATTCCGGTGGCCAAGCAAGGTAGAGATAGCGTGGCGATGCAACACGCTGTGCCGGAAAGGATTCACCGGTCAGCAAATAGGCGAAAAAGTTGCAATGAAGTTTCACCACGTCCTTTCGCTGCCACTACCGCTGCGAAAGTGAAATGCTTTCCCAGAACACCACCCGTTGTAAATACCGGCACAGTCCTTGCGTTCACAAGGGGACGGTGAAAACCGCGATGGCAGGTGGTGAAATCAAGCGCAGCATTGCGCAGAAATCTTGGTGATTCCGGTGGCCAAGCAAGGTAGAGATAGCGAGGCGACGCAACACGATGTGCCGGAAAGGATTCACCGGTCGGCAAATAGGCGAAAAAATTGCAATGAAGTTTTACCACGTCCTTTTGCTGCCACTACCGCTGCCGAAGTGAAATGCTTTCCCTGAACACCACCCGTCGTAAATTCCGGCACAGTCCTTCCGTTCACAAGGGGACGGTGAAAACCGCGATGGCAGGTGATGAAATCAAGCGCAGCAGTGCATAGAAATCTTGGTGATTCCAGTGGCCAAGCAAGGTAGAGATAGCGAGGCGACGCAACACGATGTGCCGTAAAGGCATCACCGGTCAGCAAATAGGCGAAAGAGTTGCAATGAAGTTTCACCACGTCCTTTCGCTGCCACTACCACTGCCGAAGTGAAATGCTTTCCCTGAACACCACCCGTCGTAAATTCCGGCACAGTCCTTCCGTTCACAAGGGGACGGTGAAAACCGCGATGGCAGGTGGTGAAATCAAGCGCAGCAGTGCATAGAAATCTTGGTGATTCCGGTGGCCAAGCAAGGTAGAGATAGCGAGGCGACGCAACACGATGTGCCGGAAAGGAGTCACCGGTCAGCAAATAGGCGAAAAAGTTGCAGTGAAGTTTCACCACGTCCATTCGCTGCCACTACTGCTGGAAAAGTGAAATGCTTTCCCAGAACACCACCCGTCGTAAATTCCGGCACAGTCCTTCCGTTCACAAGGGGACTGTGAAAACCGCGATGGCAGGTGGTGAAATCAAGCGCAGCAGTGCGTAGAAATCTTGGTGATTCCTGTGGCCAAGCAAGGTAGAGATAGCGAGGCGACGCAACACGATGTGCCGGAAAGGATTCACCGGTCAGCAAATAGGGGAAAAAGTTGCAATGAAGTTTCACCACGTCCTTTCGCTGCCACTACCACTGCCGAAGTGAAATGCTTTCCCTGAACACCACCCCTCGTAAATTCCGGCACAGTCCTTCCGTTCACAAGGGGACGGTGAAAACCGCGATGGCAGGTGGTGAAATCAAGCGCAGCAGTGCGTAGAAATCTTGGTGATTCCGGTGGCCAAGCAAGGTAGAGATAGCGAGGCGACGCAACACGATGTGCCGGAAAGGAATCACCGGTCAGCAAATAGGCGAAAAAGTTGGAATGAAGTTTCACCACGTCCTTTCGCTGCCACTACCGCTGCCGAAGTGAAATGCTTTTCCTGAACACCAACCGTCGCAAATTCCGGCACAGTCCGTCCGTTCACAAGGGGACGGTGAAAACCGCGATGGCAGGTGATGAAATGAAGCGCAGCAGTGCGTCGAAATCTTGGTGATTCCGGTGGCCAAGCAAGGTAGAGATCGCGAGGCGACGCAACACGATGTGCTGGAAAGGTGTCACCGGTCAGAAAATAGGCGAAAAAGTTGCAATGAAGTTTCACCACGTCCTTTCGCTGCCACTACCGCTGGCAAAGTGAAATGCTTTACCAGAACACCACCCGTCGCAAATTTCGGCATAGTCCTTCCGTTCACAAGGGGACGGTGAAAACCGCGATGACAGGTGGTGAAATCAAGTGCAGCAGTGCATAGAAATCTTGGTGATTCCGGTGGCCAAGCAAGGTAGACATAGCGAGGCGACGCAACACGATGTGCCGGAAAGAATTCACCGGTCAGCAAATAGGCGAAAAAGTTGCAATGAAGTTTCACCACGTCCTTTCGCTGCCACTACCACTGCCGAAGTGAAATGCTTTCGATGAACACCACCCATCGTAAATTCCGGCACAGTAATTCCGTTCACAAGGGGACAGTGAAAACCGCGATGACAGGTTGTGAAATCAAGTGCAGCAGTGCATAGAAATCTTGGTGATTCCGGTGGCCAAGCAAGGTAGAGATAGCGAGGCGACGCAACACGATGCGCCGGAAAGGATTCACCGGTCAGCAAATAGGCGAAAAACTTGCAATGAAGTTTCACCACGTCCTTTCGCTGCCACTACCACTGCCGAAGTGAAATGCTTTCCCTGAACACCACCCTCGTAAATTCCGGCACAGTCCTTCCGTTAACAAGGGGACGGTGAAAACCGCGATGGCATGTGGTGAAATCAAGTGCAGCAGTGTGTAGAAATCTTGGTGATTCCGGTGGCCAAGCAAGGTAGAGATCGCGAGGCGGCGCAACACGATGTGCCGGAAAGGTGTCACCGGTCAGAAAATAGGCGAAAAATTTGCAATGAAGTTTCACCACGTCCTTTCGCTGCCACTACTGGTGGCAAAGTGAAATGCTTTACCAGAACACCACCCGTAACAAATTCCGGCACAGTCCTTCCGTTCACAAGGGGACGGTGAAAACCGCGATGGCAGGTGGTGAAATCAAGCGCAGCATTGCGTAGAAATCTTGGTGATTCCAGTGGCCAAGCAAGGTAGACTAGCGAGGCGACGCAACACGATGTGCCGGAAAGGAATCACCGGTCAGCAAACAGGCGAAAAAGTTGCAATGAAGTTTCACCACGTCCTTTCGCTGCCACTACCACTGCCGAAGTGAAATGCTTTCGATGAACACCACCCATCGTAAATTCCGGCACAGTAATTCCGTTCACAAGGGGACGGTGAAAACCGCGATGACAGGTTGTGAAATCAAGTGCAGCAGTGCATAGAAATCTTGGTGATTCCGGTGGCCAAGCAAGGTAGAGATAGCGAGGCGACGCAACACGATGCGCCGGAAAGGATTCACCGGTCAGCAAATAGGCGAAAAACTTGCAATGAAGTTTCACCACGTCCTTTCGCTGCCACTACCACTGCCGAAGTGAAATGCTTTCCCTCAACACCACCCTCGTAAATTCCAGCACAGTCCTTCCGTTAACAAGGGGACGGTGAAAACCGCGATGGCATGTGGTGAAATCAAGTGCAGCAGTGTGTAGAAATCTTGGTGATTCCGGTGGCCAAGCAAGGTAGAGATCGCGAGGCGACGCAACACGATGTGCCGGAAAGGTGTCACCGGTCAGAAAATAGGCAAAAAATTTGCAATGAAGTTTCACCACGTCCTTTCGCTGCCACTACCGGTGGCAAAGTGAAATGCTTTACCAGAACACCACCCGTAACAAATTCCGGCACAGTCCTTCCGTTCACAAGGGGACGGTGAAAACCGCGATGACAGGTGGTGAAATCAAGCGCAGCATTGCGTAGAAATCTTGGTGATTCCGGTGGCCAAGCAAGGTAGACTAGCGAGGCGACGCAACACGATGTGCCGGAAAGGAATCACCGGTCAGCAAACAGGCGAAAAAGTTGCAATGAAGTTTCACCACGTCCTTTCGCTGCCACTACCGCTGCCAAAGTGAAATGCTTTCCCATAACACCACCCGTCGTAAATTCCGGCACAGTCCTTCCGTTCACAAGGGGACGGTGAAAACCGCGATGACAGGTGGTGCAATCAAGTGCAGCAGTGCGTAGAAATCCTGGTGATTCCGGTGGCCAAGCAAGGTAGAGATCGCGAGGCGACGCAACACGTTGTGCCGGAAAGGAGTCACCGGTTAGAAAATAGGCGAAAAAGTTGCCATGAAGTTTCACCACGTCCTTTCGCTGCCTCTACCGGTGCCAAAGTGAAACGATTTCCCTGAACACCACCCGTCGTAAATTCCGGCAGAGTCCTTCCGTTCACAAGGGGACGGTGAAAACCGCGATGACAGGTGGTGAAATCAAGTGCAGCAGTGCATAGAAATCTTGGTGATTCCGGTGGCCAAGCACGGTAGAGATAGCGAGGAGAAGCAACACGATGTGCCGGAAAGGATTCACCGGTCAGCAAATAGGCGAAAAAGTTGCAATGAAGTTTCACCACGTCCTTTCGCTGCCACTACCACTGCCGAAATGAAATGCTTTCCCTGGACACCGCACGTCGTAAATTCCGGCACAGTCTTTCCGTTCACAAGGGGACGGGGAAAAGCGCGATGACAGGTGGTGAAATCAAGTGCAGCAGTGCATAGAAATCTTGGTGATTCCGGTGGCCAAGCAAGGTAGAGATAGCGAGGCGACGCAAAACGATGTGCCGGAAAGGATTCACCGGTCAGAAAATAGGCGAAAAAGTTGCAATGAAGTTTCACCACGTCCTTTCATTGCCACTACCGCTGGCAAAGTGAAATGCTTTACCAGAACACCACCCCTCGTAAATTCCGGAACAGTCCTTCCGTTCACAAGGGGACGGTGAAAACCGCGATGACAGTTGGTGAAATCAAGTGCAGCAGTGCATAGAAATCTTGGTGATTCCGGTGGCCAAGCAAGGTAGAGATAGCGAGGCGACGCAACACGATGTGCCGGAAAGGCATCACAGGTCAGCAAATAGGCAGAAAAGTTGCAATGAAGTTTCACCACGTCCTTTCGCTGCCACTACCGCTGCCAAAGTGAAATGCTTTCCCAGAACACCACCCGCCGTAAATTCCAGCACAGTCCTTCCGTTCAGAAGGGGACGGTGAAAACCGCGATGACAGGTGGTGAAATCAAGTGCAGCAGTGCGTAGAAATCTTGGTGATTCCGGTGGCCAAGCAAGGTAGAGATAGCGAGGGGACACAACATGACGTGCCGGAAAGGAATCACAGGTCAGCAAATAGGCGAAAGAGTTGCAATGAAGTTTCACCGCGTCCTTTCGCTGCCACTACCGCTGCCAAAGTTAAATGCTTTCCCAGGTTGCAATGAAGTTTCACCGCGTCCTTTCGCTGCCACTACCGCTGCCAAAGTTAAATGCTTTCCCAGAACACCACCCGTCGTAAATTCCGGCAATGTCCTTCCGTTCACAAGGGGACGGTGAAAACCGCGATGGCAGGTCGTGAAATCAAGCGCAGCATTGCGTAGAAATCTTGGTGATTCCGGTGGCCAAGCAACGTAGAGATGAAAAACTGTAGCGCTCGAGACGAGGACACAACGAAGACAACACATGCGCTAACTTTCAACTGAATCTTTATTTAATGCACAAACAGTTTTTAAACACTGCGCAAGCATCAAAATAGCTTCCCACTAGCCTGTCACACCGCTAGTCACTTATCACATTTTGTATAAGCCATCAAGAAAAATCATCTCTTTCTTTGATAAATATACAGATGGGATGCTTACACACTTATCTTCTAAGTTTTTTATTCGTTTTGCTTCAACAATCTCCCGTGTTAGCTGTTTCCTGCTTCTGTTAAGAACCTGGCATTCATCGAACTTCGGCATGCATGCATCTGGGTTGCATTCCTCACAGTGTTCTGAAAGATTACCTTTTTTATTTTCTATATTCCTATTGTGCTCCCGTAGCCTCTCGTTTAGGCACCTCCCGGTTTGGCCTACGTACACCTTACCACATGACGGGAGGTGCCTAAACGAGAGGCTACGGGAGCACAATTGGAATATAGAAAATAAAAAAGGTAATCTTTCAGAACACTGTGAGGAATGCAACCCAGATGCATGCATGCCGAAGTTCGATGAATGCCAGGTTCTTAACAGAAGCAGGAAACAGCTAACACGGGAGATTGTTGAAGCAAAACGAATAAAAAACTTAGAAGATAAGTGTGTAAGCATCCCATCTGTATATTTATCAAAGAAAGAGATGATTTTTCTTGATGGCTTGTGCAAAATGTGAAAAGTGACTTGCGGTGTGATAGGCTAGTGGGAAGATATTTTGATGTTTGCGCAGTATTGAAAAACTGTTTGTGCGTTAAATAAAGATTCAGTTGAAAGTTAGCGCATGTGTTGTCGTCTTCGTTGTGTCCTCGTCTCGAGCGCTACAGTTTTTCATCATGAGCAACCAACTCGCCCAAACATCCACCCTGATCAAGGTAGAGATAGCGAGGCGAGGCAACACGGTGTGCCGGAAAGGATTCACAGGCCAGCAATTAGGCAAAAAAGTTGCAATGAAGTTTCACCACGTCCTTTCGCTGCCACTACCGCTGGCAAAGTGAAATGCTTTCCCAGAACACCACCCGTCGTAAATTCTGGCACAGTCCTTCCGTTCACAAGGGGACGGTGAAAACCGCGATGACAGGTGGTGCAATCAAGTGCAGCAGTGCTTAGAAATCCTGGTGATTCCGGTGGCGAAGCAAGGTAGAGATGCGGGGCGACGCAACACGTTGTGCCGGAAAGGATTCACCGGTCAGCAAATAGGCGAAAAAGTTGCAATGAAGTTTCACCACGTCCTTTCGCTGCCACTACCGCTGGCAAAGTGAAATGCTTTCCCAGAACACCGCCCGTCGTAAATTCTGGCACAGTCCTTCCGTTCACAAGGGGACGGTGAAAACCGCGATGACAGGTGGTGCAATCAAGTGCAGCAGTGCGTAGAAATCCTGGTTATTCCGGTGGCCAAGCAAGGTAGAGATAGCGGGGCGACGCAACACGCTGTGCCGGAAAGGATTCACCGGTCAGCAAATAGGCGAAAAAGTTGCAATGAAGTTTCACCACGTCCTTTCGCTGCCACTACCGCTGGCAAAGTGAAATGCTTTCCCAGAACACCACCCGTCGTAAATTCTGGCACAGGCCTTCCGTTCACAAGGGGACGGTGAAATCCGCGATGACAGGTTGTGAAATCAAGTGCAGCAGTGCATAGAAATCTTGGTGATTCCGGTGGCCAAGCAAGGTAGAGATAGCGAGGCGACGCAACACGCTGTGCCGGAAAGGATTCACCGGTCGGCAAATAGGCGAAAAAGTTGCAATGAAGTTTCACCGCGTCCTTTCGCTGCCCCTACTGCTGGCAAAGTGAAATGCTTTCCCAGAACACCACCCGTCGTAAATTCCGGCAAAGTCCTTCCGTTCACAAGGGGACGGTGAGAACCGCGATGGCAGGTGGTGAAATCAAGCGCAGCATTGCGTAGAAATCTTGGTGATTCCGGCGCCCAAGCAAGGTAGACATAGCGAGGCGACGCAACACGATGTGCCGGAAAGAATTCACCGGTCAGCAAATAGGCGAAAATGTTGCAATGAAGTTTCACCACGTCCTTTCGCTGCCACTACTGCTGCCAAAGTGAAATGCTTTCGTGAACACCACCCATCGTAAATCCCGGCACAGTCCTTCCGTTCACAAGGGGACGGTGAAAACCGCGATGACAGGTTGTGAAATCAAGTGCAGCAGTGCGTAGAAATCTTGGTGATTCCGGTGGCCAAGCAAGGTAGAGATAGCGAGGCGACGCAACACGATGTGCCGGAAAGGAATCACAGGTCAAGAAATAGGCGGAAAAGTTGCAATGAAGTTTCACCACGTCCTTTCGCTGCCACTACCGCTGCCAAAGTGAAATGCTTTCCCAGAACACCACCCGTCGTAAATTCCAGCACAGTCCTTCCGTTCACAAGGGGACGGTGAAAACCGCGATGACAGGTGGTGAAATCAAGTGCAGCAGTGCGTAGAAATCTTGGTGATTCCGGTGGCCAAGCAAGGTAGAGATAGCGAGGGGACACAACATGACGTGCCGGAAAGGAATCACAGGTCAGCAAATAGGCGAAAAAGTTGCAATGAAGTTTCACCACGTCCTTTCGCTGCCACTACCGCTGGCAAAGTGAAATGCTTTACCAGAACACCACCCGTCGCAAATTCCGGCACAGTCCTTCCGTTCACAAGGGGACGGTGAAAACCGCGATGACAGGGGGTGCAATCAAGTGCAGCAGTGCTTAGAAATCCTGGTGATTCCGGTGGCCAAGCAAGGTAGAGATAGCGAGACGACGCAACACGCTGTGCCAGAAAGGATTCACAGGTCAGCAAATAGGCGAAAAACTTGCAATGAAGTTTCACCGCGTCCTATCGCTGCCACTACCGCTGCCAAAGTGAAATGCTTTCCCAGAACACCACCCGTCGTAAATTCCGGCAATGTCCTTCCGTTCACAAGGGGACGGTGAAAACCGCGATGGCAGGTGGTGAAATCAAGCGCAGCAGTGCGTAGAAATCTTGGTGATTCCGGTGGCCAAGCAAGGTAGAGATAGCGAGGCGACGCAAAACGATGTACCGGGAAGGTGTCACCGGTCAGAAAATAGGCGAAAAAGTTGCAATGAAGTTTCACCACGTCCTTTCGCTGCCACTACCGCTGGCAAAGTGAAATGCTTTACCAGAACACCACCCGTCGCAAATTCCGGCACAGTCCTTCCGTTCACAAGGGGACGGTGAAAACCGCGATGACAGGTGGTGAAATCAAGTGCAGCAGTGCATAGAAATCTTGGTGATTCCGGTGGCCAAGCAAGGTAGAGATAGCGAGGCGACGCAACACGATGTGCCGGAAAGGCATCACAGGTCAGCAAATAGGCGGAAAAGTTGCAATGAAGTTTCACCACGTCCTTTCGCTGCCACTACCGCTGCCAAAGTGAAATGCTTTCCCAGAACACCACCCGTCGTAAATTCCAGCACAGTCCTTCCGTTCACAAGGGGACGGTGAAAACCGCGATGACAGGTGGTGAAATCAAGTGCAGCAGTGCGTAGAAATCTTGGTGATTCCGGTGGCCAAGCAAGGTAGAGATAGCGAGGGGACACAACATGACGTGCCGGAAAGGAATCACAGGTCAGCAAATAGGCGAAAGAGTTGCAATGAAGTTTCACCGCGTCCTTTCGCTGCCACTACCGCTGCCAAAGTTAAATGCTTTCCCAGGTTGCAATGAAGTTTCACCGCGTCCTTTCGCTGCCACTACCGCTGCCAAAGTTAAATGCTTTCCCAGAACACCACCCGTCGTAAATTCTGGCAATGTCCTTCCGTTCACAAGGGGACGGTGAAAACCGCGATGGCAGGTCGTGAAATCAAGCGCAGCATTGCGTAGAAATCTTGGTGATTCCGGTGGCCAAGCAACGTAGAGATGAAAAACTGTAGCGCTCGAGACGAGGACACAACGAAGACAACACATGCGCTAACTTTCAACTGAATCTTTATTTAATGCACAAACAGTTTTTAAACACTGCGCAAGCATCAAAATAGCTTCCCACTAGCCTGTCACACCGCTAGTCACTTATCACATTTTGTATAAGCCATCAAGAAAAATCATCTCTTTCTTTGATAAATATACAGATGGGATGCTTACACACTTATCTTCTAAGTTTTTTATTCGTTTTGCTTCAACAATCTCCCGTGTTAGCTGTTTCCTGCTTCTGTTAATAACCTGGCATTCATCGAACTTCGGCATGCATGCATCTGGGTTGCATTCCTCACAGTGTTCTGAAAGATTACCTTTTTTATTTTCTATATTCCTATTGTGCTCCCGTAGCCTCTCGTTTAGGCACCTCCCGGTTTGGCCTACGTACACCTTACCACATGACGGGAGGTGCCTAAACGAGAGGCTACGGGAGCACAATTGGAATATAGAAAATAAAAAAGGTAATCTTTCAGAACACTGTGAGGAATGCAACCCAGATGCATGCATGCCGAAGTTCGATGAATGCCAGGTTCTTAACAGAAGCAGGAAACAGCTAACACGGGAGATTGTTGAAGCAAAACGAATAAAAAACTTAGAAGATAAGTGTGTAAGCATCCCATCTGTATATTTATCAAAGAAAGAGATGATTTTTCTTGATGGCTTGTGCAAAATGTGAAAAGTGACTTGCGGTGTGATAGGCTAGTGGGAAGATATTTTGATGTTTGCGCAGTATTGAAAAACTGTTTGTGCGTTAAATAAAGATTCAGTTGAAAGTTAGCGCATGTGTTGTCTTCGTTGTGTCCTCGTCTCGAGCGCTACAGTTTTTCATCATGAGCAACCAACTCGCCCAAACATCCACCCTGATCAAGGTAGAGATAGCGAGGCGAGGCAACACGGTGTGCCGGAAAGGATTCACAGGCCAGCAATTAGGCAAAAAAGTTGCAATGAAGTTTCACCACGTCCTTTCGCTGCCACTACCGCTGGCAAAGTGAAATGCTTTCCCAGAACACCACCCGTCGTAAATTCTGGCACAGTCCTTCCGTTCACAAGGGGACGGTGAAAACCGCGATGACAGGTGGTGCAATCAAGTGCAGCAGTGCGTAGAAATCCTGGTGATTCCGGTGGCCAAGCAAGGTAGAGATAGCGGGGCGACGCAACACGCTGTGCCGGAAAGGATTCACCGCTCAGCAATTAGGCGAAAAAGTTGCAATGAAGTTTCACCACGTCCTTTCGCTGCCACTAACGCTGGCAAAGTGAAATGCTTTCCCAGAACACCACCCGTCGTAAATTCCGGCACAGTCCTTCCGTTCACAAGGGGACAGTGAAAACCGCGATGACAGGTGGTGCAATCAAGTGCAGCAGTGCTTAGAAATCCTGGTGATTCCGGTGGCGAAGCAAGGTAGAGATGCGGGGCGACGCAACACGTTGTGCCGGAAAGGATTCACCGGTCAGCAAATAGGCGAAAAAGTTGCAATGAAGTTTCACCACGTCCTTTCGCTGCTACTACCGCTGGCAAAGTGAAATGCTTTCCCAGAACACCGCCCGTCGTAAATTCTGGCACAGTCCTTCCGTTCACAAGGGGACGGTGAAAACCGCGATGACAGGTGGTGCAATCAAGTGCAGCAGTGCGTAGAAATCCTGGTTATTCCGGTGGCCAAGCAAGGTAGAGATAGCGGGGCGACGCAACACGCTGTGCCGGAAAGGATTCACCGGTCAGCAAATAGGCGAAAAAGTTGCAATGAAGTTTCACCACGTCCTTTCGCTGCCACTACCGCTGGCAAAGTGAAATGCTTTCCCAGAACACCACCCGTCGTAAATTCTGGCACAGGCCTTCCGTTCACAAGGGGACGGTGAAATCCGCGATGACAGGTTGTGAAATCAAGTGCAGCAGTGCATAGAAATCTTGGTGATTCCGGTGGCCAAGCAAGGTAGAGATAGCGAGGCGACGCAACACGCTGTGCCGGAAAAGATTCACCGGTCGGCAAATAGGCGAAAAAGTTGCAATGAAGTTTCACCACGTCCTTTCGCTGCCACTACTGCTGCGAAAGTGAAATGCTTTCCCAGAACACCACCCGTCGTAAATTCCAGCACAGTCCTTCCGTTCACAAGGGGACGGTGAAAACCGCGATGACAGGTGGTGAAATCAAGTGCAGCAGTGCGTAGAAATCTTGGTGATTCCGGTGGCCAAGCAAGGTAGAGATAGCGAGGAGACGCAACACGATGTGCCGGAAAGGAATCACAGGTCAGCAAATAGGCGAAAAAGTTGCAATGAAGTTTCACCGCGTCCTTTCGCTGCCCCTACTGCTGGCAAAGTGAAATGCTTTCCCAGAACACCACCCGTCGTAAATTCCGGCAAAGTCCTTCCGTTCACAAGGGGACGGTGAGAACCGCGATGGCAGGTGGTGAAATCAAGCGCAGCATTGCGTAGAAATCTTGGTGATTCCGGCGCCCAAGCAAGGTAGACATAGCGAGGCGACGCAACACGATGTGCCGGAAAGAATTCACCGGTCAGCAAATAGGCGAAAATGTTGCAATGAAGTTTCACCACGTCCTTTCGCTGCCACTACTGCTGCCAAAGTGAAATGCTTTCGTGAACACCACCCATCGTAAATCCCGGCACAGTCCTTCCGTTCACAAGGGGACGGTGAAAACCGCGATGACAGGTTGTGAAATCAAGTGCAGCAGTGCGTAGAAATCTTGGTGATTCCGGTGGCCAAGCAAGGTAGAGATAGCGAGGCGACGCAACACGATGTGCCGGAAAGGATTCACAGGTCAAGAAATAGGCGGAAAAGTTGCAATGAAGTTTCACCACGTCCTTTCGCTGCCACTACCGCTGCCAAAGTGAAATGCTTTCCCAGAACACCACCCGTCGTAAATTCCAGCACAGTCCTTCCGTTCACAAGGGGACGGTGAAAACCGCGATGACAGGTGGTGAAATCAAGTGCAGCAGTGCGTAGAAATCTTGGTGATTCCGGTGGCCAAGCAAGGTAGAGATAGCGAGGGGACACAACATGACGTGCCGGAAAGGAATCACAGGCCAGCAAATAGGCGAAAAAGTTGCAATGAAGTTTCACCACGTCCTTTCGCTGCCACTACCGCTGGCAAAGTGAAATGCTTTACCAGAACACCACCCGTCGCAAATTCCGGCACAGTCCTTCCGTTCATAAGGGGACGGTGAAAACCGCGATGACAGGTGGTGAAATCAAGTGCAGCAGTGCATAGAAATCTTGGTGATTCCGGTGGCCAAGCAAGGTAGAGATAGCGAGGCGACGCAACACGATGTGCCGGAAAGGCATCACAAGTCAGCAAATAGGCGGAAAAGTTGCAATGAAGTTTCACCACGTCCTTTCGCTGCCACTACCGCTGCCAAAGTGAAATGCTTTCGTGAACACCACCCATCGTAAATCCCGGCACAGTCCTTCCGTTCACAAGGGGACGGTGAAAACCGCGATGACAGGTTGTGAAATCAAGTGCAGCAGTGCGTAGAAATCTTGGTGATTCCGGTGGCCAAGCAAGGTAGAGATAGCGAGGCGACGCAACACGATGTGCCGGAAAGGATTCACAGGTCAAGAAATAGGCGGAAAAGTTGCAATGAAGTTTCACTACGTCCTTTCGCTGCCACTACCGCTGCCAAAGTGAAATGCTTTCCCAGAACACCACCCGTCGTAAATTCCAGCACAGTCCTTCCGTTCACAAGGGGACAGTGAAAACCGCGATGACAGGTGGTGCAATCAAGTGCAGCAGTGCTTAGAAATCCTGGTGATTCCGGTGGCGAAGCAAGGTAGAGATGCGGGGCGACGCAACACGTTGTGCCGGAAAGGATTCACCGGTCAGCAAATAGGCGAAAAAGTTGCAATGAAGTTTCACCACGTCCTTTCGCTGCCACTACCGCTGGCAAAGTGAAATGCTTTCCCAGAACACCGCCCGTCGTAAATTCTGGCACAGTCCTTCCGTTCACAAGGGGACGGTGAAAACCGCGATGACAGGTGGTGCAATCAAGTGCAGCAGTGCGTAGAAATCCTGGTTATTCCGGTGGCCAAGCAAGGTAGAGATAGCGGGGCGACGCAACAGGCTGTGCCGGAAAGGATTCACCGGTCAGCAAATAGGCGAAAAAGTTGCAATGAAGTTTCACCACGTCCTTTCGCTGCCACTACCGCTGGCAAAGTGAAATGCTTTCCCAGAACACCACCCGTCGTAAATTCTGGCACAGGCCTTCCGTTCACAAGGGGACGGTGAAATCCGCGATGACAGGTTGTGAAATCAAGTGCAGCAGTGCATAGAAATCTTGGTGATTCCGGTGGCCAAGCAAGGTAGAGATAGCGAGGCGACGCAACACGCTGTGCCGGAAAGGATTCACCGGTCGGCAAATAGGCGAAAAAGTTGCAATGAAGTTTCACCACGTCCTTTCGCTGCCACTACTGCTGCGAAAGTGAAATGCTTTCCCAGAACACCACCCGTCGTAAATTCCAGCACAGTCCTTCCGTTCACAAGGGGACGGTGAAAACCGCGATGACAGGTGGTGAAATCAAGTGCAGCAGTGCGTAGAAATCTTGGTGATTCCGGTGGCCAAGCAAGGTAGAGATAGCGAGGAGACGCAACACGATGTGCCGGAAAGGAATCACAGGTCAGCAAATAGGCGAAAAAGTTGCAATGAAGTTTCACCGCGTCCTTTCGCTGCCCCTACTGCTGGCAATGTGAAATGCTTTCCCAGAACACCACCCGTCGTAAATTCCGGCAAAGTCCTTCCGTTCACAAGGGGACGGTGAGAACCGCGATGGCAGGTGGTGAAATCAAGCGCAGCATTGCGTAGAAATCTTGGTGATTCCGGCGCCCAAGCAAGGTAGACATAGCGAGGCGACGCAACACGATGTGCCGGAAAGAATTCACCGGTCAGCAAATAGGCGAAAATGTTGCAATGAAGTTTCACCACGTCCTTTCGCTGCCACTACTGCTGCCAAAGTGAAATGCTTTCGTGAACACCACCCATCGTAAATCCCGGCACAGTCCTTCCGTTCACAAGGGGACGGTGAAAACCGCGATGACAGGTTGTGAAATCAAGTGCAGCAGTGCGTAGAAATCTTGGTGATTCCGGTGGCCAAGCAAGGTAGAGATAGCGAGGCGACGCAACACGATGTGCCAGAAAGGATTCACAGGTCAAGAAATAGGCGGAAAAGTTGCAATGAAGTTTCACCACGTCCTTTCGCTGCCACTACCGCTGCCAAAGTGAAATGCTTTCCCAGAACACCACCCGTCGTAAATTCCAGCACAGTCCTTCCGTTCACAAGGGGACGGTGAAAACCGCGATGACAGGTGGTGAAATCAAGTGCAGCAGTGCGTAGAAATCTTGGTGATTCCGGTGGCCAAGCAAGGTAGAGATAGCGAGGGGACACAACATGACGTGCCGGAAAGGAATCACAGGCCAGCAAATAGGCGAAAAAGTTGCAATGAAGTTTCACCACGTCCTTTCGCTGCCACTACCGCTGGCAAAGTGAAATGCTTTACCAGAACACCACCCGTCGCAAATTCCGGCACAGTCCTTCCGTTCACAAGGGGACGGTGAAAACCGCGATGACAGGTGGTGAAATCAAGTGCAGCAGTGCATAGAAATCTTGGTGATTCCGGTGGCCAAGCAAGGTAGAGATAGCGAGGCGACGCAACACGATGTGCCGGAAAGGCATCACAAGTCAGCAAATAGGCGGAAAAGTTGCAATGAAGTTTCACCACGTCCTTTCGCTGCCACTACCGCTGCCAAAGTTAAATGCTTTCCCAGAACACCACCCGTCGTAAATTCCGGCAATGTCCTTCCGTTCACAAGGGGACGGTGAAAACCGCTATGGCAGGTCGTGAAATCAAGCGCAGCATTGCGTAGAAATCTTGGTGATTCCGGTGGCCAAGCAACGTAGAGATGAAAAACTGTAGCGCTCGAGACGAGGACACAACGAAGACAACACATGCGCTAACTTTCAACTGAATCTTTATTTAATGCACAAACAGTTTTTAAATACTGCGCAAGCATCAAAATATCTTCCCACTAGCCTGTCACACCGCTAGTCACTTATCACATTTTGTATAAGCCATCAAGAAAAATCATCTCTTTCTTTGATAAATATACAGATGGGATGCTTACACACTTATCTTCTAAGTTTTTTATTCGTTTTGCTTCAACAATCTCCCGTGTTAGCTGTTTCCTGCTTCTGTTAATAACCTGGCATTCATCGAACTTCGGCATGCATGCATCTGGGTTGCATTCCTCACTGTGTTCTGAAAGATTACCTTTTTTATTTTTTATATTCCTATTGTGCTCCCGTAGCCTCTCGTTTAGGCACCTCCCGGTTTGGCCTACGTACACCTTACCACATGACGGGAGGTGCCTAAACGAGAGGCTACGGGAGCACAATTGGAATATAGAAAATAAAAAAGGTAATCTTTCAGAACACTGTGAGGAATGCAACCCAGATGCATGCATGCCGATGTTCGATGAATGCCAGGTTCTTAACAGAAGCAGGAAACAGCTAACACGGGAGATTGTTGAAGCAAAACGAATAAAAACTTAGAAGATAAGTGTGTATGCATCCCATCTGCATATTTATCAAAGAAAGAGATGATTTTTCTTGATGGCTTGTGCAAAATGTGAAAAGTGACTTGCGGTGTGATAGGCTAGTGGGAAGATATTTTGATTTTGCGCAGTATTGAAAAACTGTTTGTGCGTTAAATAAAGATTCAGTTGAAAGTTAGCGCATGTGTTGTCGTCTTCGTTGTGTCCTCGTCTCGAGCGCTACAGTTTTTCATCATGAGCAACCAACTCGCCCAAACATCCACCCTGATCAAGGTAGAGATAGCGAGGCGAGGCAACACGGTGTGCCGGAAAGGATTCACAGGCCAGCAAATAGGCAAAAAAGTTGCAATGAAGTTTCACCACGTCCTTTCGCTGCCACTACCGCCGGCAAAGTGAAATGCTTTCCCAGAACACCACCCGTCGTAAATTCTGGCACAGGCCTTTTGTTCACAAGGGGACGGTGAAAACCGCGATGACAGGTGGTGCAATCAAGTGCAGCAGTGCTTAGAAATCCGGGTGATTCCGGTGGCCAAGCAAGGTAGAGATAGCGGAGCGACGCAACACGCTGTGCCGGAAAGGATTCACCGGTCAGCAAATAGGCGAAAAAGTTGCAATGAAGTTTCACCACGTTCTTTCGCTGCCACTACCGCTGGCAAAGTGAAATGCTTTCCCAGAACACCGCCCGTCGTAAATTCTGGCACAGTCCTTCCGTTCACAAGGGGACGGTGAAAACCGCGATGACAGGTGGTGCAATCAAGTGCAGCAGTGCGTAGAAATCCTGGTGATTCCGGTGGCCAAGCAAGGTAGGGATAGCGAGGCGACGCAACACGCTGTGCCGGAAAGGATTCACCGGTCAGCAAATAGGCGAAAAAGTTGCAATGAAGTTTCACCACGTCCTTTCGCTGCCACTACCGCTGGCAAAGTGAAATGCTTTCCCAGAACACCACCCGTCGTAAATTCCAGCACAGTCCTTCCGTTCACAAGGGGACGGTGAGAACCGCGATGGCAGGTGGTGAAATCAAGCGCAGCATTGCGTAGAAATCTTGGTGATTCCGGTGGCCAAGCAAGGTAGAGATAGCGAGGCGACGCAACACGCTGTGCCGGAAAGGATTCACCGGTCGGCAAATAGGCGAAAAAGTTGCAATGAAGTTTCACCACGTCCTTTCGCTGCCACTACTGCTGCGAAAGTGAAATGCTTTCCCAGAACACCACCCGTCGTAAATTCCAGCACAGTCCTTCCGTTCACAAGGGGACGGTGAAAACCGCGATGACAGGTGGTGAAATCAAGTGCAGCAGTGCGTAGAAATCTTGGTGATTCCGGTGGCCAAGCAAGGTAGAGATAGCGAGGAGACGCAACACGATGTGCCGGAAAGGAATCACAGGTCAGCAAATAGGCGAAAAAGTTGCAATGAAGTTTCACCGCGTCCTTTCGCTGCCCCTACTGCTGGCAAAGTGAAATGCTTTCCCAGAACACCACCCGTCGTAAATTCCGGCAAAGTCCTTCCGTTCACAAGGGGACGGTGAGAACCGCGATGGCAGGTGGTGAAATCAAGCGCAGCATTGCGTAGAAATCTTGGTGATTCCGGCGCCCAAGCAAGGTAGACATAGCGAGGCGACGCAACACGATGTGCCGGAAAGAATTCACCGGTCAGCAAATAGGCGAAAATGTTGCAATGAAGTTTCACCACGTCCTTTCGCTGCCACTACTGCTGCCAAAGTGAAATGCTTTCGTGAACACCACCCATCGTAAATCCCGGCACAGTCCTTCCGTTCACAAGGGGACGGTGAAAACCGCGATGACAGGTTGTGAAATCAAGTGCAGCAGTGCGTAGAAATCTTGGTGATTCCGGTGGCCAAGCAAGGTAGAGATAGCGAGGCGACGCAACACGATGTGCCAGAAAGGATTCACAGGTCAAGAAATAGGCGGAAAAGTTGCAATGAAGTTTCACCACGTCCTTTCGCTGCCACTACCGCTGCCAAAGTGAAATGCTTTCCCAGAACACCACCCGTCGTAAATTCCAGCACAGTCCTTCCGTTCACAAGGGGACGGTGAAAACCGCGATGACAGGTGGTGAAATCAAGTGCAGCAGTGCGTAGAAATCTTGGTGATTCCGGTGGCCAAGCAAGGTAGAGATAGCGAGGGGACACAACATGACGTGCCGGAAAGGAATCACAGGCCAGCAAATAGGCGAAAAAGTTGCAATGAAGTTTCACCACGTCCTTTCGCTGCCACTACCGCTGGCAAAGTGAAATGCTTTACCAGAACACCACCCGTCGCAAATTCCGGCACAGTCCTTCCGTTCACAAGGGGACGGTGAAAACCGCGATGACAGGTGGTGAAATCAAGTGCAGCAGTGCATAGAAATCTTGGTGATTCCGGTGGCCAAGCAAGGTAGAGATAGCGAGGCGACGCAACACGATGTGCCGGAAAGGCATCACAAGTCAGCAAATAGGCGGAAAAGTTGCAATGAAGTTTCACCACGTCCTTTCGCTGCCACTACCGCTGCCAAAGTTAAATGCTTTCCCAGAACACCACCCGTCGTAAATTCCGGCAATGTCCTTCCGTTCACAAGGGGACGGTGAAAACCGCTATGGCAGGTCGTGAAATCAAGCGCAGCATTGCGTAGAAATCTTGGTGATTCCGGTGGCCAAGCAACGTAGAGATGAAAAACTGTAGCGCTCGAGACGAGGACACAACGAAGACAACACATGCGCTAACTTTCAACTGAATCTTTATTTAATGCACAAACAGTTTTTAAATACTGCGCAAGCATCAAAATATCTTCCCACTAGCCTGTCACACCGCTAGTCACTTATCACATTTTGTATAAGCCATCAAGAAAAATCATCTCTTTCTTTGATAAATATACAGATGGGATGCTTACACACTTATCTTCTAAGTTTTTTATTCGTTTTGCTTCAACAATCTCCCGTGTTAGCTGTTTCCTGCTTCTGTTAATAACCTGGCATTCATCGAACTTCGGCATGCATGCATCTGGGTTGCATTCCTCACTGTGTTCTGAAAGATTACCTTTTTTATTTTTTATATTCCTATTGTGCTCCCGTAGCCTCTCGTTTAGGCACCTCCCGGTTTGGCCTACGTACACCTTACCACATGACGGGAGGTGCCTAAACGAGAGGCTACGGGAGCACAATTGGAATATAGAAAATAAAAAAGGTAATCTTTCAGAACACTGTGAGGAATGCAACCCAGATGCATGCATGCCGATGTTCGATGAATGCCAGGTTCTTAACAGAAGCAGGAAACAGCTAACACGGGAGATTGTTGAAGCAAAACGAATAAAAACTTAGAAGATAAGTGTGTATGCATCCCATCTGCATATTTATCAAAGAAAGAGATGATTTTTCTTGATGGCTTGTGCAAAATGTGAAAAGTGACTTGCGGTGTGATAGGCTAGTGGGAAGATATTTTGATTTTGCGCAGTATTGAAAAACTGTTTGTGCGTTAAATAAAGATTCAGTTGAAAGTTAGCGCATGTGTTGTCGTCTTCGTTGTGTCCTCGTCTCGAGCGCTACAGTTTTTCATCATGAGCAACCAACTCGCCCAAACATCCACCCTGATCAAGGTAGAGATAGCGAGGCGAGGCAACACGGTGTGCCGGAAAGGATTCACAGGCCAGCAAATAGGCAAAAAAGTTGCAATGAAGTTTCACCACGTCCTTTCGCTGCCACTACCGCCGGCAAAGTGAAATGCTTTCCCAGAACACCACCCGTCGTAAATTCTGGCACAGGCCTTTTGTTCACAAGGGGACGGTGAAAACCGCGATGACAGGTGGTGCAATCAAGTGCAGCAGTGCTTAGAAATCCGGGTGATTCCGGTGGCCAAGCAAGGTAGAGATAGCGGAGCGACGCAACACGCTGTGCCGGAAAGGATTCACCGGTCAGCAAATAGGCGAAAAAGTTGCAATGAAGTTTCACCACGTTCTTTCGCTGCCACTACCGCTGGCAAAGTGAAATGCTTTCCCAGAACACCGCCCGTCGTAAATTCTGGCACAGTCCTTCCGTTCACAAGGGGACGGTGAAAACCGCGATGACAGGTGGTGCAATCAAGTGCAGCAGTGCGTAGAAATCCTGGTGATTCCGGTGGCCAAGCAAGGTAGGGATAGCGAGGCGACGCAACACGCTGTGCCGGAAAGGATTCACCGGTCAGCAAATAGGCGAAAAAGTTGCAATGAAGTTTCACCACGTCCTTTCGCTGCCACTACCGCTGGCAAAGTGAAATGCTTTCCCAGAACACCACCCGTCGTAAATTCCAGCACAGTCCTTCCGTTCACAAGGGGACGGTGAGAACCGCGATGGCAGGTGGTGAAATCAAGCGCAGCATTGCGTAGAAATCTTGGTGATTCCGGCGCCCAAGCAAGGTAGACATAGCGAGGCGACGCAACACGATGTGCCGGAAAGAATTCACCGGTCAGCAAATAGGCGAAAATGTTGCAATGAAGTTTCACCACGTCCTTTCGCTGCCACTACTGCTGCCAAAGTGAAATGCTTTCGTGAACACCACCCATCGTAAATCCCGGCACAGTCCTTCCGTTCACAAGGGGACGGTGAAAACCGCGATGACAGGTTGTGAAATCAAGTGCAGCAGTGCGTAGAAATCTTGGTGATTCCGGTGGCCAAGCAAGGTAGAGATAGCGAGGCGACGCAACACGATGTGCCGGAAAGGATTCACAGGTCAAGAAATAGGCGGAAAAGTTGCAATGAAGTTTCACCACGTTCTTTCGCTGCCACTACCGCTGGCAAAGTGAAATGCTTTCCCAGAACACCGCCCGTCGTAAATTCTGGCACAGTCCTTCCGTTCACAAGGGGACGGTGAAAACCGCGATGACAGGTGGTGCAATCAAGTGCAGCAGTGCGTAGAAATCCTGGTGATTCCGGTGGCCAAGCAAGGTAGGGATAGCGAGGCGACGCAACACGCTGTGCCGGAAAGGATTCACCGGTCAGCAAATAGGCGAAAAAGTTGCAATGAAGTTTCACCACGTCCTTTCGCTGCCACTACCGCTGGCAAAGTGAAATGCTTTCCCAGAACACCACCCGTCGTAAATTCCAGCACAGTCCTTCCGTTCACAAGGGGACGGTGAGAACCGCGATGGCAGGTGGTGAAATCAAGCGCAGCATTGCGTAGAAATCTTGGTGATTCCGGTGGCCAAGCAAGGTAGAGATAGCGAGGCGACGCAACACGCTGTGCCGGAAAGGATTCACCGGTCGGCAAATAGGCGAAAAAGTTGCAATGAAGTTTCACCACGTCCTTTCGCTGCCACTACTGCTGCGAAAGTGAAATGCTTTCCCAGAACACCACCCGTCGTAAATTCCAGCACAGTCCTTCCGTTCACAAGGGGACGGTGAAAACCGCGATGACAGGTGGTGAAATCAAGTGCAGCAGTGCGTAGAAATCTTGGTGATTCCGGTGGCCAAGCAAGGTAGAGATAGCGAGGAGACGCAACACGATGTGCCGGAAAGGAATCACAGGTCAGCAAATAGGCGAAAAAGTTGCAATGAAGTTTCACCGCGTCCTTTCGCTGCCCCTACTGCTGGCAAAGTGAAATGCTTTCCCAGAACACCACCCGTCGTAAATTCCGGCAAAGTCCTTCCGTTCACAAGGGGACGGTGAGAACCGCGATGGCAGGTGGTGAAATCAAGCGCAGCATTGCGTAGAAATCTTGGTGATTCCGGCGCCCAAGCAAGGTAGACATAGCGAGGCGACGCAACACGATGTGCCGGAAAGAATTCACCGGTCAGCAAATAGGCGAAAATGTTGCAATGAAGTTTCACCACGTCCTTTCGCTGCCACTACTGCTGCCAAAGTGAAATGCTTTCGTGAACACCACCCATCGTAAATCCCGGCACAGTCCTTCCGTTCACAAGGGGACGGTGAAAACCGCGATGACAGGTTGTGAAATCAAGTGCAGCAGTGCGTAGAAATCTTGGTGATTCCGGTGGCCAAGCAAGGTAGAGATAGCGAGGCGACGCAACACGATGTGCCAGAAAGGATTCACAGGTCAAGAAATAGGCGGAAAAGTTGCAATGAAGTTTCACCACGTCCTTTCGCTGCCACTACCGCTGCCAAAGTGAAATGCTTTCCCAGAACACCACCCGTCGTAAATTCCAGCACAGTCCTTCCGTTCACAAGGGGACGGTGAAAACCGCGATGACAGGTGGTGAAATCAAGTGCAGCAGTGCGTAGAAATCTTGGTGATTCCGGTGGCCAAGCAAGGTAGAGATAGCGAGGGGACACAACATGACGTGCCGGAAAGGAATCACAGGCCAGCAAATAGGCGAAAAAGTTGCAATGAAGTTTCACCACGTCCTTTCGCTGCCACTACCGCTGGCAAAGTGAAATGCTTTACCAGAACACCACCCGTCGCAAATTCCGGCACAGTCCTTCCGTTCACAAGGGGACGGTGAAAACCGCGATGACAGGTGGTGAAATCAAGTGCAGCAGTGCATAGAAATCTTGGTGATTCCGGTGGCCAAGCAAGGTAGAGATAGCGAGGCGACGCAACACGATGTGCCGGAAAGGCATCACAAGTCAGCAAATAGGCGGAAAAGTTGCAATGAAGTTTCACCACGTCCTTTCGCTGCCACTACCGCTGCCAAAGTTAAATGCTTTCCCAGAACACCACCCGTCGTAAATTCCGGCAATGTCCTTCCGTTCACAAGGGGACGGTGAAAACCGCTATGGCAGGTCGTGAAATCAAGCGCAGCATTGCGTAGAAATCTTGGTGATTCCGGTGGCCAAGCAACGTAGAGATGAAAAACTGTAGCGCTCGAGACGAGGACACAACGAAGACAACACATGCGCTAACTTTCAACTGAATCTTTATTTAATGCACAAACAGTTTTTAAATACTGCGCAAGCATCAAAATATCTTCCCACTAGCCTGTCACACCGCTAGTCACTTATCACATTTTGTATAAGCCATCAAGAAAAATCATCTCTTTCTTTGATAAATATACAGATGGGATGCTTACACACTTATCTTCTAAGTTTTTTATTCGTTTTGCTTCAACAATCTCCCGTGTTAGCTGTTTCCTGCTTCTGTTAATAACCTGGCATTCATCGAACTTCGGCATGCATGCATCTGGGTTGCATTCCTCACTGTGTTCTGAAAGATTACCTTTTTTATTTTTTATATTCCTATTGTGCTCCCGTAGCCTCTCGTTTAGGCACCTCCCGGTTTGGCCTACGTACACCTTACCACATGACGGGAGGTGCCTAAACGAGAGGCTACGGGAGCACAATTGGAATATAGAAAATAAAAAAGGTAATCTTTCAGAACACTGTGAGGAATGCAACCCAGATGCATGCATGCCGATGTTCGATGAATGCCAGGTTCTTAACAGAAGCAGGAAACAGCTAACACGGGAGATTGTTGAAGCAAAACGAATAAAAACTTAGAAGATAAGTGTGTATGCATCCCATCTGCATATTTATCAAAGAAAGAGATGATTTTTCTTGATGGCTTGTGCAAAATGTGAAAAGTGACTTGCGGTGTGATAGGCTAGTGGGAAGATATTTTGATTTTGCGCAGTATTGAAAAACTGTTTGTGCGTTAAATAAAGATTCAGTTGAAAGTTAGCGCATGTGTTGTCGTCTTCGTTGTGTCCTCGTCTCGAGCGCTACAGTTTTTCATCATGAGCAACCAACTCGCCCAAACATCCACCCTGATCAAGGTAGAGATAGCGAGGCGAGGCAACACGGTGTGCCGGAAAGGATTCACAGGCCAGCAAATAGGCAAAAAAGTTGCAATGAAGTTTCACCACGTCCTTTCGCTGCCACTACCGCCGGCAAAGTGAAATGCTTTCCCAGAACACCACCCGTCGTAAATTCTGGCACAGGCCTTTTGTTCACAAGGGGACGGTGAAAACCGCGATGACAGGTGGTGCAATCAAGTGCAGCAGTGCTTAGAAATCCGGGTGATTCCGGTGGCCAAGCAAGGTAGAGATAGCGGAGCGACGCAACACGCTGTGCCGGAAAGGATTCACCGGTCAGCAAATAGGCGAAAAAGTTGCAATGAAGTTTCACCACGTTCTTTCGCTGCCACTACCGCTGGCAAAGTGAAATGCTTTCCCAGAACACCGCCCGTCGTAAATTCTGGCACAGTCCTTCCGTTCACAAGGGGACGGTGAAAACCGCGATGACAGGTGGTGCAATCAAGTGCAGCAGTGCGTAGAAATCCTGGTGATTCCGGTGGCCAAGCAAGGTAGGGATAGCGAGGCGACGCAACACGCTGTGCCGGAAAGGATTCACCGGTCAGCAAATAGGCGAAAAAGTTGCAATGAAGTTTCACCACGTCCTTTCGCTGCCACTACCGCTGGCAAAGTGAAATGCTTTCCCAGAACACCACCCGTCGTAAATTCCAGCACAGTCCTTCCGTTCACAAGGGGACGGTGAGAACCGCGATGGCAGGTGGTGAAATCAAGCGCAGCATTGCGTAGAAATCTTGGTGATTCCGGCGCCCAAGCAAGGTAGACATAGCGAGGCGACGCAACACGATGTGCCGGAAAGAATTCACCGGTCAGCAAATAGGCGAAAATGTTGCAATGAAGTTTCACCACGTCCTTTCGCTGCCACTACTGCTGCCAAAGTGAAATGCTTTCGTGAACACCACCCATCGTAAATCCCGGCACAGTCCTTCCGTTCACAAGGGGACGGTGAAAACCGCGATGACAGGTTGTGAAATCAAGTGCAGCAGTGCGTAGAAATCTTGGTGATTCCGGTGGCCAAGCAAGGTAGAGATAGCGAGGCGACGCAACACGATGTGCCGGAAAGGATTCACAGGTCAAGAAATAGGCGGAAAAGTTGCAATGAAGTTTCACCACGTCCTTTCGCTGCCACTACCGCTGCCAAAGTGAAATGCTTTCCCAGAACACCACCCGTCGTAAATTCCAGCACAGTCCTTCCGTTCACAAGGGGACGGTGAAAACCGCGATGACAGGTGGTGAAATCAAGTGCAGCAGTGCGTAGAAATCTTGGTGATTCCGGTGGCCAAGCAAGGTAGAGATAGCGAGGGGACACAACATGACGTGCCGGAAAGGAATCACAGGCCAGCAAATAGGCGAAAAAGTTGCAATGAAGTTTCACCACGTCCTTTCGCTGCCACTACCGCTGGCAAAGTGAAATGCTTTACCAGAACACCACCCGTCGTAAATTCCAGCACAGTCCTTCCGTTCACAAGGGGACAGTGAAAACCGCGATGACAGGTGGTGCAATCAAGTGCAGCAGTGCTTAGAAATCCTGGTGATTCCGGTGGCGAAGCAAGGTAGAGATGCGGGGCGACGCAACACGTTGTGCCGGAAAGGATTCACCGGTCAGCAAATAGGCGAAAAAGTTGCAATGAAGTTTCACCACGTCCTTTCGCTGCCACTACCGCTGGCAAAGTGAAATGCTTTCCCAGAACACCGCCCGTCGTAAATTCTGGCACAGTCCTTCCGTTCACAAGGGGACGGTGAAAACCGCGATGACAGGTGGTGCAATCAAGTGCAGCAGTGCGTAGAAATCCTGGTTATTCCGGTGGCCAAGCAAGGTAGAGATAGCGGGGCGACGCAACAGGCTGTGCCGGAAAGGATTCACCGGTCAGCAAATAGGCGAAAAAGTTGCAATGAAGTTTCACCACGTCCTTTCGCTGCCACTACCGCTGGCAAAGTGAAATGCTTTCCCAGAACACCACCCGTCGTAAATTCTGGCACAGGCCTTCCGTTCACAAGGGGACGGTGAAATCCGCGATGACAGGTTGTGAAATCAAGTGCAGCAGTGCATAGAAATCTTGGTGATTCCGGTGGCCAAGCAAGGTAGAGATAGCGAGGCGACGCAACACGCTGTGCCGGAAAGGATTCACCGGTCGGCAAATAGGCGAAAAAGTTGCAATGAAGTTTCACCACGTCCTTTCGCTGCCACTACTGCTGCGAAAGTGAAATGCTTTCCCAGAACACCACCCGTCGTAAATTCCAGCACAGTCCTTCCGTTCACAAGGGGACGGTGAAAACCGCGATGACAGGTGGTGAAATCAAGTGCAGCAGTGCGTAGAAATCTTGGTGATTCCGGTGGCCAAGCAAGGTAGAGATAGCGAGGAGACGCAACACGATGTGCCGGAAAGGAATCACAGGTCAGCAAATAGGCGAAAAAGTTGCAATGAAGTTTCACCGCGTCCTTTCGCTGCCCCTACTGCTGGCAAAGTGAAATGCTTTCCCAGAACACCACCCGTCGTAAATTCCGGCAAAGTCCTTCCGTTCACAAGGGGACGGTGAGAACCGCGATGGCAGGTGGTGAAATCAAGCGCAGCATTGCGTAGAAATCTTGGTGATTCCGGCGCCCAAGCAAGGTAGACATAGCGAGGCGACGCAACACGATGTGCCGGAAAGAATTCACCGGTCAGCAAATAGGCGAAAATGTTGCAATGAAGTTTCACCACGTCCTTTCGCTGCCACTACTGCTGCCAAAGTGAAATGCTTTCGTGAACACCACCCATCGTAAATCCCGGCACAGTCCTTCCGTTCACAAGGGGACGGTGAAAACCGCGATGACAGGTTGTGAAATCAAGTGCAGCAGTGCGTAGAAATCTTGGTGATTCCGGTGGCCAAGCAAGGTAGAGATAGCGAGGCGACGCAACACGATGTGCCAGAAAGGATTCACAGGTCAAGAAATAGGCGGAAAAGTTGCAATGAAGTTTCACCACGTCCTTTCGCTGCCACTACCGCTGCCAAAGTGAAATGCTTTCCCAGAACACCACCCGTCGTAAATTCCAGCACAGTCCTTCCGTTCACAAGGGGACGGTGAAAACCGCGATGACAGGTGGTGAAATCAAGTGCAGCAGTGCGTAGAAATCTTGGTGATTCCGGTGGCCAAGCAAGGTAGAGATAGCGAGGGGACACAACATGACGTGCCGGAAAGGAATCACAGGCCAGCAAATAGGCGAAAAAGTTGCAATGAAGTTTCACCACGTCCTTTCGCTGCCACTACCGCTGGCAAAGTGAAATGCTTTACCAGAACACCACCCGTCGCAAATTCCGGCACAGTCCTTCCGTTCACAAGGGGACGGTGAAAACCGCGATGACAGGTGGTGAAATCAAGTGCAGCAGTGCATAGAAATCTTGGTGATTCCGGTGGCCAAGCAAGGTAGAGATAGCGAGGCGACGCAACACGATGTGCCGGAAAGGCATCACAAGTCAGCAAATAGGCGGAAAAGTTGCAATGAAGTTTCACCACGTCCTTTCGCTGCCACTACCGCTGCCAAAGTTAAATGCTTTCCCAGAACACCACCCGTCGTAAATTCCGGCAATGTCCTTCCGTTCACAAGGGGACGGTGAAAACCGCTATGGCAGGTCGTGAAATCAAGCGCAGCATTGCGTAGAAATCTTGGTGATTCCGGTGGCCAAGCAACGTAGAGATGAAAAACTGTAGCGCTCGAGACGAGGACACAACGAAGACAACACATGCGCTAACTTTCAACTGAATCTTTATTTAATGCACAAACAGTTTTTAAATACTGCGCAAGCATCAAAATATCTTCCCACTAGCCTGTCACACCGCTAGTCACTTATCACATTTTGTATAAGCCATCAAGAAAAATCATCTCTTTCTTTGATAAATATACAGATGGGATGCTTACACACTTATCTTCTAAGTTTTTTATTCGTTTTGCTTCAACAATCTCCCGTGTTAGCTGTTTCCTGCTTCTGTTAATAACCTGGCATTCATCGAACTTCGGCATGCATGCATCTGGGTTGCATTCCTCACTGTGTTCTGAAAGATTACCTTTTTTATTTTTTATATTCCTATTGTGCTCCCGTAGCCTCTCGTTTAGGCACCTCCCGGTTTGGCCTACGTACACCTTACCACATGACGGGAGGTGCCTAAACGAGAGGCTACGGGAGCACAATTGGAATATAGAAAATAAAAAAGGTAATCTTTCAGAACACTGTGAGGAATGCAACCCAGATGCATGCATGCCGATGTTCGATGAATGCCAGGTTCTTAACAGAAGCAGGAAAGAGCTAACACGGGAGATTGTTGAAGCAAAACGAATAAAAACTTAGAAGATAAGTGTGTATGCATCCCATCTGCATATTTATCAAAGAAAGAGATGATTTTTCTTGATGGCTTGTGCAAAATGTGAAAAGTGACTTGCGGTGTGATAGGCTAGTGGGAAGATATTTTGATTTTGCGCAGTATTGAAAAACTGTTTGTGCGTTAAATAAAGATTCAGTTGAAAGTTAGCGCATGTGTTGTCGTCTTCGTTGTGTCCTCGTCTCGAGCGCTACAGTTTTTCATCATGAGCAACCAACTCGCCCAAACATCCACCCTGATCAAGGTAGAGATAGCGAGGCGAGGCAACACGGTGTGCCGGAAAGGATTCACAGGCCAGCAAATAGGCAAAAAAGTTGCAATGAAGTTTCACCACGTCCTTTCGCTGCCACTACCGCCGGCAAAGTGAAATGCTTTCCCAGAACACCACCCGTCGTAAATTCTGGCACAGGCCTTTTGTTCACAAGGGGACGGTGAAAACCGCGATGACAGGTGGTGCAATCAAGTGCAGCAGTGCTTAGAAATCCGGGTGATTCCGGTGGCCAAGCAAGGTAGAGATAGCGGAGCGACGCAACACGCTGTGCCGGAAAGGATTCACCGGTCAGCAAATAGGCGAAAAAGTTGCAATGAAGTTTCACCACGTTCTTTCGCTGCCACTACCGCTGGCAAAGTGAAATGCTTTCCCAGAACACCGCCCGTCGTAAATTCTGGCACAGTCCTTCCGTTCACAAGGGGACGGTGAAAACCGCGATGACAGGTGGTGCAATCAAGTGCAGCAGTGCGTAGAAATCCTGGTGATTCCGGTGGCCAAGCAAGGTAGGGATAGCGAGGCGACGCAACACGCTGTGCCGGAAAGGATTCACCGGTCAGCAAATAGGCGAAAAAGTTGCAATGAAGTTTCACCACGTCCTTTCGCTGCCACTACCGCTGGCAAAGTGAAATGCTTTCCCAGAACACCACCCGTCGTAAATTCCAGCACAGTCCTTCCGTTCACAAGGGGACGGTGAGAACCGCGATGGCAGGTGGTGAAATCAAGCGCAGCATTGCGTAGAAATCTTGGTGATTCCGGCGCCCAAGCAAGGTAGACATAGCGAGGCGACGCAACACGATGTGCCGGAAAGAATTCACCGGTCAGCAAATAGGCGAAAATGTTGCAATGAAGTTTCACCACGTCCTTTCGCTGCCACTACTGCTGCCAAAGTGAAATGCTTTCGTGAACACCACCCATCGTAAATCCCGGCACAGTCCTTCCGTTCACAAGGGGACGGTGAAAACCGCGATGACAGGTTGTGAAATCAAGTGCAGCAGTGCGTAGAAATCTTGGTGATTCCGGTGGCCAAGCAAGGTAGAGATAGCGAGGGGACACAACATGACGTGCCGGAAAGGAATCACAGGCCAGCAAATAGGCGAAAAAGTTGCAATGAAGTTTCACCACGTCCTTTCGCTGCCACTACCGCTGGCAAAGTGAAATGCTTTACCAGAACACCACCCGTCGCAAATTCCGGCACAGTCCTTCCGTTCACAAGGGGACGGTGAAAACCGCGATGACAGGTGGTGAAATCAAGTGCAGCAGTGCATAGAAATCTTGGTGATTCCGGTGGCCAAGCAAGGTAGAGATAGCGAGGCGACGCAACACGATGTGCCGGAAAGGCATCACAAGTCAGCAAATAGGCGGAAAAGTTGCAATGAAGTTTCACCACGTCCTTTCGCTGCCACTACCGCTGCCAAAGTTAAATGCTTTCCCAGAACACCACCCGTCGTAAATTCCGGCAATGTCCTTCCGTTCACAAGGGGACGGTGAAAACCGCTATGGCAGGTCGTGAAATCAAGCGCAGCATTGCGTAGAAATCTTGGTGATTCCGGTGGCCAAGCAACGTAGAGATGAAAAACTGTAGCGCTCGAGACGAGGACACAACGAAGACAACACATGCGCTAACTTTCAACTGAATCTTTATTTAATGCACAAACAGTTTTTAAATACTGCGCAAGCATCAAAATATCTTCCCACTAGCCTGTCACACCGCTAGTCACTTATCACATTTTGTATAAGCCATCAAGAAAAATCATCTCTTTCTTTGATAAATATACAGATGGGATGCTTACACACTTATCTTCTAAGTTTTTTATTCGTTTTGCTTCAACAATCTCCCGTGTTAGCTGTTTCCTGCTTCTGTTAATAACCTGGCATTCATCGAACTTCGGCATGCATGCATCTGGGTTGCATTCCTCACTGTGTTCTGAAAGATTACCTTTTTTATTTTTTATATTCCTATTGTGCTCCCGTAGCCTCTCGTTTAGGCACCTCCCGGTATGGCCTACGTACACCTTACCACATGACGGGAGGTGCCTAAACGAGAGGCTACGGGAGCACAATTGGAATATAGAAAATAAAAAAGGTAATCTTTCAGAACACTGTGAGGAATGCAACCCAGATGCATGCATGCCGATGTTCGATGAATGCCAGGTTCTTAACAGAAGCAGGAAACAGCTAACACGGGAGATTGTTGAAGCAAAACGAATAAAAACTTAGAAGATAAGTGTGTATGCATCCCATCTGCATATTTATCAAAGAAAGAGATGATTTTTCTTGATGGCTTGTGCAAAATGTGAAAAGTGACTTGCGGTGTGATAGGCTAGTGGGAAGATATTTTGGTTTTGCGCAGTATTGAAAAACTGTTTGTGCGTTAAATAAAGATTCAGTTGAAAGTTAGCGCATGTGTTGTCGTCTTCGTTGTGTCCTCGTCTCGAGCGCTACAGTTTTTCATCATGAGCAACCAACTCGCCCAAACATCCACCCTGATCAAGGTAGAGATAGCGAGGCGAGGCAACACGGTGTGCCGGAAAGGATTCACAGGCCAGCAAATAGGCAAAAAAGTTGCAATGAAGTTTCACCACGTCCTTTCGCTGCCACTACCGCCGGCAAAGTGAAATGCTTTCCCAGAACACCACCCGTCGTAAATTCTGGCACAGGCCTTTTGTTCACAAGGGGACGGTGAAAACCGCGATGACAGGTGGTGCAATCAAGTGCAGCAGTGCTTAGAAATCCGGGTGATTCCGGTGGCCAAGCAAGGTAGAGATAGCGGAGCGACGCAACACGCTGTGCCGGAAAGGATTCACCGGTCAGCAAATAGGCGAAAAAGTTGCAATGAAGTTTCACCACGTTCTTTCGCTGCCACTACCGCTGGCAAAGTGAAATGCTTTCCCAGAACACCGCCCGTCGTAAATTCTGGCACAGTCCTTCCGTTCACAAGGGGACGGTGAAAACCGCGATGACAGGTGGTGCAATCAAGTGCAGCAGTGCGTAGAAATCCTGGTGATTCCGGTGGCCAAGCAAGGTAGGGATAGCGAGGCGACGCAACACGCTGTGCCGGAAAGGATTCACCGGTCAGCAAATAGGCGAAAAAGTTGCAATGAAGTTTCACCACGTCCTTTCGCTGCCACTACCGCTGGCAAAGTGAAATGCTTTCCCAGAACACCACCCGTCGTAAATTCCAGCACAGTCCTTCCGTTCACAAGGGGACGGTGAAAACCGCGATGACAGGTGGTGAAATCAAGTGCAGCAGTGCATAGAAATCTTGGTGATTCCGGTGGCCAAGCAAGGTAGAGATAGCGAGGCGACGCAACACGATGTGCCGGAAAGGATTCACCGGTCGGCAAATAGGCGAAAAAGTTGCAATGAAGTTTCACCACGTCGTTTCGCTGCCACTACTGCTGCGAAAGTGAAATGCTTTCCCAGAACACCACCCGTCGTAAATTCCAGCACAGTCCTTCCGTTCACAAGGGGACGGTGAAAACCGCGATGACAGGTGGTGAAATCAAGTGCAGCAGTGCGTAGAAATGTTGGTGATTCCGGTGGCCAAGCAAAGTAGAGATAGCGAGGAGACGCAACACGATGTGCCGGAAAGGAATCACAGGTCAGCAAATAGGCGAAAAAGTTGCAATGAAGTTTCACCGCGTCCTTTCGCTGCCACTACCGCTGGCAAAGTGAAATGCTTTCCCAGAACACCACCCGTCGTAAATTCCGGCAAAGTCCTTCCGTTCACAAGGGGACGGTGAAGTCCGCGATGGCAGGTGGTGAAATCAAGCGCAGCATTGCGTAGAAATCTTGGTGATTCCGGCGCCCAAGCAAGGTAGACATAGCGAGGCGACGCAACACGATGTGCCGGAAAGAATTCACCGGTCAGCAAATAGGCGAAAAAGTTGCAATGAAGTTTCACCACGTCCTTTCGCTGCCACTACTGCTGCCAAAGTGAAATGCTTTCGTGAACACCACCCATCGTAAATTCAGGCACAGTCCTTCCGTTCACAAGGGGACGGTGAAAACCGCGATGACAGGTTGTGAAATCAAGTGCAGCAGTGCGTAGAAATCTTGGTGATTCCGGTGGCCAAGCAAGGTAGAGATAGCGAGGCGACGCAACACGATGTGCCGGAAAGGCATCAAAGGTCAGCAAATAGGCGGAAAAGTTGCAATGAAGTTTCACCACGTCCTTTCGCTGCCACTACCGCTGCCAAAGTGAAATGCTTTCCCAGAACACCACCCGTCGTAAATTCCAGCACAGTCCTTCCGTTCACAAGCGGACGGTGAAAACCGCGATGACAGGTGGTGAAATCAAGTGCAGCAGTGCGTAGAAATGTTGGTGATTCCGGTGGCCAAGCAAAGTAGATAGCGAGGAGACGCAACACGATGTGCCGGAAAGGAATCACAGGTCAGCAAATAGGCGAAAAAGTTGCAATGAAGTTTCACCGCGTCCTTTCGCTGCCACTACCGCTGGCAAAGTGAAATGCTTTCCCAGAACACCACCCTTCGTAAATTCCGGCAAAGTCCTTCCGTTCACAAGGGGACGGTGAAATCCGCGATGGCAGGTGGTGAAATCAAGCGCAGCATTGCGTAGAAATCTTGGTGATTCCGGCGCCCAAGCAAGGTAGACATAGCGAGGCGACGCAACACGATGTGCCGGAAAGGCATCAAAGGTCAGCAAATAGGCGGAAAAGTTGCAATGAAGTTTCACCACGTCCTTTCGCTGCCACTACCGCTGCCAAAGTGAAATGCTTTCCCAGAACACCACCCGTCGTAAATTCCAGCACAGTCCTTCCGTTCACAAGGGGACGGTGAAAACCGCGATGACAGGTGGTGAAATCAAGTGCAGCAGTGCGTAGAAATCGTGGTGATTCCGGTGGCCAAGCAAGGTAGAGATAGCGAGGGGACACAACATGACGTGCCGGAAAGGAATCACAGGTCAGCAAATAGGCGAAAAAGTTGCAATGAAGTTTCACCACGTCCTTTCGCTGCCACTACCGCTGGCAAAGTGAAATGCTTTACCAGAACACCAGCCGTCGCAAATTCCGGCACAGTCCTTCCGTTCACAAGGGGACGGTGAAAACCGCGATGACAGGTGGTGAAATCAAGTGCAGCAGTGCATAGAAATCTTGGTGATTCCGGTGGCCAAGCAAGGTAGAGATAGCGAGGCGACGCAGCACGATGTGGCGGAAAGAATTCACCGGTCAGCAAATAGGCGAAAAAGTTGCAATGAAGTTTCACCACGTCCTTTCGCTGCCACTACCGCTGCCAAAGTGAAATGCTTTCCCAGAACACCGCCCGTCGTAAATTCCGGCACAGTCCTTCGGTTCACAAGGGGACGGTGAAAACCGCGATAACAGGTGGTGAAATCAAGTGCAGCAGTGCGCAGAAATATTGGGGATTCCGGTGGCCAAGCAAGGTAGAGATAGCGAGGCGACGCAACACGATGTGCCGGAAAGGATTCACCGGTCAGCAAATAGGGGAAAAAGTTGCAATGAAGTTTCACCACGTCCTTTCGCTGCCACTACCGCTGCCATAGTGAAATGCTTTGCCAGAACACCACTCGTCGTAAATTCCGGCACAGTCCTTCCGTTCACAAGGGGACGGTGAAAACTGCGATGGCAGGTGGTGAAATCAAGCGCAGCAGTGCGTAGAAATCCTGGTGATTTCGGCGGCCAAGCAAGGTAGAGATAGCGAGGCGACGCAACACAATGTGCCGGAGAGGAATCACCGGTCAGCAAATAGGCGAAAAAGTTGCAGTGAAGTTTCACCACGTCATTTCGCTGCCACTACCGCTGACAAAGTGAAATGCTTTCCCAGAACATCACCCGTCGTAAATTCCGGCACAGTCCTTCCGTTCATAAGGGGACGGTGAAAACCGCGAAGGCAGGTGGTGAACTCAAGTGCAGCAGTGCGTAGAAATCTTGGTGATTCCGGTGGCCAAGCAAGGTAGAGATAGCGAGGCGACGCAACACGATGTGCCGGAAAGGATTCACCGGTCAGCAAATTGGCGAAAAAGTTGCAATGAAGTTTCACCACGTCCTTTCGCTGCCACTACCGCTGCCAAAGTCAAATGCTTTCCCAGTACACCACCCGTCGTAAATTCCGGCACAGTCCTTCCGTCCACAAGGGGACGGTGAAAACTGCGATGGCAGGTGGTGAAATCAAGTGCAGCAGTGCGTAAAAATCTTGGTGATTCCGGTGGCCAAGCAAGGTAGAGATAGCGAGGCGACGCAACACGATGTGCCGGAAAGGATTCACCGCTCAGCAAATAGGCGAAAAAGTTGCAATGAAGTTTCACCACGTCCTTTCGCTGCCACTACCGCTGCCAAAGTGAAATGCTTTCCCAGAACACCACCCGTCGTAAATTCTGGCACAGTCCTTCCGTTCACAAGGGGACGGTGAAAACCGCGATGACAGGTGGTGCAATCAAGTGCAGCAGTGCGTAGAAATCCTGCTGATTCCGGTGGCCAAGCAAGGTAGAGATAGCGGGGCGACGCAACACGCTGTGCCGGAAAGGATTCACCGGTCAGCAATTAGGCGAAAAAGTTGCAATGAAGTTTCACCACGTCCTTTCGCTGCCACTAACGCTGGCAAAGTGAAATGCTTTCCCAGAACACCGCCCGTCGTAAATTCTGGCACAGTCCTTCCGTTCACAAGGGGACGGTGAAAACCGCGATGACAGGTGGTGCAATCAAGTGCAGCAGTGCGTAGAAATCCTGGTTATTCCGGTGGCCAAGCAAGGTAGAGATAGCGGGGCGACGCAACACGCTGTGCCGGAAAGGATTCACCGGTCAGCAAATAGGCGAAAAAGTTGCAATGAAGTTTCACCACGTCCTTTCGCTGCCACTACCGCTGGCAAAGTGAAATGCTTTCCCAGAACACCACCCGCCGTAAATTCTGGCACAGGCCTTCCGTTCACAACGGGACGGTGAAATCCGCGATGACAGGTTGTGAAATCAAGTGCAGCAGTGCATAGAAATCTTGGTGATTCCGGTGGCCAAGCAAGGTAGAGATAGCGAGGCGACGCAACACGCTGTGCCGGAAAGGATTCACCGGTCGGCAAATAGGCGAAAAAGTTGCAATGAAGTTTCACCACGTCCTTTCGCTGCCACTACTCCTGCGAAAGTGAAATGCTTTCCCAGAACACCACCCGTCGTAAATTCCAGCACAGTCCTTCCGTTCACAAGGGGACGGTGAAAACCGCGATGACAGGTGGTGAAATCAAGTGCAGCAGTGCGTAGAAATGTTGGTGATTCCGGTGGCCAAGCAAAGTAGAGATAGCGAGGAGACGCAACACGATGTGCCGGAAAGGAATCACAGGTCAGCAAATAGGCGAAAAAGTTGCAATGAAGTTTCACCGCGTCCTTTCGCTGCCACTACCGCTGGCAAAGTGAAATGCTTTCCCAGAACACCACCCGTCGTAAATTCCGGCAAAGTCCTTCCGTTCACAAGGGGACGGTGAAGTCCGCGATGGCAGGTGGTGAAATCAAGCGCAGCATTGCGTAGAAATCTTGGTGATTCCGGCGCCCAAGCAAGGTAGACATAGCGAGGCGACGCAACACGATGTGCCGGAAAGAATTCACCGGTCAGCAAATAGGCGAAAAAGTTGCAATGAAGTTTCACCACGTCCTTTCGCTGCCACTACTGCTGCCAAAGTGAAATGCTTTCGTGAACACCACCCATCATAAATTCCGGCACAGTCCTTCCGTTCACAAGGGGACGGTGAAAACCGCGATGACAGGTTGTGAAATCAAGTGCAGCAGTGCGTAGAAATCTTGGTGATTCCGGTGGCCAAGCAAGGTAGAGATAGCGAGGCGACGCAACACGATGTGCCGGAAAGGCATCAAAGGTCAGCAAATAGGCGGAAAAGTTGCAATGAAGTTTCACCACGTCCTTTCGCTGCCACTACCGCTGCCAAAGTGAAATGCTTTCCCAGAACACCACCCGTCGTAAATTCCAGCACAGTCCTTCCGTTCACAAGCGGACGGTGAAAACCGCGATGACAGGTGGTGAAATCAAGTGCAGCAGTGCGTAGAAATGTTGGTAATTCCGGTGGCCAAGCAAGGTAGAGATAGCGAGGGGACACAACATGACGTGCCGGAAAGGAATCACAGGTCAGCAAATAGGCGAAAAAGTTGCAATGAAGTTTCACCACGTCCTTTCGCTGCCACTACCGCTGGCAAAGTGAAATGCTTTACCAGAACACCACCCGTCGCAAATTCCGGCACAGTCCTTCCGTTCACAAGGGGACGGTGAAAACCGCGATGACAGGTGGTGAAATCAAGTGCAGCAGTGCATAGAAATCTTGGTGATTCCGGTGGCCAAGCAAGGTAGAGATAGCGAGGCGACGCAGCACGATGTGGCGGAAAGAATTCACCGGTCAGCAAATAGGCGAAAAAGTTGCAATGAAGTTTCACCACGTCCTTTCGCTGCCACTACCGCTGCCAAAGTGAAATGCTTTCCCAGAACACCGCCCGTCGTAAATTCCGGCACAGTCCTTCGGTTCACAAGGGGACGGTGAAAACCGCGATAACAGGTGGTGAAATCAAGTGCAGCAGTGCGCAGAAATATTGGGGATTCCGGTGGCCAAGCAAGGTAGAGATAGCGAGGCGACGCAACACGATGTGCCGGAAAGGATTCACCGGTCAGCAAATAGGGGAAAAAGTTGCAATGAAGTTTCACCACGTCCTTTCGCTGCCACTACCGCTGCCAAAGTGAAATGCTTTGCCAGAGCACCACTCGTCGGAAATTCCGGCACAGTCCTTCCGTTCACAAGGGGACGGTGAAAACTGCGATGGCAGGTGGTGAAATCAAGCGCAGCAGTGCGTAGAAATCTTGGTGATTTCGGCGGCCAAGCAAGGTAGAGATAGCGAGGCGACGCAACACAATGTGCCGGAGAGGAATCACCGGTCAGCAAAATGGCGAAAAAGTTGCAGTGAAGTTTCACCACGTCCTTTCGCTGCCACTACCGCTGCCAAAGTCAAATGCTTTCCCAGTACACCACCCGTCGTAAATTCCGGCACAGTCCTTCCGTCCACAAGAGGACGGTGAAAACTGCGATGGCAGGTGGTGAAATCAAGTGCAGCAGTGCGTAAAAATCTTGGTGATTCCGGTGGCCAAGCAAGGTAGAGATAGCGAGGCGACGCAACACGATGTGCCGGAAAGGATTCACCGGTCAGCAAATTGGCGAAAAAGTTGCAATGAAGTTTCACCACGTCCTTTCGCTGCCACTACCGCTGCCAAAGTCAAATGCTTTCCCAGTACACCACCCGTCGTAAATTCCGGCACAGTCCTTCCGTCCACAAGGGGACGGTGAAAACCGCGATGACAGGTGGTGAAATCAAGTGCAGCAGTGCGTAGAAATGTTGGTGATTCCGGTGGCCAAGCAAAGTAGATAGCGAGGAGACGCAACACGATGTGCCGGAAAGGAATCACAGGTCAGCAAATAGGCGAAAAAGTTGCAATGAAGTTTCACCGCGTCCTTTCGCTGCCACTACCGCTGGCAAAGTGAAATGCTTTCCCAGAAGCTTTCCCACCCTTCGTAAATTCCGGCAAAGTCCTTCCGTTCACAAGGGGACGGTGAAATCCGCGATGGCAGGTGGTGAAATCAAGCGCAGCATTGCGTAGAAATCTTGGTGATTCCGGCGCCCAAGCAAGGTAGACATAGCGAGGCGACGCAACACGATGTGCCGGAAAGAATTCACCGGTCAGCAAATAGGCGAAAAAGTTGCAATGAAGTTTCACCACGTCCTTTCGCTGCCACTACTGCTGCCAAAGTGAAATGCTTTCGTGAACACCACCCATCGTAAATTCCGGCACAGTCCTTCCGTTCACAAGGGGACGGTGAAAACCGCGATGACAGGTTGTGAAATCAAGTGCAGCAGTGCGTAGAAATCTTGGTGATTCCGGTGGCCAACCAAGGTAGAGATAGCGAGGCGACGCAACACGATGTACCGGAAAGGCATCAAAGGTCAGCAAATAGGCGGAAAAGTTGCAATGAAGTTTCACCACGTCCTTTCGCTGCCACTACCGCTGCCAAAGTGAAATGCTTTCCCAGAACACCACCCGTCGTAAATTCCAGCACAGTCCTTCCGTTCACAAGGGGACGGTGAAAACCGCGATGACAGGTGGTGAAATCAAGTGCAGCAGTGCGTAGAAATCGTGGTGATTCCGGTGGCCAAGCAAGGTAGAGATAGCGAGGGGACACAACATGACGTGCCGGAAAGGAATCACAGGTCAGCAAATAGGCGAAAAAGTTGCAATGAAGTTTCACCACGTCCTTTCGCTGCCACTACCGCTGGCAAAGTGAAATGCTTTACCAGAACACCACCCGTCGCAAATTCCGGCACAGTCCTTCCGTTCACAAGGGGACGGTGAAAACCGCGATGACAGGTGGTGAAATCAAGTGCAGCAGTGCATAGAAATCTTGGTGATTCCGGTGGCCAAGCAAGGTAGAGATAGCGAGGCGACGCAGCACGATGTGGCGGAAAGAATTCACCGGTCAGCAAATAGGCGAAGAAGTTGCAATTAAATTTCACCACGTCCTTTCGCTGCCACTACCGCTGCCAAAGTGAAATGCTTTCCCAGAACACCGCCCGTCGTAAATTCCGGCACAGTCCTTCGGTTCACAAGGGGACGGTGAAAACCGCGATAACAGGTGGTGAAATCAAGTGCAGCAGTGCGCAGAAATATTGGGGATTCCGGTGGCCAAGCAAGGTAGAGATAGCGAGGCGACGCAACACGATGTGCCGGAAAGGATTCACCGGTCAGCAAATAGGGGAAAAAGTTGCAATGAAGTTTCACCACGTCCTTTCGCTGCCACTACCGCTGCCAAAGTGAAATGCTTTGCCAGAACACCACTCGTCGTAAATTCCGGCACAGTCCTTCCGTTCACAAGGGGACGGTGAAAACTGCGATGGCAGGTGGTGAAATCAAGCGCAGCAGTGCGTAGAAATCTTGGTGATTTCGGCGGCCAAGCAAGGTAGAGATAGCGAGGCGACGCAACACAATGTGGCGGAGAGGAATCACCGGTCAGCAAATAGGCGAAAAAGTTGCAGTGAAGTTTCACCACGTCATTTCGCTGCCACTACGGCTGACAAAGTGAAATGCTTTCCCAGAACATCACCCGTCGTAAATTCCGGCACAGTCCTTCCGTTCATAAGGGGACGGTGAAAACCGCGAAGGCAGGTGGTGAACTCAAGTGCAGCAGTGCGTAGAAATCTTGGTGATTCCGGTGGCCAAGCAAGGTAGAGATAGCGAGGCGACGCAACACGATGTGCCGGAAAGGATTCACCGGTCAGCAAATTGGCGAAAAAGTTGCAATGAAGTTTCACCACGTCCTTTCGCTGCCACTACCACTGCCAAAGTCAAATGCTTTCCCAGTACACCACCCGTCGTAAATTCCGGCACAGTCCTTCCGTCCACAAGGGGACGGTGAAAACTGCGATGGCAGGTGGTGAAATCAAGTGCAGCAGTGCGTAAAAATCTTGGTGATTCCGGTGGCCAAGCAAGGTAGAGATAGCGAGGCGACGCAACACGATGTGCCGGAAAGGATTCACCGGTCAGCAAATAGGCGAAAAAGTTCCAATGAAGTTTCACCACGTCCTTTCGCTGCCACTACCGCTGCCAAAGTGAAATGCTTTCCCAGAACACCACCCGTCGTAAATTCTGGCACAGTCCTTCCGTTCACAAGGGGACGGTGAAAACCGCGATGACAGGTGGTGCAATCAAGTGCAGCAGTGCGTAGAAATCCTGGTGATTCCGGTGGCCAAGCAAGGTAGAGATAGCGGGGCGACGCAACACGCTGTGCCGGAAAGGATTCACCGGTCAGCAATTAGGCGAAAAAGTTGCAATGAAGTTTCACCACGTCCTTTCGCTGCCACTAACGCTGGCAAAGTGAAATGCTTTCCCAGAACACCACCCGTCGTAAATTCCGGCACAGGCCTTCCGTTCACAAGGGGACAGTGAAAACCGCGATGACAGGTGGTGCAATCAAGTGCAGCAGTGCTTAGAAATCCTGGTGATTCCGGTGGCCAAGCAAGGTAGAGATGCGGGGCGACGCAACACGTTGTGCCGGAAAGGATTCACCGGTCAGCAAATAGGCGAAAAAGTTGCAATGAAGTTTCACCACGTCCTTTCGCTGCCACTACCGCTGGCAAAGTGAAATGCTTTCCCAGAACACCGCCCGTCGTAAATTCTGGCACAGTCCTTCCGTTCACAAGGGGACGGTGAAAACCGCGATGACAGGTGGTGCAATCAAGTGCAGCAGTGCGTAGAAATCCTGGTTATTCCGGTGGCCAAGCAAGGTAGAGATAGCGGGGCGACGCAACACGCTGTGCCGGAAAGGATTCACCGGTCAGCAAATAGGCGAAAAAGTTGCAATGAAGTTTCACCACGTCCTTTCGCTGCCACTACCGCTGGCAAAGTGAAATGCTTTCCCAGAACACCATCCGCCGTAAATTCTGGCACAGGCCTTCCGTTCACAAGGGGACGGTGAAATCCGCGATGACAGGTTGTGAAATCAAGTGCAGCAGTGCATAGAAATCTTGGTGATTCCGGTGGCCAAGCAAGGTAGAGATAGCGAGGCGACGCAACACGCTGTGCCGGAAAGGATTCACCGGTCGGCAAATAGGCGAAAAAGTTGCAATGAAGTTTCACCACGTCCTTTCGCTGCCACTACTGCTGCGAAAGTGAAATGCTTTCCCAGAACACCACCCGTCGTAAATTCCAGCACAGTCCTTCCGTTCACAAGGGGACGGTGAAAACCGCGATGACAGGTGGTGAAATCAAGTGCAGCAGTGCGTAGAAATGTTGGTGATTCCGGTGGCCAAGCAAAGCAGAGATAGCGAGGAGACGCAACACGATGTGCCGGAAAGGAATCACAGGTCAGCAAATAGGCGAAAAAGTTGCAATGAAGTTTCACCGCGTCCTTTCGCTGCCACTACCGCTGGCAAAGTGAAATGCTTTCCCAGAACACCACCCGTCGTAAATTCCGGCAAAGTCCTTCCGTTCACAAGGGGACGGTGAAGTCCGCGATGGCAGGTGGTGAAATCAAGCGCAGCATTGCGTAGAAATCTTGGTGATTCCGGCGCCCAAGCAAGGTAGACATAGCGAGGCGACGCAACACGATGTGCCGGAAAGAATTCACCGGTCAGCAAATTGGCGAAAAAGTTGCAATGAAGTTTCACCACGTCCTTTCGCTGCCACTACCACTGCCAAAGTCAAATGCTTTCCCAGTACACCACCCGTCGTAAATTCCGGCACAGTCCTTCCGTCCACAAGGGGACGGTGAAAACTGCGATGGCAGGTGGTGAAATCAAGTGCAGCAGTGCGTAAAAATCTTGGTGATTCCGGTGGCCAAGCAAGGTAGAGATAGCGAGGCGACGCAACACGATGTGCCGGAAAGGATTCACCGGTCAGCAAATAGGCGAAAAAGTTCCAATGAAGTTTCACCACGTCCTTTCGCTGCCACTACCGCTGCCAAAGTGAAATGCTTTCCCAGAACACCACCCGTCGTAAATTCTGGCACAGTCCTTCCGTTCACAAGGGGACGGTGAAAACCGCGATGACAGGTGGTGCAATCAAGTGCAGCAGTGCGTAGAAATCCTGGTGATTCCGGTGGCCAAGCAAGGTAGAGATAGCGGGGCGACGCAACACGCTGTGCCGGAAAGGATTCACCGGTCAGCAATTAGGCGAAAAAGTTGCAATGAAGTTTCACCACGTCCTTTCGCTGCCACTAACGCTGGCAAAGTGAAATGCTTTCCCAGAACACCACCCGTTGTAAATTCCAGCACAGTCCTTCCGTTCACAAGGGGACAGTGAAAACCGCGATGACAGGTGGTGCAATCAAGTGCAGCAGTGCTTAGAAATCCTGGTGATTCCGGTGGCCAAGCAAGGTAGAGATGCGGGGCGACGCAACACGTTGTGCCGGAAAGGATTCACCGGTCAGCAAATAGGCGAAAAAGTTGCAATGAAGTTTCACCACGTCCTTTCGCTGCCACTACCGCTGGCAAAGTGAAATGCTTTCCCAGAACACCGCCCGTCGTAAATTCTGGCACAGTCCTTCCGTTCACAAGGGGACGGTGAAAACCGCGATGACAGGTGGTGCAATCAAGTGCAGCAGTGCGTAGAAATCCTGGTTATTCCGGTGGCCAAGCAAGGTAGAGATAGCGGGGCGACGCAACACGCTGTGCCGGAAAGGATTCACCGGTCAGCAAATAGGCGAAAAAGTTGCAATGAAGTTTCACCACGTCCTTTCGCTGCCACTACCGCTGGCAAAGTGAAATGCTTTCCCAGAACACCATCCGCCGTAAATTCTGGCACAGGCCTTCCGTTCACAAGGGGACGGTGAAATCCGCGATGACAGGTTGTGAAATCAAGTGCAGCAGTGCATAGAAATCTTGGTGATTCCGGTGGCCAAGCAAGGTAGAGATAGCGAGGCGACGCAACACGCTGTGCCGGAAAGGATTCACCGGTCGGCAAATAGGCGAAAAAGTTGCAATGAAGTTTCACCACGTCCTTTCGCTGCCACTACTGCTGCGAAAGTGAAATGCTTTCCCAGAACACCACCCGTCGTAAATTCCAGCACAGTCCTTCCGTTCACAAGGGGACGGTGAAAACCGCGATGACAGGTGGTGAAATCAAGTGCAGCAGTGCGTAGAAATGTTGGTGATTCCGGTGGCCAAGCAAAGTAGAGATAGCGAGGAGACGCAACACGATGTGCCGGAAAGGAATCACAGGTCAGCAAATAGGCGAAAAAGTTGCAATGAAATTTCACCGCGTCCTTTCGCTGCCACTACCGCTGGCAGTGAAATGCTTTCCCAGAACACCACCCGTCGTAAATTCCGGCAAAGTCCTTCCGTTCACAAGGGGACGGTGAAGTCCGCGATGGCAGGTGGTGAAATCAAGCGCAGCATTGCGTAGAAATCTTGGTGATTCCGGCGCCCAAGCAAGGTAGACATAGCGAGGCGACGCAACACGATGTGCCGGAAAGAATTCACCGGTCAGCAAATAGGCGAAAAAGTTGCAATGAAGTTTCACCACGTCCTTTCGCTGCCACTACTGCTGCCAAAGTGAAATGCTTTCGTGAACACCACCCATCGTAAATTCCGGCACAGTCCTTCCGTTCACAAGGGGACGGTGAAAACCGCGATGACAGGTTGTGAAATCAAGTGCAGCAGTGCGTAGAAATCTTGGTGATTCCGGTGGCCAAGCAAGGTAGAGATAGCGAGGCGACGCAACACGATGTGCCGGAAAGGCATCAAAGGTCAGCAAATAGGCGGAAAAGTTGCAATGAAGTTTCACCACGTCCTTTCGCTGCCACTACCGCTGCCAAAGTGAAATGCTTTCCCAGAACACCACCCGTCGTAAATTCCAGCACAGTCCTTCCGTTCACAAGCGGACGGTGAAAACCGCGATGACAGGTGGTGAAATCAAGTGCAGCAGTGCGTAGAAATGTTGGTGATTCCGGTGGCCAAGCAAAGTAGATAGCGAGGAGACGCAACACGATGTGCCGGAAAGGAATCACAGGTCAGCAAATAGGCGAAAAAGTTGCAATGAAGTTTCACCGCGTCCTTTCGCTGCCACTACCGCTGGCAAAGTGAAATGCTTTCCCAGAACACCACCCTTCGTAAATTCCGGCAAAGTCCTTCCGTTCACAAGGGGACGGTGAAATCCGCGATGGCAGGTGGTGAAATCAAGCGCAGCATTGCGTAGAAATCTTGGTGATTCCGGCGCCCAAGCAAGGTAGACATAGCGAGGCGACGCAACACGATGTGCCGGAAAGAATTCACCGGTCAGCAAATAGGCGAAAAAGTTGCAATGAAGTTTCACCACGTCCTTTCGCTGCCACTACTGCTGCCAAAGTGAAATGCTTTCGTGAACACCACCCATCGTAAATTCCGGCACAGTCCTTCCGTTCACAAGGGGACGGTGAAAACCGCGATGACAGGTTGTGAAATCAAGTGCAGCAGTGCGTAGAAATCTTGGTGATTCCGGTGGCCAAGCAAGGTAGAGATAGCGAGGCGACGCAACACGATGTGCCGGAAAGGCATCAAAGGTCAGCAAATAGGCGGAAAAGTTGCAATGAAGTTTCACCACGTCCTTTCGCTGCCACTACCGCTGCCAAAGTGAAATGCTTTCCCAGAACACCACCCGTCGTAAATTCCAGCACAGTCCTTCCGTTCACAAGGGGACGGTGAAAACCGCGATGACAGGTGGTGAAATCAAGTGCAGCAGTGCGTAGAAATCGTGGTGATTCCGGTGGGCAAGCAAGGTAGAGATAGCGAGGGGACACAACATGACGTGCCGGAAAGGAATCACAGGTCAGCAAATAGGCGAAAAAGTTGCAATGAAGTTTCACCACGTCCTTTCGCTGCCACTACCGCTGGCAAAGTGAAATGCTTTACCAGAACACCACCCGTCGCAAATTCCGGCACAGTCCTTCCGTTCACAAGGGGACGGTGAAAACCGCGATGACAGGTGGTGAAATCAAGTGCAGCAGTGCATAGAAATCTTGGTGATTCCGGTGGCCAAGCAAGGTAGAGATAGCGAGGCGACGCAGCACGATGTGGCGGAAAGAATTCACCGGTCAGCAAATAGGCGAAAAAGTTGCAATGAAGTTTCACCACGTCCTTTCGCTGCCACTACCGCTGCCAAAGTGGAATGCTTTCCCAGAACACCGCCCGTCGTAAATTCCGGCACAGTCCTTCGGTTCACAAGGGGACGGTGAAAACCGCGATAACAGGTGGTGAAATCAAGTGCAGCAGTGCGCAGAAATATTGGGGATTCCGGTGGCCAAGCAAGGTAGAGATAGCGAGGCGACGCAACACGATGTGCCGGAAAGGATTCACCGGTCAGCAAATAGGGGAAAAAGTTGCAATGAAGTTTCACCACGTCCTTTCGCTGCCACTACCGCTGCCAAAGTGAAATGCTTTGCCAGAACACCACTCGTCGTAAATTCCGGCACAGTCCTTCCGTTCACAAGGGGACGGTGAAAACTGCGATGGCAGGTGGTGAAATCAAGCGCAGCAGTGCGTAGAAATCTTGGTGATTTCGGCGGCCAAGCAAGGTAGAGATAGCGAGGCGACGCAACACAATGTGCCGGAGAGGAATCACCGGTCAGCAAATAGGCGAAAAAGTTGCAGTGAAGTTTCACCACGTCATTTCGCTGCCACTACCGCTGACAAAGTGAAATGCTTTCCCAGAACATCACCCGTCGTAAATTCCGGCACAGTCCTTCCGTTCATAAGGGGACGGTGAAAACCGCGAAGGCAGGTGGTGAACTCAAGTGCAGCAGTGCGTAGAAATCTTGGTGATTCCGGTGGCCAGGCAAGGTAGAGATAGCGAGGCGACGCAACACGATGTGCCGGAAAGGATTCACCGGTCAGCAAATTGGCGAAAAAGTTGCAATGAAGTTTCACCACGTCCTTTCGCTGCCACTACCGCTGCCAAAGTCAAATGCTTTCCCAGTACACCACCCGTCGTAAATTCCGGCACAGTCCTTCCGTCCACAAGGGGACGGTGAAAACTGCGATGGCAGGTGGTGAAATCAAGTGCAGCAGTGCGTAAAAATCTTGGTGATTCCGGTGGCCAAGCAAGGTAGAGATAGCGAGGCGACGCAACACGATGTGCCGGAAAGGATTCACCGGTCAGCAAATAGGCGAAAAAGTTGCAATGAAGTTTCACCACGTCCTTTCGCTGCCACTACCGCTGCCAAAGTGAAATGCTTTCCCAGAACACCACCCGTCGTAAATTCTGGCACAGTCCTTCCGTTCACAAGGGGACGGTGAAAACCGCGATGACAGGTGGTGCAATCAAGTGCAGCAGTGCGTAGAAATCCTGGTGATTCCGGTGGCCAAGCAAGGTAGAGATAGCGGGGCGACGCAACACGCTGTGCCGGAAAGGATTCACCGGTCAGCAATTAGGCGAAAAAGTTGCAATGAAGTTTCACCACGTCCTTTCGCTGCCACTAACGCTGGCAAAGTGAAATGCTTTCCCAGAACACCACCCGTCATAAATTCCGGCACAGTCCTTCCGTTCACAAGGGGACAGTGAAAACCGCGATGACAGGTGGTGCAATCAAGTGCAGCAGTGCTTAGAAATCCTGGTGATTCCGGTGGCCAAGCAAGGTAGAGATGCGGGGCGACGCAACACGTTGTGCCGGAAAGGATTCACCGGTCAGCAAATAGGCGAAAAAGTTGCAATGAAGTTTCACCACGTCCTTTCGCTGCCACTACCGCTGGCAAAGTGAAATGCTTTCCCAGAACACCATCCGCCGTAAATTCTGGCACAGGCCTTCCGTTCACAAGGGGACGGTGAAATCCGCGATGACAGGTTGTGAAATCAAGTGCAGCAGTGCATAGAAATCTTGGTGATTCCGGTGGCCAAGCAAGGTAGAGATAGCGAGGCGACGCAACACGCTGTGCCGGAAAGGATTCACCGGTCGGCAAATAGGCGAAAAAGTTGCAATGAAGTTTCACCACGTCCTTTCGCTGCCACTACTGCTGCGAAAGTGAAATGCTTTCCCAGAACACCACCCGTCGTAAATTCCAGCACAGTCCTTCCGTTCACAAGGGGACGGTGAAAACCGCGATGACAGGTGGTGAAATCAAGTGCAGCAGTGCGTAGAAATGTTGGTGATTCCGGTGGCCAAGCAAAGTAGAGATAGCGAGGAGACGCAACACGATGTGCCGGAAAGGAATCACAGGTCAGCAAATAGGCGAAAAAGTTGCAATGAAATTTCACCGCGTCCTTTCGCTGCCACTACCGCTGGCAAAGTGAAATGCTTTCCCAGAACACCACCCGTCGTAAATTCCGGCAAAGTCCTTCCGTTCACAAGGGGACGGTGAAGTCCGCGATGGCAGGTGGTGAAATCAAGCGCAGCATTGCGTAGAAATCTTGGTGATTCCGGCGCCCAAGCAAGGTAGACATAGCGAGGCGACGCAACACGATGTGCCGGAAAGAATTCACCGGTCAGCAAATAGGCGAAAAAGTTGCAATGAAGTTTCACCACGTCCTTTCGCTGCCACTACTGCTGCCAAAGTGAAATGCTTTCGTGAACACCACCCATCGTAAATTCCGGCACACTCCTTCCGTTCACAAGGGGACGGTGAAAACCGCGATGACAGGTTGTGAAATCAAGTGCAGCAGTGCGTAGAAATCTTGGTGATTCCGGTGGCCAAGCAAGGTAGAGATAGCGAGGCGACGCAACACGATGTGCCGGAAAGGCATCAAAGGTCAGCAAATAGGCGGAAAAGTTGCAATGAAGTTTCACCACGTCCTTTCGCTGCCACTACCGCTGCCAAAGTGAAATGCTTTCCCAGAACACCACCCGTCGTAAATTCCAGCACAGTCCTTCCGTTCACAAGCGGACGGTGAAAACCGCGATGACAGGTGGTGAAATCAAGTGCAGCAGTGCGTAGAAATGTTGGTGATTCCGGTGGCCAAGCAAAGTAGATAGCGAGGAGACGCAACACGATGTGCCGGAAAGGAATCACAGGTCAGCAAATAGGCGAAAAAGTTGCAATGAAGTTTCACCGCGTCCTTTCGCTGCCACTACCGCTGGCAAAGTGAAATGCTTTCCCAGAACACCACCCTTCGTAAATTCCGGCAAAGTCCTTCCGTTCACAAGGGGACGGTGAAATCCGCGATGGCAGGTGGTGAAATCAAGCGCAGCATTGCGTAGAAATCTTGGTGATTCCGGCGCCCAAGCAAGGTAGACATAGCGAGGCGACGCAACACGATGTGCCGGAAAGAATTCACCGGTCAGCAAATAGGCGAAAAAGTTGCAATGAAGTTTCACCACGTCCTTTCGCTGCCACTACTGCTGCCAAAGTGAAATGCTTTCGTGAACACCACCCATCGTAAATTCCGGCACAGTCCTTCCGTTCACAAGGGGACGGTGAAAACCGCGATGACAGGTTGTGAAATCAAGTGCAGCAGTGCGTAGAAATCTTGGTGATTCCGGTGGCCAAGCAAGGTAGAGATAGCGAGGCGACGCAACACGATGTGCCGGAAAGGCATCAAAGGTCAGCAAATAGGCGGAAAAGTTGCAATGAAGTTTCACCACGTCCTTTCGCTGCCACTACCGCTGCCAAAGTGAAATGCTTTCCCAGAACACCACCCGTCGTAAATTCCAGCACAGTCCTTCCGTTCACAAGGGGACGGTGAAAACCGCGATGACAGGTGGTGAAATCAAGTGCAGCAGTGCGTAGAAATCGTGGTGATTCCGGTGGGCAAGCAAGGTAGAGATAGCGAGGGGACACAACATGACGTGCCGGAAAGGAATCACAGGTCAGCAAATAGGCGAAAAAGTTGCAATGAAGTTTCACCACGTCCTTTCGCTGCCACTACCGCTGGCAAAGTGAAATGCTTTACCAGAACACCACCCGTCGCAAATTCCGGCACAGTCCTTCCGTTCACAAGGGGACGGTGAAAACCGCGATGACAGGTGGTGAAATCAAGTGCAGCAGTGCATAGAAATCTTGGTGATTCCGGTGGCCAAGCAAGGTAGAGATAGCGAGGCGACGCAGCACGATGTGGCGGAAAGAATTCACCGGTCAGCAAATAGGCGAAAAAGTTGCAATGAAGTTTCACCACGTCCTTTCGCTGCCACTACCGCTGCCAAAGTGGAATGCTTTCCCAGAACACCGCCCGTCGTAAATTCCGGCACAGTCCTTCGGTTCACAAGGGGACGGTGAAAACCGCGATAACAGGTGGTGAAATCAAGTGCAGCAGTGCGCAGAAATATTGGGGATTCCGGTGGCCAAGCAAGGTAGAGATAGCGAGGCGACGCAACACGATGTGCCGGAAAGGATTCACCGGTCAGCAAATAGGGGAAAAAGTTGCAATGAAGTTTCACCACGTCCTTTCGCTGCCACTACCGCTGCCAAAGTGAAATGCTTTGCCAGAACACCACTCGTCGTAAATTCCGGCACAGTCCTTCCGTTCACAAGGGGACGGTGAAAACTGCGATGGCAGGTGGTGAAATCAAGCGCAGCAGTGCGTAGAAATCTTGGTGATTTCGGCGGCCAAGCAAGGTAGAGATAGCGAGGCGACGCAACACAATGTGCCGGAGAGGAATCACCGGTCAGCAAATAGGCGAAAAAGTTGCAGTGAAGTTTCACCACGTCATTTCGCTGCCACTACCGCTGACAAAGTGAAATGCTTTCCCAGAACATCACCCGTCGTAAATTCCGGCACAGTCCTTCCGTTCATAAGGGGACGGTGAAAACCGCGAAGGCAGGTGGTGAACTCAAGTGCAGCAGTGCGTAGAAATCTTGGTGATTCCGGTGGCCAGGCAAGGTAGAGATAGCGAGGCGACGCAACACGATGTGCCGGAAAGGATTCACCGGTCAGCAAATTGGCGAAAAAGTTGCAATGAAGTTTCACCACGTCCTTTCGCTGCCACTACCGCTGCCAAAGTCAAATGCTTTCCCAGTACACCACCCGTCGTAAATTCCGGCACAGTCCTTCCGTCCACAAGGGGACGGTGAAAACTGCGATGGCAGGCGGTGAAATCAAGTGCAGCAGTGCGTAAAAATCTTGGTGATTCCGGTGGCCAAGCAAGGTAGAGATAGCGAGGCGACGCAACACGATGTGCCGGAAAGGATTCACCGGTCAGCAAATAGGCGAAAAAGTTGCAATGAAGTTTCACCACGTCCTTTCGCTGCCACTACCGCTGCCAAAGTGAAATGCTTTCCCAGAACACCACCCGTCGTAAATTCTGGCACAGTCCTTCCGTTCACAAGGGGACGGTGAAAACCGCGATGACAGGTGGTGCAATCAAGTGCAGCAGTGCGTAGAAATCCTGGTGATTCCGGTGGCCAAGCAAGGTAGAGATAGCGGGGCGACGCAACACGCTGTGCCGGAAAGGATTCACCGGTCAGCAATTAGGCGAAAAAGTTGCAATGAAGTTTCACCACGTCCTTTCGCTGCCACTAACGCTGGCAAAGTGAAATGCTTTCCCAGAACACCACCCGTCATAAATTCCGGCACAGTCCTTCCGTTCACAAGGGGACAGTGAAAACCGCGATGACAGGTGGTGCAATCAAGTGCAGCAGTGCTTAGAAATCCTGGTGATTCCGGTGGCCAAGCAAGGTAGAGATGCGGGGCGACGCAACACGTTGTGCCGGAAAGGATTCACCGGTCAGCAAATAGGCGAAAAAGTTGCAATGAAGTTTCACCACGTCCTTTCGCTGCCACTACCGCTGGCAAAGTGAAATGCTTTCCCAGAACACCGCCCGTCGCAAATTCCGGCACAGTCCTTCCGTTCACAAGGGGACGGTGAAAACCGCGATGACAGGTGGTGCAATCAAGTGCAGCAGTGCGTAGAAATCCTGGTTATTCCGGTGGCCAAGCAAGGTAGAGATAGCGGGGCGACGCAACACGCTGTGCCGGAAAGGATTCACCGGTCAGCAAATAGGCGAAAAAGTTGCAATGAAGTTTCACCACGTCCTTTCGCTGCCACTACCGCTGGAAAATTGAAATGCTTTCCCAGAACACCACCCGCCGTAAATTCTGGCACAGGCCTTCCGTTCACAAGGGGACGGTGAAATCCGCGATGACAGGTTGTGAAATCAAGTGCAGCAGTGCATAGAAATCTTGGTGATTCCGGTGGCCAAGCAAGGTAGAGATAGCGAGGCGACGCAACACGCTGTGCCGGAAAGGATTCACCGGTCGGCAAATAGGCGAAAAAGTTGCAATGAAGTTTCACCGCGTCCTTTCGCTGCCACTACCGCTGGCAAAGTGAAATGCTTTCCCAGAACACCACCCGTCGTAAATTCCGGCAAAGTCCTTCCGTTCACAAGGGGACGGTGAAGTCCGCGATGGCAGGTGGTGAAATCAAGCGCAGCATTGCGTAGAAATCTTGGTGATTCCGGCGCCCAAGCAAGGTAGACATAGCGAGGCGACGCAACACGATGTGCCGGAAAGAATTCACCGGTCAGCAAATAGGCGAAAAAGTTCAATGAAGTTTCACCACGTCCTTTCGCTGCCACTACTGCTGCCAAAGTGAAATGCTTTCGTGAACACCACCCATCGTAAATTCCGGCACAGTCCTTCCGTTCACAAGGGGACGGTGAAAACCGCGATGACAGGTTGCGAAATCAAGTGCAGCAGTGCGTAGAAATCTTCGTGATTCCGGTGGCCAAGCAAGGTAGAGATAGCGAGGCGACGCAACACGATGTGCCGGAAAGGCATCAAAGGTCAGCAAATAGGCGGAAAAGTTGCAATGAAGTTTCACCACGTCCTTTCGCTGCCACTACCGCTGCCAAAGTGAAATGCTTTCCCAGAACACCACCCGTCGTAAATTCCAGCACAGTCCTTCCGTTCACAAGGGGACGGTGAAAACCGCGATGACAGGTGGTGAAATCAAGTGCAGCAGTGCGTAGAAATCGTGGTGATTCCGGTGGCCAAGCAAGGTAGAGATAGCGAGGGGACACAACATGACGTGCCGGAAAGGAATCACAGGTCAGCAAATAGGCGAAAAAGTTGCAATGAAGTTTCACCACGTCCTTTCGCTGCCACTACCGCTGGCAAAGTGAAATGCTTTACCAGAACACCACCCGTCGCAAATTCCGGCACAGTCCTTCCGTTCACAAGGGGACGGTGAAAACCGCGATGACAGGTGGTGAAATCAAGTGCAGCAGTGCATAGAAATCTTGGTGATTCCGGTGGCCAAGCAAGGTAGAGATAGCGAGGCGACGCAGCACGATGTGGCGGAAAGAATTCACCGGTCAGCAAATAGGCGAAAAAGTTGCAATGAAGTTTCACCACGTCCTTTCGCTGCCACTACCGCTGCCAAAGTGAAATGCTTTCCCAGAACACCGCCCGTCGTAAATTCCGGCACAGTCCTTCGGTTCACAAGGGGACGGTAAAAACCGCGATAACAGGTGGTGAAATCAAGTGCAGCAGTGCGCAGAAATATTGGGGATTCCGGTGGCCAAGCAAGGTAGAGATAGCGAGGCGACGCAACACGATGTGCCGGAAAGGATTCACCGGTCAGCAAATAGGGGAAAAAGTTGCAATGAAGTTTCACCACGTCCTTTCGCTGCCACTACCGCTGCCAAAGTGAAATGCTTTGCCAGAACACCACTCGTCGGAAATTCCGGCACAGTCCTTCCGTTCACAAGGGGACGGTGAAAACTGCGATGGCAGGTGGTGAAATCAAGCGCAGCAGTGCGTAGAAATCTTGGTGATTTCGGCGGCCAAGCAAGGTAGAGATAGCGAGGCGACGCAACACAATGTGCCGGAGAGGATTCACCGGTCAGCAAATTGGCGAAAAAGTTGCAATGAAGTTTCACCACGTCCTTTCGCTGCCACTACCGCTGCCAAAGTCAAATGCTTTCCCAGTACACCACCCGTCGTAAATTCCGGCACAGTCCTTCCGTTCATAAGGGGACGGTGAAAACCGCGAAGGCAGGTGGTGAACTCAAGTGCAGCAGTGCGTAGAAATCTTGGTGATTCCGGTGGCCAAGCAAGGTAGAGATAGCGAGGCGACGCAACACGATGTGCCGGAAAGGATTCACCGGTCAGCAAATTGGCGAAAAAGTTGCAATGAAGTTTCACCACGTCCTTTCGCTGCCACTACCGCTGCCAAAGTCAAATGCTTTCCCAGTACACCACCCGTCGTAAATTCCGGCACAGTCCTTCCGTCCACAAGGGGACGGTGAAAACTGCGATGGCAGGTGGTGAAATCAAGTGCAGCAGTGCGTAAAAATCTTGGTGATTCCGGTGGCCAAGCAAGGTAGAGATAGCGAGGCGACGCAACACGATGTGCCGGAAAGGATTCACCGGTCAGCAAATTGGCGAAAAAGTTGCAATGAAGTTTCACCACGTCCTTTCGCTGCCACTACCGCTGCCAAAGTCAAATGCTTTCCCAGTACACCACCCGTCGTAAATTCCGGCACAGTCCTTCCGTCCACAAGGGGACGGTGAAAACCGCGATGACAGGTGGTGAAATCAAGTGCAGCAGTGCGTAGAAATGTTGGTGATTCCGGTGGCCAAGCAAAGTAGATAGCGAGGAGACGCAACACGATGTGCCGGAAAGGAATCACAGGTCAGCAAATAGGCGAAAAAGTTGCAATGAAGTTTCACCGCGTCCTTTCGCTGCCACTACCGCTGGCAAAGTGAAATGCTTTCCCAGAACACCACCCTTCGTAAATTACGGCAAAGTCCTTCCGTTCACAAGGGGACGGTGAAATCCGCGATGGCAGGTGCTGAAATCAAGCGCAGCATTGCGTAGAAATCTTGGTGATTCCGGCGCCCAAGCAAGGTAGACATAGCGAGGCGACGCAACACGATGTGCCGGAAAGAATTCACCGGTCAGCAAATAGGCGAAAAAGTTGCAATGAAGTTTCACCACGTCCTTTCGCTGCCACTACTGCTGCCAAAGTGAAATGCTTTCGTGAACACCACCCATCGTAAATTCCGGCACAGTCCTCCGTTCACAAGGGGACGGTGAAAACCGCGATGACAGGTTGTGAAATCAAGTGCAGCAGTGCGTAGAAATCTTGGTGATTCCGGTGGCCAAGCAAGGTAGAGATAGCGAGGCGACGCAACACGATGTGCCGGAAAGGCATCAAAGGTCAGCAAATAGGCGGAAAAGTTGCAATGAAGTTTCACCACGTCCTTTCGCTGCCACTACCGCTGCCAAAGTGAAATGCTTTCCCAGAACACCACCCGTCGTAAATTCCAGCACAGTCCTTCCGTTCACAAGGGGACGGTGAAAACCGCGATGACAGGTGGTGAAATCAAGTGCAGCAGTGCGTAGAAATCGTGGTGATTCCGGTGGCCAAGCAAGGTAGAGATAGCGAGGGGACACAACATGACGTGCCGGAAAGGAATCACAGGTCAGCAAATAGGCGAAAAAGTTGCAATGAAGTTTCACCACGTCCTTTCGCTGCCACTACCGCTGGCAAAGTGAAATGCTTTACCAGAACACCACCCGTCGCAAATTCCGGCACAGTCCTTCCGTTCACAAGGGGACGGTGAAAACCGCGATGACAGGTGGTGAAATCAAGTGCAGCAGTGCATAGAAATCTTGGTGATTCCGGTGGCCAAGCAAGGTAAAGATAGCGAGGCGACGCAGCACGATGTGGCGGAAAGAATTCACCGGTCAGCAAATAGGCGAAAAAGTTGCAATGAAGTTTCACCACGTCTTTTCGCTGCCACTACTGCTGCCAAAGTGAAATGCTTTCCCAGAACACCGCCCGTCGTAAATTCCGGCACAGTCCTTCGGTTCACAAGGGGACGGTGAAAACCGCGATAACAGGTGGTGAAATCAAGTGCAGCAGTGCGCAGAAATATTGGGGATTCCGGTGGCCAAGCAAGGTAGAGATAGCGAGGCGACGCAACACGATGTGCCGGAAAGGATTCACCGGTCAGCAAATAGGGGAAAAAGTTGCAATGAAGTTTCACCACGTCCTTTCGCTGCCACTACCGCTGCCAAAGTGAAATGCTTTGCCAGAACACCACTCGTCGTAAATTCCGGCACAGTCCTTCCGTTCACAAGGGGACGGTGAAAACTGCGATGGCAGGTGGTGAAATCAAGCGCAGCAGTGCGTAGAAATCTTGGTGATTTCGGCGGCCAAGCAAGGTAGAGATAGCGAGGCGACGCAACACAATGTGCCGGAGAGGAATCACCGGTCAGCAAATAGGCGAAAAAGTTGCAGTGAAGTTTCACCACGTCATTTCGCTGCCACTACCGCTGACAAAGTGAAATGCTTTCCCAGAACATCACCCGTCGTAAATTCCGGCACAGTCCTTCCGTTCATAAGGGGACGGTGAAAACCGCGAAGGCAGGTGGTGAACTCAAGTGCAGCAGTGCGTAGAAATCTTGGCGATTCCGGTGGCCAGGCAAGGTAGAGATAGCGAGGCGACGCAACACGATGTGCCGGAAAGGATTCACCGGTCAGCAAATTGGCGAAAAAGTTGCAATGAAGTTTCACCACGTCCTTTCGCTGCCACTACCGCTGGCAAAGTGAAATGCTTTACCAGAACACCACCCGTCGCAAATTCCGGCACAGTCCTTCCGTTCACAAGGGGACGGTGAAAACCGCGATGACAGGTGGTGAAATCAAGTGCAGCAGTGCATAGAAATCTTGGTGATTCCGGTGGCCAAGCAAGGTAGAGATAGCGAGGCGACGCAGCACGATGTGGCGGAAAGAATTCACCGGTCAGCAAATAGGCGAAAAAGTTGCAATGAAGTTTCACCACGTCCTTTCGCTGCCACTACCGCTGCCAAAGTGAAATGCTTTCCCAGAACACCGCCCGTCGTAAATTCCGGCACAGTCCTTCGGTTCACAAGGGGACGGTAAAAACCGCGATAACAGGTGGTGAAATCAAGTGCAGCAGTGCGCAGAAATATTGGGGATTCCGGTGGCCAAGCAAGGTAGAGATAGCGAGGCGACGCAACACGATGTGCCGGAAAGGATTCACCGGTCAGCAAATAGGGGAAAAAGTTGCAATGAAGTTTCACCACGTCCTTTCGCTGCCACTACCGCTGCCAAAGTGAAATGCTTTGCCAGAACACCACTCGTCGGAAATTCCGGCACAGTCCTTCCGTTCACAAGGGGACGGTGAAAACTGCGATGGCAGGTGGTGAAATCAAGCGCAGCAGTGCGTAGAAATCTTGGTGATTTCGGCGGCCAAGCAAGGTAGAGATAGCGAGGCGACGCAACACAATGTGCCGGAGAGGATTCACCGGTCAGCAAATTGGCGAAAAAGTTGCAATGAAGTTTCACCACGTCCTTTCGCTGCCACTACCGCTGCCAAAGTCAAATGCTTTCCCAGTACACCACCCGTCGTAAATTCCGGCACAGTCCTTCCGTTCATAAGGGGACGGTGAAAACCGCGAAGGCAGGTGGTGAACTCAAGTGCAGCAGTGCGTAGAAATCTTGGTGATTCCGGTGGCCAAGCAAGGTAGAGATAGCGAGGCGACGCAACACGATGTGCCGGAAAGGATTCACCGGTCAGCAAATTGGCGAAAAAGTTGCAATGAAGTTTCACCACGTCCTTTCGCTGCCACTACCGCTGCCAAAGTCAAATGCTTTCCCAGTACACCACCCGTCGTAAATTCCGGCACAGTCCTTCCGTCCACAAGGGGACGGTGAAAACTGCGATGGCAGGTGGTGAAATCAAGTGCAGCAGTGCGTAAAAATCTTGGTGATTCCGGTGGCCAAGCAAGGTAGAGATAGCGAGGCGACGCAACACGATGTGCCGGAAAGGATTCACCGGTCAGCAAATTGGCGAAAAAGTTGCAATGAAGTTTCACCACGTCCTTTCGCTGCCACTACCGCTGCCAAAGTCAAATGCTTTCCCAGTACACCACCCGTCGTAAATTCCGGCACAGTCCTTCCGTCCACAAGGGGACGGTGAAAACCGCGATGACAGGTGGTGAAATCAAGTGCAGCAGTGCGTAGAAATGTTGGTGATTCCGGTGGCCAAGCAAAGTAGATAGCGAGGAGACGCAACACGATGTGCCGGAAAGGAATCACAGGTCAGCAAATAGGCGAAAAAGTTGCAATGAAGTTTCACCGCGTCCTTTCGCTGCCACTACCGCTGGCAAAGTGAAATGCTTTCCCAGAACACCACCCTTCGTAAATTACGGCAAAGTCCTTCCGTTCACAAGGGGACGGTGAAATCCGCGATGGCAGGTGCTGAAATCAAGCGCAGCATTGCGTAGAAATCTTGGTGATTCCGGCGCCCAAGCAAGGTAGACATAGCGAGGCGACGCAACACGATGTGCCGGAAAGAATTCACCGGTCAGCAAATAGGCGAAAAAGTTGCAATGAAGTTTCACCACGTCCTTTCGCTGCCACTACTGCTGCCAAAGTGAAATGCTTTCGTGAACACCACCCATCGTAAATTCCGGCACAGTCCTCCGTTCACAAGGGGACGGTGAAAACCGCGATGACAGGTTGTGAAATCAAGTGCAGCAGTGCGTAGAAATCTTGGTGATTCCGGTGGCCAAGCAAGGTAGAGATAGCGAGGCGACGCAACACGATGTGCCGGAAAGGCATCAAAGGTCAGCAAATAGGCGGAAAAGTTGCAATGAAGTTTCACCACGTCCTTTCGCTGCCACTACCGCTGCCAAAGTGAAATGCTTTCCCAGAACACCACCCGTCGTAAATTCCAGCACAGTCCTTCCGTTCACAAGGGGACGGTGAAAACCGCGATGACAGGTGGTGAAATCAAGTGCAGCAGTGCGTAGAAATCGTGGTGATTCCGGTGGCCAAGCAAGGTAGAGATAGCGAGGGGACACAACATGACGTGCCGGAAAGGAATCACAGGTCAGCAAATAGGCGAAAAAGTTGCAATGAAGTTTCACCACGTCCTTTCGCTGCCACTACCGCTGGCAAAGTGAAATGCTTTACCAGAACACCACCCGTCGCAAATTCCGGCACAGTCCTTCCGTTCACAAGGGGACGGTGAAAACCGCGATGACAGGTGGTGAAATCAAGTGCAGCAGTGCATAGAAATCTTGGTGATTCCGGTGGCCAAGCAAGGTAAAGATAGCGAGGCGACGCAGCACGATGTGGCGGAAAGAATTCACCGGTCAGCAAATAGGCGAAAAAGTTGCAATGAAGTTTCACCACGTCTTTTCGCTGCCACTACTGCTGCCAAAGTGAAATGCTTTCCCAGAACACCGCCCGTCGTAAATTCCGGCACAGTCCTTCGGTTCACAAGGGGACGGTGAAAACCGCGATAACAGGTGGTGAAATCAAGTGCAGCAGTGCGCAGAAATATTGGGGATTCCGGTGGCCAAGCAAGGTAGAGATAGCGAGGCGACGCAACACGATGTGCCGGAAAGGATTCACCGGTCAGCAAATAGGGGAAAAAGTTGCAATGAAGTTTCACCACGTCCTTTCGCTGCCACTACCGCTGCCAAAGTGAAATGCTTTGCCAGAACACCACTCGTCGTAAATTCCGGCACAGTCCTTCCGTTCACAAGGGGACGGTGAAAACTGCGATGGCAGGTGGTGAAATCAAGCGCAGCAGTGCGTAGAAATCTTGGTGATTTCGGCGGCCAAGCAAGGTAGAGATAGCGAGGCGACGCAACACAATGTGCCGGAGAGGAATCACCGGTCAGCAAATAGGCGAAAAAGTTGCAGTGAAGTTTCACCACGTCATTTCGCTGCCACTACCGCTGACAAAGTGAAATGCTTTCCCAGAACATCACCCGTCGTAAATTCCGGCACAGTCCTTCCGTTCATAAGGGGACGGTGAAAACCGCGAAGGCAGGTGGTGAACTCAAGTGCAGCAGTGCGTAGAAATCTTGGTGATTCCGGTGGCCAAGCAAGGTAGAGATAGCGAGGCGACGCAACACGATGTGCCGGAAAGGATTCACCGGTCAGCAATTAGGCGAAAAAGTTGCAGTGAAGTTTCACCACGTCATTTCGCTGCCACTACCGCTGACAAAGTGAAATGCTTTCCCAGAACATCACCCGTCGTAAATTCCGGCACAGTCCTTCCGTTCATAAGGGGACGGTGAAAACCGCGAAGGCAGGTGGTGAACTCAAGTGCAGCAGTGCGTAGAAATCTTGGTGATTCCGGTGGCCAGGCAAGGTAGAGATAGCGAGGCGACGCAACACGATGTGCCGGAAAGGATTCACCGGTCAGCAAATTGGCGAAAAAGTTGCAATGAAGTTTCACCACGTCCTTTCGCTGCCACTACCGCTGCCAAAGTCAAATGCTTTCCCAGTACACCACCCGTCGTAAATTCCGGCACAGTCCTTCCGTCCACAAGGGGACGGTGAAAACTGCGATGGCAGGTGGTGAAATCAAGTGCAGCAGTGCGTAAAAATCTTGGTGATTCCGGTGGCCAAGCAAGGTAGAGATAGCGAGGCGACGCAACACGATGTGCCGGAAAGGATTCACCGGTCAGCAAATAGGCGAAAAAGTTGCAATGAAGTTTCACCACGTCCTTTCGCTGCCACTACCGCTGCCAAAGTGAAATGCTTTCCCAGAACACCACCCGTCGTAAATTCTGGCACAGTCCTTCCGTTCACAAGGGGACGGTGAAAACCGCGATGACAGGTGGTGCAATCAAGTGCAGCAGTGCGTAGAAATCCTGGTGATTCCGGTGGCCAAGCAAGGTAGAGATAGCGGGGCGACGCAACACGCTGTGCCGGAAAGGATTCACCGGTCAGCAATTAGGCGAAAAAGTTGCAATGAAGTTTCACCACGTCCTTTCGCTGCCACTAACGCTGGCAAAGTGAAATGCTTTCCCAGAACACCACCCGTCATAAATTCCGGCACAGTCCTTCCGTTCACAAGGGGACAGTGAAAACCGCGATGACAGGTGGTGCAATCAAGTGCAGCAGTGCTTAGAAATCCTGGTGATTCCGGTGGCCAAGCAAGGTAGAGATGCGGGGCGACGCAACACGTTGTGCCGGAAAGGATTCACCGGTCAGCAAATAGGCGAAAAAGTTGCAATGAAGTTTCACCACGTCCTTTCGCTGCCACTACCGCTGGCAAAGTGAAATGCTTTCCCAGAACACCGCCCGTCGCAAATTCCGGCACAGTCCTTCCGTTCACAAGGGGACGGTGAAAACCGCGATGACAGGTGGTGCAATCAAGTGCAGCAGTGCGTAGAAATCCTGGTTATTCCGGTGGCCAAGCAAGGTAGAGATAGCGGGGCGACGCAACACGCTGTGCCGGAAAGGATTCACCGGTCAGCAAATAGGCGAAAAAGTTGCAATGAAGTTTCACCACGTCCTTTCGCTGCCACTACCGCTGGAAAATTGAAATGCTTTCCCAGAACACCACCCGCCGTAAATTCTGGCACAGGCCTTCCGTTCACAAGGGGACGGTGAAATCCGCGATGACAGGTTGTGAAATCAAGTGCAGCAGTGCATAGAAATCTTGGTGATTCCGGTGGCCAAGCAAGGTAGAGATAGCGAGGCGACGCAACACGCTGTGCCGGAAAGGATTCACCGGTCGGCAAATAGGCGAAAAAGTTGCAATGAAGTTTCACCGCGTCCTTTCGCTGCCACTACCGCTGGCAAAGTGAAATGCTTTCCCAGAACACCACCCGTCGTAAATTCCGGCAAAGTCCTTCCGTTCACAAGGGGACGGTGAAGTCCGCGATGGCAGGTGGTGAAATCAAGCGCAGCATTGCGTAGAAATCTTGGTGATTCCGGCGCCCAAGCAAGGTAGACATAGCGAGGCGACGCAACACGATGTGCCGGAAAGAATTCACCGGTCAGCAAATAGGCGAAAAAGTTGCAATGAAGTTTCACCACGTCCTTTCGCTGCCACTACTGCTGCCAAAGTGAAATGCTTTCGTGAACACCACCCATCGTAAATTCCGGCACAGTCCTTCCGTTCACAAGGGGACGGTGAAAACCGCGATGACAGGTTGCGAAATCAAGTGCAGCAGTGCGTAGAAATCTTCGTGATTCCGGTGGCCAAGCAAGGTAGAGATAGCGAGGCGACGCAACACGATGTGCCGGAAAGGCATCAAAGGTCAGCAAATAGGCGGAAAAGTTGCAATGAAGTTTCACCACGTCCTTTCGCTGCCACTACCGCTGCCAAAGTGAAATGCTTTCCCAGAACACCACCCGTCGTAAATTCCAGCACAGTCCTTCCGTTCACAAGGGGACGGTGAAAACCGCGATGACAGGTGGTGAAATCAAGTGCAGCAGTGCGTAGAAATCGTGGTGATTCCGGTGGCCAAGCAAGGTAGAGATAGCGAGGGGACACAACATGACGTGCCGGAAAGGAATCACAGGTCAGCAAATAGGCGAAAAAGTTGCAATGAAGTTTCACCACGTCCTTTCGCTGCCACTACCGCTGGCAAAGTGAAATGCTTTACCAGAACACCACCCGTCGCAAATTCCGGCACAGTCCTTCCGTTCACAAGGGGACGGTGAAAACCGCGATGACAGGTGGTGAAATCAAGTGCAGCAGTGCATAGAAATCTTGGTGATTCCGGTGGCCAAGCAAGGTAGAGATAGCGAGGCGACGCAGCACGATGTGGCGGAAAGAATTCACCGGTCAGCAAATAGGCGAAAAAGTTGCAATGAAGTTTCACCACGTCCTTTCGCTGCCACTACCGCTGCCAAAGTGAAATGCTTTCCCAGAACACCGCCCGTCGTAAATTCCGGCACAGTCCTTCGGTTCACAAGGGGACGGTGAAAACCGCGATAACAGGTGGTGAAATCAAGTGCAGCAGTGCGCAGAAATATTGGGGATTCCGGTGGCCAAGCAAGGTAGAGATAGCGAGGCGACGCAACACGATGTGCCGGAAAGGATTCACCGGTCAGCAAATAGGGGAAAAAGTTGCAATGAAGTTTCACCACGTCCTTTCGCTGCCACTACCGCTGCCAAAGTGAAATGCTTTGCCAGAACACCACTCGTCGGAAATTCCGGCACAGTCCTTCCGTTCACAAGGGGACGGTGAAAACTGCGATGGCAGGTGGTGAAATCAAGCGCAGCAGTGCGTAGAAATCTTGGTGATTTCGGCGGCCAAGCAAGGTAGAGATAGCGAGGCGACGCAACACAATGTGCCGGAGAGGAATCACCGGTCAGCAAATAGGCGAAAAAGTTGCAGTGAAGTTTCACCACGTCATTTCGCTGCCACTACCTCTGACAAAGTGAAATGCTTTCCCAGAACATCACCCGTCGTAAATTCCGGCACAGTCCTTCCGTTCATAAGGGGACGGTGAAAACCGCGAAGGCAGGTGGTGAACTCAAGTGCAGCAGTGCGTAGAAATCTTGGTGATTCCGGTGGCCAAGCAAGGTAGAGATAGCGAGGCGACGCAACACGATGTGCCGGAAAGGATTCACCGGTCAGCAAATTGGTGAAAAAGTTGCAATGAAGTTTCACCACGTCCTTTCGCTGCCACTACCGCTGCCAAAGTCAAATGCTTTCCCAGTACACCACCCGTCGTAAATTCCGGCACAGTCCTTCCGTCCACAAGGGGACGGTGAAAACTGCGATGGCAGGTGGTGAAATCAAGTGCAGCAGTGCGTAAAAATCTTGGTGATTCCGGTGGCCAAGCAAGGTAGAGATAGCGAGGCGACGCAACACGATGTGCCGGAAAGGATTCACCGGTCAGCAAATAGGCGAAAAAGTTGCAATGAAGTTTCACCACGTCCTTTCGCTGCCACTACCGCTGCCAAAGTGAAATGCTTTCCCAGAACACCACCCGTCGTAAATTCTGGCACAGTCCTTCCGTTCACAAGGGGACGGTGAAAACCGCGATGACAGGTGGTGCAATCAAGTGCAGCAGTGCGTAGAAATCCTGGTGATTCCGGTGGCCAAGCAAGGTAGAGATAGCGGGGCGACGCAACACGCTGTGCCGGAAAGGATTCACCGGTCAGCAATTAGGCGAAAAAGTTGCAATGAAGTTTCACCACGTCCTTTCGCTGCCACTACCGCTGCCAAAGTCAAATGCTTTCCCAGTACACCACCCGTCGTAAATTCCGGCACAGTCCTTCCGTCCACAAGGGGACGGTGAAAACTGCGATGGCAGGTGGTGAAATCAAGTGCAGCAGTGCGTAAAAATCTTGGTGATTCCGGTGGCCAAGCAAGGTAGAGATAGCGAGGCGACGCAACACGATGTGCCGGAAAGGATTCACCGGTCAGCAAATTGGCGAAAAAGTTGCAATGAAGTTTCACCACGTCCTTTCGCTGCCACTACCGCTGCCAAAGTCAAATGCTTTCCCAGTACACCACCCGTCGTAAATTCCGGCACAGTCCTTCCGTCCACAAGGGGACGGTGAAAACCGCGATGACAGGTGGTGAAATCAAGTGCAGCAGTGCGTAGAAATGTTGGTGATTCCGGTGGCCAAGCAAAGTAGATAGCGAGGAGACGCAACACGATGTGCCGGAAAGGAATCACAGGTCAGCAAATAGGCGAAAAAGTTGCAATGAAGTTTCACCGCGTCCTTTCGCTGCCACTACCGCTGGCAAAGTGAAATGCTTTCCCAGAACACCACCCTTCGTAAATTACGGCAAAGTCCTTCCGTTCACAAGGGGACGGTGAAATCCGCGATGGCAGGTGCTGAAATCAAGCGCAGCATTGCGTAGAAATCTTGGTGATTCCGGCGCCCAAGCAAGGTAGACATAGCGAGGCGACGCAACACGATGTGCCGGAAAGAATTCACCGGTCAGCAAATAGGCGAAAAAGTTGCAATGAAGTTTCACCACGTCCTTTCGCTGCCACTACTGCTGCCAAAGTGAAATGCTTTCGTGAACACCACCCATCGTAAATTCCGGCACAGTCCTCCGTTCACAAGGGGACGGTGAAAACCGCGATGACAGGTTGTGAAATCAAGTGCAGCAGTGCGTAGAAATCTTGGTGATTCCGGTGGCCAAGCAAGGTAGAGATAGCGAGGCGACGCAACACGATGTGCCGGAAAGGCATCAAAGGTCAGCAAATAGGCGGAAAAGTTGCAATGAAGTTTCACCACGTCCTTTCGCTGCCACTACCGCTGCCAAAGTGAAATGCTTTCCCAGAACACCACCCGTCGTAAATTCCAGCACAGTCCTTCCGTTCACAAGGGGACGGTGAAAACCGCGATGACAGGTGGTGAAATCAAGTGCAGCAGTGCGTAGAAATCGTGGTGATTCCGGTGGCCAAGCAAGGTAGAGATAGCGAGGGGACACAACATGACGTGCCGGAAAGGAATCACAGGTCAGCAAATAGGCGAAAAAGTTGCAATGAAGTTTCACCACGTCCTTTCGCTGCCACTACCGCTGGCAAAGTGAAATGCTTTACCAGAACACCACCCGTCGCAAATTCCGGCACAGTCCTTCCGTTCACAAGGGGACGGTGAAAACCGCGATGACAGGTGGTGAAATCAAGTGCAGCAGTGCATAGAAATCTTGGTGATTCCGGTGGCCAAGCAAGGTAAAGATAGCGAGGCGACGCAGCACGATGTGGCGGAAAGAATTCACCGGTCAGCAAATAGGCGAAAAAGTTGCAATGAAGTTTCACCACGTCTTTTCGCTGCCACTACCGCTGCCAAAGTGAAATGCTTTCCCAGAACACCGCCCGTCGTAAATTCCGGCACAGTCCTTCGGTTCACAAGGGGACGGTGAAAACCGCGATAACAGGTGGTGAAATCAAGTGCAGCAGTGCGCAGAAATATTGGGGATTCCGGTGGCCAAGCAAGGTAGAGATAGCGAGGCGACGCAACACGATGTGCCGGAAAGGATTCACCGGTCAGCAAATAGGGGAAAAAGTTGCAATGAAGTTTCACCACGTCCTTTCGCTGCCACTACCGCTGCCAAAGTGAAATGCTTTGCCAGAACACCACTCGTCGTAAATTCCGGCACAGTCCTTCCGTTCACAAGGGGACGGTGAAAACTGCGATGGCAGGTGGTGAAATCAAGCGCAGCAGTGCGTAGAAATCTTGGTGATTTCGGCGGCCAAGCAAGGTAGAGATAGCGAGGCGACGCAACACAATGTGCCGGAGAGGAATCACCGGTCAGCAAATAGGCGAAAAAGTTGCAGTGAAGTTTCACCACGTCATTTCGCTGCCACTACCGCTGACAAAGTGAAATGCTTTCCCAGAACATCACCCGTCGTAAATTCCGGCACAGTCCTTCCGTTCATAAGGGGACGGTGAAAACCGCGAAGGCAGGTGGTGAACTCAAGTGCAGCAGTGCGTAGAAATCTTGGTGATTCCGGTGGCCAAGCAAGGTAGAGATAGCGAGGCGACGCAACACGATGTGCCGGAAAGGATTCACCGGTCAGCAAATTGGTGAAAAAGTTGCAATGAAGTTTCACCACGTCCTTTCGCTGCCACTACCGCTGCCAAAGTCAAATGCTTTCCCAGTACACCACCCGTCGTAAATTCCGGCACAGTCCTTCCGTCCACAAGGGGACGGTGAAAACTGCGATGGCAGGTGGTGAAATCAAGTGCAGCAGTGCGTAAAAATCTTGGTGATTCCGGTGGCCAAGCAAGGTAGAGATAGCGAGGCGACGCAACACGATGTGCCGGAAAGGATTCACCGGTCAGCAAATAGGCGAAAAAGTTGCAATGAAGTTTCACCACGTCCTTTCGCTGCCACTACCGCTGCCAAAGTGAAATGCTTTCCCAGAACACCACCCGTCGTAAATTCTGGCACAGTCCTTCCGTTCACAAGGGGACGGTGAAAACCGCGATGACAGGTGGTGCAATCAAGTGCAGCAGTGCGTAGAAATCCTGGTGATTCCGGTGGCCAAGCAAGGTAGAGATAGCGGGGCGACGCAACACGCTGTGCCGGAAAGGATTCACCGGTCAGCAATTAGGCGAAAAAGTTGCAATGAAGTTTCACCACGTCCTTTCGCTGCCACTAACGCTGGCAAAGTGAAATGCTTTCCCAGAACTCCACCCGTCGTACATTCCGGCACAGTCCTTCCGTTCACAAGGGGACAGTGAAAACCGCGATGACAGGTGGTGCAATCAAGTGCAGCAGTGCTTAGAAATCCTGGTGATTCCGGTGGCCAAGCAAGGTAGAGATGCGGGGCGACGCAACACGTTGTGCCGGAAAGGATTCACCGGTCAGCAAATAGGCGAAAAAGTTGCAATGAAGTTTCACCACGTCCTTTCGCTGCCACTACCGCTGGCAAAGTGAAATGCTTTCCCAGAACACCGCCCGTCGTAAATTCTGGCACAGACCTTCCGTTCACAAGGGGACGGTGAAAACCGCGATGACAGGTGGTGCAATCAAGTGCAGCAGTGCGTAGAAATCCTGGTTATTCCGGTGGCCAAGCAAGGTAGAGATAGCGGGGCGACGCAACACGCTGTGCCGGAAAGGATTCACCGGTCAGCAAATAGGCGAAAAAGTTGCAATGAAGTTTCACCACGTCCTTTCGCTGCCACTACCGCTGGCAAAGTGAAATGCTTTCCCAGAACACCACCCGCCGTAAATTCTGGCACAGGCCTTCCGTTCACAAGGGAACGGTGAAATCCGCGATGACAGGTTGTGAAATCAAGTGCAGCAGTGCATAGAAATCTTGGTGATTCCGGTGGCCAAGCAAGGTAGAGATAGCGAGGCGACGCAACACGCTGTGCCGGAAAGGATTCACCGGTCGGCAAATAGGCGAAAAAGTTGCAATGAAGTTTCACCACGTCCTTTCGCTGCCACTACTGCTGCGAAAGTGAAATGCTTTCCCAGAACACCACCCGTCGTAAATTCCAGCACAGTCCTTCCGTTCACAAGGGGACGGTGAAAACCGCGATGACAGGTGGTGAAATCAAGTGCAGCAGTGCGTAGAAATGTTGGTGATTCCGGTGGCCAAGCAAAGTAGAGATAGCGAGGAGACGCAACACGATGTGCCGGAAAGGAATCACAGGTCAGCAAATAGGCGAAAAAGTTGCAATGAAGTTTCACCACGTCCTTTCGCTGCCACTACTGCTGCCAAAGTGAAATGCTTTCGTGAACACCACCCATCGTAAATTCCGGCACAGTCCTTCCGTTCACAAGGGGACGGTGAAAACCGCGATGACAGGTTGTGAAATCAAGTGCAGCAGTGCGTAGAAATCTTGGTGATTCCGGTGGCCAAGCAAGGTAGAGATAGCGAGGCGACGCAACACGATGTGCCGGAAAGGCATCAAAGGTCAGCAAATAGGCGGAAAAGTTGCAATGAAGTTTCACCACGTCCTTTCGCTGCCACTACCGCTGCCAAAGTGAAATGCTTTCCCAGAACACCACCCGTCGTAAATTCCAGCACAGTCCTTCCGTTCACAAGCGGACGGTGAAAACCGCGATGACAGGTGGTGAAATCAAGTGCAGCAGTGCGTAGAAATGTTGGTGATTCCGGTGGCCAAGCAAAGTAGATAGCGAGGAGACGCAACACGATGTGCCGGAAAGGAATCACAGGTCAGCAAATAGGCGAAAAAGTTGCAATGAAGTTTCACCGCGTCCTTTCGCTGCCACTACCGCTGGCAAAGTGAAATGCTTTCCCAGAACACCACCCTTCGTAAATTCCGGCAAAGTCCTTCCGTTCACAAGGGGACGGTGAAATCCGCGATGGCAGGTGGTGAAATCAAGCGCAGCATTGCGTAGAAATCTTGGTGATTCCGGCGCCCAAGCAAGGTAGACATAGCGAGGCGACGCAACACGATGTGCCGGAAAGAATTCACCGGTCAGCAAATAGGCGAAAAAGTTGCAATGAAGTTTCACCACGTCCTTTCGCTGCCACTACCGCTGCCAAAGTGAAATGCTTTCCCAGAACACGGCCCGTCGTAAATTCCGGCACAGTCCTTCGGTTCACAAGGGGACGGTGAAAACCGCGATAACAGGTGGTGAAATCAAGTGCAGCAGTGCGCAGAAATATTGGGGATTCCGGTGGCCAAGCAAGGTAGAGATAGCGAGGCGACGCAACACGATGTGCCGGAAAGGATTCACCGGTCAGCAAATAGGGGAAAAAGTTGCAATGAAGTTTCACCACGTCCTTTCGCTGCCACTACCGCTGCCAAAGTGAAATGCTTTGCCAGAACACCACTCGTCGGAAATTCCGGCACAGTCCTTCCGTTCACAAGGGGACGGTGAAAACTGCGATGGCAGGTGGTGAAATCAAGCGCAGCAGTGCGTAGAAATCTTGGTGATTTCGGCGGCCAAGCAAGGTAGAGATAGCGAGGCGACGCAACACAATGTGCCGGAGAGGAATCACCGGTCAGCAAATAGGCGAAAAAGTTGCAGTGAAGTTTCACCACGTCATTTCGCTGCCACTACCGCTGACAAAGTGAAATGCTTTCCCAGAACATCACCCGTCGTAAATTCCGGCACAGTCCTTCCGTTCATAAGGGGACGGTGAAAACCGCGAAGGCAGGTGGTGAACTCAAGTGCAGCAGTGCGTAGAAATCTTGGTGATTCCGGTGGCCAAGCAAGGTAGAGATAGCGAGGCGACGCAACACGATGTGCCGGAAAGGATTCACCGGTCAGCAAATTGGCGAAAAAGTTGCAATGAAGTTTCACCACGTCCTTTCGCTGCCACTACCGCTGCCAAAGTCAAATGCTTTCCCAGTACACCACCCGTCGTAAATTCCGGCACAGTCCTTCCGTCCACAAGGGGACGGTGAAAACTGCGATGGCAGGTGGTGAAATCAAGTGCAGCAGTGCGTAAAAATCTTGGTGATTCCGGTGGCCAAGCAAGGTAGAGATAGCGAGGCGACGCAACACGATGTGCCGGAAAGGATTCACCGGTCAGCAAATAGGCGAAAAAGTTGCAATGAAGTTTCACCACGTCCTTTCGCTGCCACTACCGCTGCCAAAGTGAAATGCTTTCCCAGAACACCACCCGTCGTAAATTCTGGCACAGTCCTTCCGTTCACAAGGGGACGGTGAAAACCGCGATGACAGGTGGTGCAATCAAGTGCAGCAGTGCGTAGAAATCCTGGTGATTCCGGTGGCCAAGCAAGGTAGAGATAGCGGGGCGACGCAACACGCTGTGCCGGAAAGGATTCACCGGTCAGCAATTAGGCGAAAAAGTTGCAATGAAGTTTCACCACGTCCTTTCGCTGCCACTAACGCTGGCAAAGTGAAATGCTTTCCCAGAACACCACCCGTCGTAAATTCCGGCACAGTCCTTCCGTTCACAAGGGGACAGTGAAAACCGCGATGACAGGTGGTGCAATCAAGTGCAGCAGTGCTTAGAAATCCTGGTGATTCCGGTGGCCAAGCAAGGTAGAGATGCGGGGCGACGCAACACGTTGTGCCGGAAAGGATTCACCGGTCTGCAAATAGGCGAAAAAGTTGCAATGAAGTTTCACCACGTCCTTTCGCTGCCACTACCGCTGGCAAAGTGAAATGCTTTCCCAGAACACCGCCCGTCGTAAATTCTGGCACAGTCCTTCCGTTCACAAGGGGACGGTGAAAACCGCGATGACAGGTGGTGCAATCAAGTGCAGCAGTGCGTAGAAATCCTGGTTATTCCGGTGGCCAAGCAAGGTAGAGATAGCGGGGCGACGCAACACGCTGTGCCGGAAAGGATTCACCGGTCAGCAAATAGGCGAAAAAGTTGCAATGAAGTTTCACCACGTCCTTTCGCTGCCACTACCGCTGGCAAAGTGAAATGCTTTCCCAGAACACCGCCCGTCGTAAATTCTGGCACAGTCCTTCCGTTCACAAGGGGACGGTGAAAACCGCGATGACAGGTGGTGCAATCAAGTGCAGCAGTGCGTAGAAATCCTGGTTATTCCGGTGGCCAAGCAAGGTAGAGATAGCGGGGCGACGCAACACGCTGTGCCGGAAAGGATTCACCGGTCAGCAAATAGGCGAAAAAGTTGCAATGAAGTTTCACCACGTCCTTTCGCTGCCACTACCGCTGGCAAAGTGAAATGCTTTCCCAGAACACCACCCGTCGTAAATTCTGGCACAGGCCTTCCGTTCACAAGGGGACGGTGAAATCCGCGATGACAGGTTGTGAAATCAAGTGCAGCAGTGCATAGAAATCTTGGTGATTCCGGTGGCCAAGCAAGGTAGAGATAGCGAGGCGACGCAACACGCTGTGCCGGAAAGGATTCACCGGTCGGCAAATAGGCGAAAAAGTTGCAATGAAGTTTCACCACGTCCTTTCGCTGCCACTACCGCTGCCAAAGTGAAATGCTTTCCCAGAACACCACCCGTCGTAAATTCCAGCACAGTCCTTCGGTTCACAAGGGGACGGTGAAAACCGCGATAACAGGTGGTGAAATCAAGTGCAGCAGTGCGCAGAAATATTGGGGATTCCGGTGGCCAAGCAAGGTAGAGATAGCGAGGCGACGCAACACGATGTGCCGGAAAGGATTCACCGGTCAGCAAATAGGGGAAAAAGTTGCAATGAAGTTTCACCACGTCCTTTCGCTGCCACTACCGCTGCCAAAGTGAAATGCTTTGCCAGAACACCACTCGTCGTAAATTCCGGCACAGTCCTTCCGTTCACAAGGGGACGGTGAAAACTGCGATGGCAGGTGGTGAAATCAAGCGCAGCAGTGCGTAGAAATCTTGGTGATTTCGGCGGCCAAGCAAGGTAGAGATAGCGAGGCGACGCAACACAATGTGCCGGAGAGGAATCACCGGTCAGCAAATAGGCGAAAAAGTTGCAGTGAAGTTTCACCACGTCATTTCGCTGCCACTACCGCTGACAAAGTGAAATGCTTTCCCAGAACATCACCCGTCGTAAATTCCGGCACAGTCCTTCCGTTCATAAGGGGACGGTGAAAACCGCGAAGGCAGGTGGTGAACTCAAGTGCAGCAGTGCGTAGAAATCTTGGTGATTCCGGTGGCCAAGCAAGGTAGAGATAGCGAGGCGACGCAACAGGATGTGCCGGAAAGGATTCACCGGTCAGCAAATTGGTGAAAAAGTTGCAATGAAGTTTCACCACGTCCTTTCGCTGCCACTACCGCTGCCAAAGTCAAATGCTTTCCCAGTACACCACCCGTCGTAAATTCCGGCACAGTCCTTCCGTCCACAAGGGGACGGTGAAAACTGCGATGGCAGGTGGTGAAATCAAGTGCAGCAGTGCGTAAAAATCTTGGTGATTCCGGTGGCCAAGCAAGGTAGAGATAGCGAGGCGACGCAACACGATGTGCCGGAAAGGATTCACCGGTCAGCAAATAGGCGAAAAAGTTGCAATGAAGTTTCACCACGTCCTTTCGCTGCCACTACCGCTGCCAAAGTGAAATGCTTTCCCAGAACACCACCCGTCGTAAATTCTGGCACAGTCCTTCCGTTCACAAGGGGACGGTGAAAACCGCGATGACAGGTGGTGCAATCAAGTGCAGCAGTGCGTAGAAATCCTGGTGATTCCGGTGGCCAAGCAAGGTAGAGATAGCGGGGCGACGCAACACGCTGTGCCGGAAAGGATTCACCGGTCAGCAATTAGGCGAAAAAGTTGCAATGAAGTTTCACCACGTCCTTTCGCTGCCACTAACGCTGGCAAAGTGAAATGCTTTCCCAGAACTCCACCCGTCGTACATTCCGGCACAGTCCTTCCGTTCACAAGGGGACAGTGAAAACCGCGATGACAGGTGGTGCAATCAAGTGCAGCAGTGCTTAGAAATCCTGGTGATTCCGGTGGCCAAGCAAGGTAGAGATGCGGGGCGACGCAACACGTTGTGCCGGAAAGGATTCACCGGTCAGCAAATAGGCGAAAAAGTTGCAATGAAGTTTCACCACGTCCTTTCGCTGCCACTACCGCTGGCAAAGTGAAATGCTTTCCCAGAACACCGCCCGTCGTAAATTCTGGCACAGACCTTCCGTTCACAAGGGGACGGTGAAAACCGCGATGACAGGTGGTGCAATCAAGTGCAGCAGTGCGTAGAAATCCTGGTTATTCCGGTGGCCAAGCAAGGTAGAGATAGCGGGGCGACGCAACACGCTGTGCCGGAAAGGATTCACCGGTCAGCAAATAGGCGAAAAAGTTGCAATGAAGTTTCACCACGTCCTTTCGCTGCCACTACCGCTGGCAAAGTGAAATGCTTTCCCAGAACACCACCCGCCGTAAATTCTGGCACAGGCCTTCCGTTCACAAGGGAACGGTGAAATCCGCGATGACAGGTTGTGAAATCAAGTGCAGCAGTGCATAGAAATCTTGGTGATTCCGGTGGCCAAGCAAGGTAGAGATAGCGAGGCGACGCAACACGCTGTGCCGGAAAGGATTCACCGGTCGGCAAATAGGCGAAAAAGTTGCAATGAAGTTTCACCACGTCCTTTCGCTGCCACTACTGCTGCGAAAGTGAAATGCTTTCCCAGAACACCACCCGTCGTAAATTCCAGCACAGTCCTTCCGTTCACAAGGGGACGGTGAAAACCGCGATGACAGGTGGTGAAATCAAGTGCAGCAGTGCGTAGAAATGTTGGTGATTCCGGTGGCCAAGCAAAGTAGAGATAGCGAGGAGACGCAACACGATGTGCCGGAAAGGAATCACAGGTCAGCAAATAGGCGAAAAAGTTGCAATGAAGTTTCACCACGTCCTTTCGCTGCCACTACTGCTGCCAAAGTGAAATGCTTTCGTGAACACCACCCATCGTAAATTCCGGCACAGTCCTTCCGTTCACAAGGGGACGGTGAAAACCGCGATGACAGGTTGTGAAATCAAGTGCAGCAGTGCGTAGAAATCTTGGTGATTCCGGTGGCCAAGCAAGGTAGAGATAGCGAGGCGACGCAACACGATGTGCCGGAAAGGCATCAAAGGTCAGCAAATAGGCGGAAAAGTTGCAATGAAGTTTCACCACGTCCTTTCGCTGCCACTACCGCTGCCAAAGTGAAATGCTTTCCCAGAACACCACCCGTCGTAAATTCCAGCACAGTCCTTCCGTTCACAAGGGGACGGTGAAATCCGCGATGGCAGGTGGTGAAATCAAGCGCAGCATTGCGTAGAAATCTTGGTGATTCCGGCGCCCAAGCAAGGTAGACATAGCGAGGCGACGCAACACGATGTGCCGGAAAGAATTCACCGGTCAGCAAATAGGCGAAAAAGTTGCAATGAAGTTTCACCACGTCCTTTCGCTGCCACTACCGCTGCCAAAGTGAAATGCTTTCCCAGAACACCGCCCGTCGTAAATTCCGGCACAGTCCTTCGGTTCACAAGGGGACGGTGAAAACCGCGATAACAGGTGGTGAAATCAAGTGCAGCAGTGCGCAGAAATATTGGGGATTCCGGCGGCCAAGCAAGGTAGAGATAGCGAGGCGACGCAACACGATGTGCCGGAAAGGATTCACCGGTCAGCAAATAGGGGAAAAAGTTGCAATGAAGTTTCACCACGTCCTTTCGCTGCCACTACCGCTGCCAAAGTGAAATGCTTTGCCAGAACACCACTCGTCGGAAATTCCGGCACAGTCCTTCCGTTCACAAGGGGACGGTGAAAACTGCGATGGCAGGTGGTGAAATCAAGCGCAGCAGTGCGTAGAAATCTTGGTGATTTCGGCGGCCAAGCAAGGTAGAGATAGCGAGGCGACGCAACACAATGTGCCGGAGAGGAATCACCGGTCAGCAAATAGGCGAAAAAGTTGCAGTGAAGTTTCACCACGTCATTTCGCTGCCACTACCGCTGACAAAGTGAAATGCTTTCCCAGAACATCACCCGTCGTAAATTCCGGCACAGTCCTTCCGTTCATAAGGGGACGGTGAAAACCGCGAAGGCAGGTGGTGAACTCAAGTGCAGCAGTGCGTAGAAATCTTGGTGATTCCGGTGGCCAAGCAAGGTAGAGATAGCGAGGCGACGCAACACGATGTGCCGGAAAGGATTCACCGGTCAGCAAATTGGCGAAAAAGTTGCAATGAAGTTTCACCACGTCCTTTCGCTGCCACTACCGCTGCCAAAGTCAAATGCTTTCCCAGTACACCACCCGTCGTAAATTCCGGCACAGTCCTTCCGTCCACAAGGGGACGGTGAAAACTGCGATGGCAGGTGGTGAAATCAAGTGCAGCAGTGCGTAAAAATCTTGGTGATTCCGGTGGCCAAGCAAGGTAGAGATAGCGAGGCGACGCAACACGATGTGCCGGAAAGGATTCACCGGTCAGCAAATAGGCGAAAAAGTTGCAATGAAGTTTCACCACGTCCTTTCGCTGCCACTACCGCTGCCAAAGTGAAATGCTTTCCCAGAACACCACCCGTCGTAAATTCTGGCACAGTCCTTCCGTTCACAAGGGGACGGTGAAAACCGCGATGACAGGTGGTGCAATCAAGTGCAGCAGTGCGTAGAAATCCTGGTGATTCCGGTGGCCAAGCAAGGTAGAGATAGCGGGGCGACGCAACACGCTGTGCCGGAAAGTATTCACCGGTCAGCAATTAGGCGAAAAAGTTGCAATGAAGTTTCACCACGTCCTTTCGCTGCCACTAACGCTGGCAAAGTGAAATGCTTTCCCAGAACACCACCCGTCGTAAATTCCGGCACAGTCCTTCCGTTCACAAGGGGACAGTGAAAACCGCGATGACAGGTGGTGCAATCAAGTGCAGCAGTGCTTAGAAATCCTGGTGATTCCGGTGGCCAAGCAAGGTAGAGATGCGGGGCGACGCAACACGTTGTGCCGGAAAGGATTCACCGGTCTGCAAATAGGCGAAAAACTTGCAATGAAGTTTCACCACGTCCTTTCGCTGCCACTACCGCTGGCAAAGTGAAATGCTTTCCCAGAACACCGCCCGTCGTAAATTCTGGCACAGTCCTTCCGTTCACAAGGGGACGGTGAAAACCGCGATGACAGGTGGTGCAATCAAGTGCAGCAGTGCGTAGAAATCCTGGTTATTCCGGTGGCCAAGCAAGGTAGAGATAGCGGGGAGACGCAACACGCTGTGCCGGAAAGGATTCACCGGTCAGCAAATAGGCGAAAAAGTTGCAATGAAGTTTCACCACGTCCTTTCGCTGCCACTACCGCTGGCAAAGTGAAATGCTTTCCCAGAACACCACCCGTCGTAAATTCTGGCACAGGCCTTCCGTTCACAAGGGGACGGTGAAATCCGCGATGACAGGTTGTGAAATCAAGTGCAGCAGTGCATAGAAATCTTGGTGATTCCGGTGGCCAAGCAAGGTAGAGATAGCGAGGCGACGCAACACGCTGTGCCGGAAAGGATTCACCGGTCGGCAAATAGGCGAAAAAGTTGCAATGAAGTTTCACCACGTCCTTTCGCTGCCACTACTGCTGCGAAAGTGAAATGCTTTCCCAGAACACCACCCGTCGTAAATTCCAGCACAGTCCTTCCGTTCACAAGGGGACGGTGAAAACCGCGATGACAGGTGGTGAAATCAAGTGCAGCAGTGCGTAGAAATCTTGGTGATTCCGGTGGCCAAGCAAGGTAGAGATAGCGAGGAGACGCAACACGATGTGCCGGAAAGGAATCACAGGTCAGCAAATAGGCGAAAAAGTTGCAATGAAGTTTCACCGCGTCCTTTCGCTGCCCCTACCGCTGGCAAAGTGAAATGCTTTCCCAGAACACCACCCGTCGTAAATTCCGGCAAAGTCCTTCCGTTCACAAGGGGACGGTGAGAACCGCGATGGCAGGTTGTGAAATCAAGTGCAGCAGTGCGTAGAAATCTTGGTGATTCCGGTGGCCAAGCAAGGTAGAGATAGCGAGGCGACGCAACACGATGTGCCGGAAAGAATTCACCGGTCAGCAAATAGGCGAAAATGTTGCAATGAAGTTTCACCACGTCCTTTCGCTGCCACTACTGCTGCCAAAGTGAAATGCTTTCGTGAACACCACCCATCGTAAATCCCGGCACAGTCCTTCCGTTCACAAGGGGACGGTGAAAACCGCGATGACAGGTTGTGAAATCAAGTGCAGCAGTGCGTAGAAATCTTGGTGATTCCGGTGGCCAAGCAAGGTAGAGATAGCGAGGCGACGCAACACGATGTGCCGGAAAGGCATCACAGGTCAAGAAATAGGCGGAAAAGTTGCAATGAAGTTTCACCACGTCCTTTCGCAGCCACTACCGCTGCCAAAGTGAAATGCTTTCCCAGAACACCACCCGTCGTAAATTCCAGCACAGTCCTTCCGTTCACAAGGGGACGGTGAAAACCGCGATGACAGGTGGTGAAATCAAGTGCAGCAGTGCGTAGAAATCTTGGTGATTCCGGTGGCCAAGCAAGGTAGAGATAGCGAGGGGACACAACATGACGTGCCGGAAAGGAATCACAGGTCAGCAAATAGGCGAAAAAGTTGCAATGAAGTTTCACCACGTCCTTTCGCTGCCACTACCGCTGGCAAAGTGAAATGCTTTACCAGAACACCACCCGTCGCAAATTCCGGCACAGTCCTTCCGTTCACAAGGGGACGGTGAAAACCGCGATGACAGGTGGTGAAATCAAGTGCAGCAGTGCATAGAAATCTTGGTGATTCCGGTGGCCAAGCAAGGTAGAGATAGCGAGGCGACGCAACACGATGTGCCGGAAAGGCATCACAGGTCAGCAAATAGGCGGAAAAGTTGCAATGAAGTTTCACCACGTCCTTTCGCTGCCACTACCGCTGCCAAAGTTAAATGCTTTCCCAGAACACCACCCGTCGTAAATTCCGGCAATGTCCTTCCGTTCACAAGGGGACGGTGAAAACCGCTATGGCATGTCGTGAAATCAAGCGCAGCATTGCGTAGAAATCTTGGTGATTCCGGTGGCCAAGCAACGTAGAGATGAAAAACTGTAGCGCTCGAGAGGAGGACACAGCGAAGACAACACATGCGCTAACTTTCAACTGAATCTTTATTTAATGCACAAACAGTTTTTAAATACTGCGCAAGCATCAAAATATCTTCCCACTAGCCCATCACACCGCAAGTCACTTTTCACATTTTGTACAAGCCATCAAGAAAAATCACCTCTTTCTTTGATAAATATACAGATGGGATGCTTACACACTTATCTTCTAAGTTTTTTATTCGTTTTGCTTCAACAATCTCCCGTGTTAGCTGTTTCCTGCTTCTGTTAATAACCTGGCATTCATCGAACTTCGGCATGCATGCATCTGGGTTGCATTCCTCACTGTGTTCTGAAAGATTACCTTTTTTATTTTTTATATTCAAATTGTGCTCCCGTAGCCTCTCGTTTAGGCACCTCCCGGTTTGGCCTACGTACACCTTACCACATGACGGGAGGAGCCTAAACGAGAGGCTACGGGAGCACAATTGGAATATAGAAAATAAAAAAGGTAATCTTTCAGAACACTGTGAGGAATGCAACCCAGATGCATGCATGCCGATGTTCGATGAATGCCAGGTTCTTAACAGAAGCAGGAAACAGCTAACACGGGAGATTGTTGAAGCAAAACGAATAAAAACTTAGAAGATAAGTGTGTATGCATCCCATCTGTATATTTATCAAAGAAAGAGATGATTTTTCTTGATGGCTTGTGCAAAATGTGAAAAGTGACTTGCGGTGTGACAGGCTAGTGGGAAGATATTTTGATTTTGCGCAGTATTGAAAAACTGTTTGTGCGTTAAATAAAGATTCAGTTGAAAGTTAGCGCATGTGTTGTCGTCTTCGTTGTGTCCTCGTCTCGAGCGCTACAGTTTTTCATCATGAGCAACCAACTCGCCCAAACATCCACCCTGATCAAGGTAGAGATAGCGAGGCGAGGCAACACGGTGTGCCGGAAAGGATTCACAGGCCAGCAAATAGGCAAAAAAGTTGCAATGAAGTTTCACCACGTCCTTTCGCTGCCACTACCGCCGGCAGAGTGAAATGCTTTCCCAGAACACCACCCGTCGTAAATTCTGGCACAGGCCTTTTGTTCACAAGGGGACGGTGAAAACCGCGATGACAGGTGGTGCAATCAAGTGCAGCAGTGCTTAGAAATCCGGGTGATTCCGGTGGCCAAGCAAGGTAGAGATAGCGGAGCGACGCAACACGCTGTGCCGGAAAGGATTCACCGGTCAGCAAATAGGCGAAAAAGTTGCAATGAAGTTTCACCACGTTCTTTCGCTGCCACTACCGCTGGCAAAGTGAAATGCTTTCCCAGAACACCGCCCGTCGTAAATTCTGGCACAGTCCTTCCGTTCACAAGGGGACGGTGAAAACCGCGATGACAGGTGGTGCAATCAAGTGCAGCAGTGCGTAGAAATCCTGGTGATTCCGGTGGCCAAGCAAGGTAGAGATAGCGAGGCGACGCAACACGCTGTGCCGGAAAGGATTCACCGGTCAGCAAATAGGCGAAAAAGTTGCAATGAAGTTTCACCACGTCCTTTCGCTGCCACTACCGCTGGCAAAGTGAAATGCTTTCCCAGAACACCACCCGTCGTAAATTCCAGCACAGTCCTTCCGTTCACAAGGGGACGGTGAAAACCGCGATGACAGGTGGTGAAATCAAGTGCAGCAGTGCATAGAAATCTTGGTGATTCCGGTGGCCAAGCAAGGTAGAGATAGCGAGGCGACGCAACACGATGTGCCGGAAAGGATTCACCGGTCGGCAAATAGGCGAAAAAGTTGCAATGAAGTTTCACCACGTCGTTTCGCTGCCACTACTGCTGCGAAAGTGAAATGCTTTCCCAGAACACCACCCGTCGTAAATTCCAGCACAGTCCTTCCGTTCACAAGGGGACGGTGAAAACCGCGATGACAGGTGGTGAAATCAAGTGCAGCAGTGCGTAGAAATGTTGGTGATTCCGGTGGCCAAGCAAAGTAGAGATAGCGAGGAGACGCAACACGATGTGCCGGAAAGGAATCACAGGTCAGCAAATAGGCGAAAAAGTTGCAATGAAGTTTCACCGCGTCCTTTCGCTGCCACTACCGCTGGCAAAGTGAAATGCTTTCCCAGAACACCACCCGTCGTAAATTCCGGCAAAGTCCTTCCGTTCACAAGGGGACGGTGAAGTCCGCGATGGCAGGTGGTGAAATCAAGCGCAGCATTGCGTAGAAATCTTGGTGATTCCGGCGCCCAAGCAAGGTAGACATAGCGTGGCGACGCAACACGATGTGCCGGAAAGAATTCACCGGTCAGCAAATAGGCGAAAAAGTTGCAATGAAGTTTCACCACGTCCTTTCGCTGCCACTACTGCTGCCAAAGTGAAATGCTTTCGTGAACACCACCCATCGTAAATTCCGGCACAGTCCTTCCGTTCACAAGGGGACGGTGAAAACCGCGATGACAGGTTGTGAAATCAAGTGCAGCAGTGCGTAGAAATCTTGGTGATTCCGGTGGCCAAGCAAGGTAGAGATAGCGAGGCGACACAACACGATGTGCCGGAAAGGCATCAAAGGTCAGCAAATAGGCGGAAAAGTTGCAATGAAGTTTCACCACGTCCTTTCGCTGCCACTACCGCTGCCAAAGTGAAATGCTTTCCCAGAACACCACCCGTCGTAAATTCCAGCACAGTCCTTCCGTTCACAAGCGGACGGTGAAAACCGCGATGACAGGTGGTGAAATCAAGTGCAGCAGTGCGTAGAAATGTTGGTGATTCCGGTGGCCAAGCAAAGTAGATAGCGAGGAGACGCAACACGATGTGCCGGAAAGGAATCACAGGTCAGCAAATAGGCGAAAAAGTTGCAATGAAGTTTCACCGCGTCCTTTCGCTGCCACTACCGCTGGCAAAGTGAAATGCTTTCCCAGAACACCACCCTTCGTAAATTCCGGCAAAGTCCTTCCGTTAACAAGGGGACGGTGAAATCCGCGATGGCAGGTGGTGGAATCAAGCGCAGCATTGCGTAGAAATCTTGGTGATTCCGGCGCCCAAGCAAGGTAGACATAGCGAGGCGACGCAACACGATGTGCCGGAAAGAATTCACCGGTCAGCAAATAGGCGAAAAAGTTGCAATGAAGTTTCACCACGTCCTTTCGCTGCCACTACTGCTGCCAAAGTGAAATGCTTTCGTGAACACCACCCATCGTAAATTCCGGCACAGTCCTTCCGTTCACAAGGGGACGGTGAAAACCGCGATGACAGGTTGTGAAATCAAGTGCAGCAGTGCGTAGAAATCTTGGTGATTCCGGTGGCCAAGCAAGGTAGAGATAGCGAGGCGACGCAACCCGATGTGCCGGAAAGGCATCAAAGGTCAGCAAATAGGCGGAAAAGTTGCAATGAAGTTTCACCACGTCCTTTCGCTGCCACTACCGCTGCCAAAGTGAAATGCTTTCCCAGAACACCACCCGTCGTAAATTCCAGCACAGTCCTTCCGTTCACAAGGGGACGGTGAAAACCGCGATGACAGGTGGTGAAATCAAGTGCAGCAGTGCGTAGAAATCGTGGTGATTCCGGTGGCCAAGCAAGGTAGAGATAGCGAGGGGACACAACATGACGTGCCGGAAAGGAATCACAGGTCAGCAAATAGGCGAAAAAGTTGCAATGAAGTTTCACCACGTCCTCTCGCTGCCACTACCGCTGGCAAAGTGAAATGCTTTACCAGAACACCACCCGTCGCAAATTCCGGCACAGTCCTTCCGTTCACAAGGGGACGGTGAAAACCGCGATGACAGGTGGTGAAATCAAGTGCAGCAGTGCATAGAAATCTTGGTGATTCCGGTGGCCAAGCAAGGTAGAGATAGCGAGGCGACGCAGCACGATGTGGCGGAAAGAATTCACCGGTCAGCAAATAGGCGAAAAAGTTGCAATGAAGTTTCACCACGTCCTTTCGCTGCCACTACCGCTGCCAAAGTGAAATGCTTTCCCAGAACACCGCCCGTCGTAAATTCCGGCACAGTCCTTCGGTTCACAAGGGGACGGTGAAAACCGCGATAACAGGTGGTGAAATCAAGTGCAGCAGTGCGCAGAAATATTGGGGATTCCGGTGGCCAAGCAAGGTAGAGATAGCGAGGCGACGCAACACGATGTGCCGGAAAGGATTCACCGGTCAGCAAATAAGGGAAAAAGTTGCAATGAAGTTTCACCACGTCCTTTCGCTGCCACTACCGCTGCCAAAGTGAAATGCTTTGCCAGAACACCACTCGTCGTAAATTACGGCACAGTCCTTCCGTTCACAAGGGGACGGTGAAAACTGCGATGGCAGGTGGTGAAATCAAGCGCAGCAGTGCATAGAAATCTTGGTGATTTCGGCGGCCAAGCAAGGTAGAGATAGCGAGGCGACGCAACACAATGTGCCGGAGAGGAATCACCGGTCAGCAAATAGGCGAAAAAGTTGCAGTGAAGTTTCACCACGTCATTTCGCTGCCACTACCGCTGACAAAGTGAAATGCTTTCCCAGAACATCACCCGTCGTAAATTCCGGCACAGTCCTTCCGTTCATAAGGGGACGGTGAAAACCGCGAAGGCAGGTGGTGAACTCAAGTGCAGCAGTGCGTAGAAATCTTGGTGATTCCGGTGGCCAAGCAAGGTAGAGATAGCGAGGCGACGCAACACGATGTGCCGGAAAGGATTCACCGGTCAGCAAATTGGCGAAAAAGTTGCAATGAAGTTTCACCACGTCCTTTCGCTGCCACTACCGCTGCCAAAGTCAAATGCTTTCCCAGTACACCACCCGTCGTAAATTCCGGCACAGTCCTTCCGTCCACAAGGGGACGGTGAAAACTGCGATGGCAGGTGGTGAAATCAAGTGCAGCAGTGCGTAAAAATCTTGGTGATTCCGGTGGCCAAGCAAGGTAGAGATAGCGAGGCGACGCAACACGATGTGCCGGAAAGGATTCACCGGTCAGCAAATAGGCGAAAAAGTTGCAATGAAGTTTCACCACGTCCTTTCGCTGCCACTACCGCTGGCAAAGTGAAATGCTTTCCCAGAACACCACCCGTCGTAAATTCCAGCACAGTCCTTCCGTTCACAAGGGGACGGTGAAAACCGCGATGACAGGTGGTGAAATCAAGTGCAGCAGTGCGTAGAAATCTTGGTGATTCCGGTGGCCAAGCAAGGTAGAGATAGCGAGGAGACGCAACACGACGTGCCGGAAAGGAATCACAGGTCAGCAAATAGGCGGAAAAGTTGCAATGAAGTTTCACCGCGTCCTTTCGCTGCCACTACCGCTGCCAAAGTGAAATGCTTTCCCAGAACACCACCCGTCGTAAATTCCAGCAATGTCCTTCCGTTCACAAGGGGACGGTGAAAACCGCGATGGCAGGTGGTGAAATCAAGCGCAGCAGTGCGTAGAAATCTTGGTGATTCCGGTGGCCAAGCAAGGTAGAGATAGCGTGGCGACGCAACACGCTGTGCCGGAAAGGATTCACCGGTCAGCAAATATTCGAAAAAGTTCCAATGAAGTTTCACCACGTCCTTTCGCTCCCTCTACCGCTGGCAAAGTGAAACGCTTTCCCAGAACACCACCCGTCGTAAATTCTGGCACAGTCCTTCCGTTCAAAGGGGAAGGTGAAAACCGCGATGACAGGTGGTGCAATCAAGTGCAGCAGTGCATAGAAATCTTGGTGATTCCGGTGGCCAAGCAAGGTAGACATAGCGAGGCGACGCAACACGATGTGCCGGAAAGAATTCACCGGTCAGCAAATAGGCGGAAAAGTTGCAATGAAGTTTCACCACGTCCTTTCGCTGCCACTACCGCTGCCAAAGTGAAATGCTTTCCCAGAACACCACCCGTCGTAAATTCCGGCAAAGTCCTTCCGTTCACAATGGGACGGTGAAAACCGCAATGGCAGGTGGTGAAATCAAGCGCAGCATTGCGTAGAAATCTTGGTGATTCCGGTGCCCAAGCAAGGTAGAGATTAAAAACTGTAGCGCTCGAGACGAGGACACAACGAAGACGACAACACATGCGCTTTCAACTGAATCTTTATTTAATGCACAAACAGTTTTTAAATACTGCGCAAGCATCAAAATATCTTCCCACTAGCCCATCACACCGCAAGTCACTTTTCACATTTTGTACAAGCCATCAAGAAAAATCACCTCTTTCTTTGATAAATATACAGATGGGATGCTTACACACTTATCTTCTAAGTTTTTTATTCGTTTTGCTTCAACAATCTCCCGTGTTAGCTGTTTCCTGCTTCCGTTAATAACCTGGCATTCATCGAACTTCGGCATGCATGCATCTGGGTTGCATTCCTCACAGTGTTCTGAAAGATTACCTTTTTTATTTTCTATATTCCTATTGTGCTCCCGTAGCCTCTCGTTTAGGCACCTCCCGGTTTGGCATACGTACACCTTACCACATGACGGGAGGTGCCTAAACGAGAGGCTACGGGAGCACAATAGGAATATAGAAAATAAAAAAGGTAATCTTTCAGAACACTGTGAGGAATGCAACCCAGATGCATGCATGCCGAAGTTCGATGAATGCCAGGTTCTTAACAGAAGCAGGAAACAGCTAACACGGGAGATTGTTGAAGCAAAACGAATAAAAACTTAGAAGTGTGTAAGCATCCCATCTGTATATTTATCAAAGAGATGATTTTTCTTGATGGCTTGTACAAAACGTGAAAAGTGACTTGCGGTGTGATAGGCTAGTGGGAAGATATTTTGATGCTTGCGCAGTATTTAAAAACTGTTTGTGCATTAAATAAAGATTCATTTGAAAGTTAGCGCATGTGTTGTCGTCTTCGTTGTGTCCTCGTCTCGAGCGCTACAGTTTTTCATCATGAGCAACCAACTCGCCCAAACATCCACTCTGATCAAGGTTGAGATAGCGAGGCGAGGCAACACGGTGTGCCGGAAAGGAATCACCGGTCAGCAAATTGGCGAAAAAGTTGCAATGAAGTTTCACCACGTCCTTTCGCTGCCACTACCGCTGGCAAAGTGAAATGCTTTCCCAGAACACCACCCGTCGTAAATTCTGGCACAGTCCTTCCGTTCACAAGGGGACGGTGAAAACCGCGATGACAGGTGGTGCAATCAAGTGCAGCATTGCGTAGAAATCCTGGTGATTCCGGTGGCCAAGCAAGGTAGAGATAGCGAGGCGACGCAACACGCTGTGCCGGAAAGGATTCACCGGTCGGCAAATAGGCGAAAAAGTTGCAATGAAGTTTCACCACGTCCTTTCGCTGCCACTACCGCTGCCAAAGTGAAATGCTTTCCCAGAACACCACCCGTCGTAAATTCCGGCACAGTCCTTCCGTTCACAAGGGGACGGTGAAAACCGCGATGACAGGTGGTGAAATCAAGTGCAGCAGTGCGCAGAAATATTGGTGGTTCCGGTGGCCAAGCAAGGTAGAGATAGCGAGGCGACGCAACACGATGTGCCGGAAAGGTTTCACCGGTCAGCAAATAGGGAAAAAAGTTGCAATGAAGTTTCACCACGTCCTTTCGCTGCCACTACCGCTGCCAAAGTGAAATGCTTTGCCAGAACACCACTCGTCGTAAATTCCGGCACAGTCCTTCCGTTCACAAGGGGACGGTGAAAACTGCGATGGCAGGTGGTGAAATCAAGCGCAGCAGTGCGTAGAAATCTTGGTGATTTCGGCGGCCAAGCAAGGTAGAGATAGCGAGGCGACGCAACACAATGTGCCGGAGAGGAATCACCGGTCAGCAAATAGGCGAAAAAGTTGCAGTGAAGTTTCACCACGTCCTTTCGCTGCCACTACCGCTGACAAAGTGAAATGCTTTCCCAGAACACCACCCGTCGTAAATTCCGGCACAGTCCTTCCGTTCATAAGGGGACGGTGAAAACCGCGAAGGCAGGTGGTGAACTCAAGTGCAGCAGTGCGTAGAAATCTTGGTGATTCCGGTGGCCAAGCAAGGTAGAGATAGCGAGGCGACGCAACACGATGTGCCGGAAAGGATTCACCGGTCAGCAAATTGGCGAAAAAGTTGCAATGAAGTTTCACCACGTCCTTTCGCTGCCACTACCGCTGCCAAAGTCAAATGCTTTCCCAGTACACCACCCGTCGTAAATTCCGGCACAGTCCTTCCGTCCACAAGGGGACGGTGAAAACTGCGATGGCAGGTGGTGAAATCAAGTGCAGCAGTGCGTAAAAATCTTGGTGATTCCGGTGGCCAAGCAAGGTAGAGATAGCGAGGCGACGCAACACGATGTGCCGGAAAGGATTCACCGGTCAGCAAATAGGCGAAAAAGTTGCAATGAAGTTTCACCACGTCCTTTCGCTGCCACTACCGCTGCCAAAGTGAAATGCTTTCCCAGAACGCCACCCGTCGTATATTCCGGCACAGCCCTTCAGTTGACGAGGGGACGGTGAAAACCTTGGCCGCATTTGTTTTTCCAGTCCCGGATTACTTGCCGACAGGTCTCGGCTTCCGCTGAGGCAGGAAAAGCGTCATGATCACATCACCTACTTACCATAGACTGCTTGCGGACCAAAGCCGGGCTCCCCGTCGGTTACCGTAACTGGACGCTGTCGTCTAAAGCAGACGACGCAAGCCATGGCCACCACGACGTCGAAGCAATGCCCTGCGCTCGATCATGATACTGAGTCGATTTGAAGACCGTACTGTCAGCTTAGCGTAGGTGCATTACAGAACTCAGCTTCGGAGGTATGCTCGCCGCTATACTGCTCGCGCCGAAGTTTGCACAAAGTAGCCCAACTCGTTGTGGGCAGATAGACGAAATCGACCGCAAAAATGTTGACAGCAAGCGCTATAGCTGCTCCAGTATACGAGTGGTTCACCTGCGATGCTTTCAGGTAAGCGCACAGACAGCATGTCACAAAACAAGCAAAACAAGAACCTCTTGACGACACGAGCAAACAATACGCGCTCGCAGCTCCGAATGCGCGTCCGTGTGCGGTGGATTTCAAGACACTAGCACGAAGATGCAAGAACAAAGTCGCACGATGGCTCAGAGAGCAGCTACGGACCTCATGCGAAGGTTTAACACAAAATATCGTCCTCCAGGAACACGAAAAGTACGCAAAATGCACACAGAGTCTAACTCAATATGCCTGGCAGCGCGGCGCGCAGCTGTCGTCTGCTGCCTTCTCAGCAGCCCCAAGCAGCCCACGGACTGCCATAGGCTAAAAACGAACGCGTTGCTATGGCGATGCAGGCAGGTGGGCAGAGCTTTCGGGCTGTCCGAGAAAAACAAATACCGGACTCGAGTCCGCAAGTAGTCCCGGAGAGTCCGGGACTGAAAAACAAATGCGGCCCGTGATGACAGGTGGTGAAATCAAGTAGAAACCTTGGCGATTCCGGTAGCCACGCGAGGTGCAGATAGCGAGGCGGCGCAACACGATATGCCGGAAAGGAATCACCGGTCAGCAAATAGGCGAAAACGTTGCAATGAAGTTTCACCACGTCCTTTCGCTGGCACTAGCGCTGCCAAAGTGAAATGCTTTCCCAGAACACCACCCGTCGCAAATTCCGGCACAGTCCTTCCGTCCACAAGGGGACGGTGAAAAACGCGATGACAGGTGGTGAAATCAAGTGCAGCAGTGCGTAGAAATCTTGGTGATTCCGGTGGCCAAGCAAGGTAGAGATAGCGAGGCAACGCAACACGATGTGGCGGAAGAAATCACCGTTCAGCAAATAGGCGTTTCACCACGTCCTTTCGCTGCCACTACCGCTGCCAAAGTGAAATGCTTTCCCAGAACACCACCCGTCGTAAATTCTGGAAGAGCCCTTCCGTTCACAAGCGGACGGTGAAAACCGCGATGGCAGGTGGTGAAATCAAGTGCAGCAGTGCGTAGAACTCTTGGTGATTCCGGTGGCCAAGCAAGGTAGAGATAGCGAGGCGACGCAACACGATGTTCCGGAAAGGAATCACCGGTCAGTATATAGGCGAAAAAGTTGCAATGAAGTTTCTCCACGTCCTTTCGCTGCCACTACCGCTGCCAAAGTGAAATGCTTTCCCGGAACACCACCCGTCGTAAATTCCGGCACAGTCCTTCCGTTCACAAAGGGACGGTGAAAACCGCGATGACAGGTGGTGAAATCAAATACAGCAGTGCGTAGAAATGTTGGTGATTCCGATGGCCAAGCGAGGTGCAGATAGCGAGGCGGCACAACACGATGGGCAGGAAAGGAAGCACCGGTCAGCAAAAATGCGAAAAAGTTGCAATGAAGTTTGACCACGTCCTTTCGCTGCCACTACCGCTGCCAAAGCTATGGTGACGAAATCGTAGAAAGCTTCAATGAAGAAGTGGAATCAGCAACGAGCGAAGTAAAAACAAAGTACATTGGCGACTTCAATGTCAAGGCAGGGAAGAAGCAGACTGGAGACTAGTGAGTAGGCGACTATAGCATAGGCTGTAGAAGTATAAGAGGGTATTATTAGTACAATTATGAGAGAAATAGTTTATGGATCATGAATTTCTTATTTCGTGGAGGAGCCCAAATGCTTATACTAAAAATGAAATAGAATTCATACCTTGTGCTCACCCTGGCATCGCAGAGTTTGTGGAAGTCCCCAGAGAGGTCTGCTGCAGCGACCCCAGAATGTTAAGGCTTAGAATAGCGCAGACTTGAACAGGGAACGGAAGAAGCTATCAATGCGAAAACCTCTCAATGAGTTGGCGGTATGTGGGAAAGAAGAGGAATTCAGGATATCGTTGCAAGACAGGCATTTAGCTTTCATTGAAGGCGGCAAACTTAACGTTCAAGCAATCGCCGAAAATATCTCAACTATGATTATGGAACGCGCAGTAGAAGTACCGCCAAGCTATCTCAAGAGACGAAAAATGTGACTAAGAAGCGCCAAAGCATGAAGGAGACTAACCCCGTAAGCTATCTAAGTTAATAAGTGCAGGGTAGCCGACATAAGAAACTTTAATATGGAGAGAATAGAGTATGCTCTTGAAACAGAGGTAGCCTAAAATAGGTCATTGGCAAAAAGCTGCTGTATTCAGTAAAACACGAAGAGGGTAATGTCATTAGCAATATGGATTATATAGGTAAAGAAGCCGAATGGTTCTACGCAAACATTTACAGTAGCCAATGTAATCAGGAAGCTAATGAGAGAGGCAGTAGCGCATAGCAATGGTACATCGTGCCAGTAACGAAAAAGGAACTAAAGAAAGATTCAGGAGCAGTGCAAAAGGGGAAAGCAGCTGGCAGGATCCCCTAATAGCTCATCTGTTGCAGTACGGAGGACAGAATGTGTTAGAAAAACTAGCCACACTGTATGCGAAATTCGTTGTGACCACGAACGCTACAGAAGCTTGGAAGAACGCTAAACACCTTTAAGAAAGCCCACGTCAAGGACTTAAAAAATCAAAGACCAATCAGCCCAATGTCCGTTGTCTATAAGGAATTTACTAATGTAACCGCTAATAGAATCAGGAGAGCCTTAGACTTCAATCATCCAGATGTCCAGGCAGGCTTTCGTAAAGGGAACTCGACAATAGGCCATATTCAAACTGTCAGGTGGCAGAGAAATGCGCAGAATATAACAAACCCATATATACACCATTCATTGATTGCGAGAAAGCATTTGCCTGAGAGGAAAGCTCAGCTGTCGTGCAGCCGTTGTGGATACAGGTTGTAAAAGAGCCTTATGTTAAAAAAAAGGGTGCCAGTGGCTTAGCTCAGCTAGGCCCAGATATACGTAGCAAAAGCAGTTTCGTTCACTGACATTTCGGTATAGCGACACGCCGTCGTTCAGCAGCTTGGCGGGGTCACTTCGCGAGACGTTCTTCGGGCGTGTCGGCCGCCCGCTTAGCCTCTCTCGCCTCGTTTTCGCGCTGTCTGCCGACCTTGTACCTAGCGACGACGTCTGGATCGGAAGACTCAATTTCACACAGCATGTGCTGCTGCCGCTACGAGCACAGCCACTCTCCTTCTATGGTGCGCGTCTGAGGACCGAGCGCATCGCTTCGGCTTATATCCCAGCTGCGTGGTGGGGCTCTTCGCATGCGAAGTGCCGCGCAGCGGCTGCGGCATTATTGTTGCCATGATGTAGAAGTACGGAGAGTTGAGCTATAGTTGGTGCATGGCAGGAGTGAACAACGCACACAGAACGAGGACACAGAGAAGAAGCGCCAAGATACGAGCGCTTGCTATCAACTGAATGGTTTACTGGAGTAACATGTATGTGTACGAAATAACAATCCGACAACCAAGTGCGCATGGTTCGCAGATAGGATCACTGTCATCAGGCGGCTTCGTCCAGATATGTGATTTCGCGGGGATGATTGATGACCGAAGGCATGCTTACGCATTTGTCAGAATTCTTGTGAATGAGGTAGGTTTCATTCAATTCTGTAGTCAATTTTTCTCTGTGCTCGTGCCAAGCTGAAGCTTGTTTAAACAGGCGGCAGTACAGGCTCTACAAGGACAGCCTTTGGGTGTCGTGCGGCAAAGAGAGACACAGAGTGCGACTCTTCCGTGAGTGGTGTCAAGTGGCGGAAAGGAACACCGAAATCCTCTGGACCACAGCGCATCCTTGGACACTCGTGAAGAAGCCTCCATGGTCCGAAGGAAAGCTATTGGTTCTGGGAAAACAGCAGGTGCCAGAAAAACACCAGAATATTCTAAGAATGAGACCAAAGTTCTGTGTTCAGCCGACCCTTGAAAAACTGGAGAAAATAGCACTGGCAAATAATATCTCCCGCCAAGCTCCTCAGGAACGAAAGATCTAGGTGCATTGTTGACTGCGTTGAAGCCGTAAGTGTTAAAAAGTAAAAAAAAAAGTAATAGGGCTTTTAGCCTATCTCCGTTGGTTAATTTCCTGGCGCCCGAAAAACTAAGGCCTGTCCTTTCCGACAAAAAAGGATTCTTCGTAATTATGCCAGATACCTTATTCAAATAAAAAGCGAGACTAGCCATCGATAAGAATTTCAAGATAGTTAATGCCCAGGTAAAAAGGAATATGAAAGCCTTACAGCTTTTGAGTAGCTGGGGCCTGGAGCGCCTACACTCTTCTGTAAATACCGCAAGCATCAATTCGTTAGAAGTATTTTTTCGCAGCGAAGACGCATAAACCGGGGATTTCATTTCAATGCATTATCACTGAAAGAAACACGTGGCAGCATGCGGTGTCAAAGTTTTTGCAGAAGGTCCTTAGCACACTGACAATAGAGGATCCTTTCCATCTGCCACATTCGTCTGCTCTTGTGGAATATTTGGCATGCCACAACCAAGGTGCCTGTAAGGGCTTCAGTATAGATGTTCAGGACATGTACAATTCGATTTCGCATGATCATCTCTCAGTACGTGTTCGCCATTGTATAACAGAAGATAACGATGAGCAAAACTTCATCCGCAATGTTGGCATATCTGTGCAATCCTTTCTGGAACTGTTGTCCATATACCTGTAGTCCACATTTTTTCACTTTGAAGGAAAACTGTATTTACAGAAAACTGGCGTGCGCATTGGGTCAAGTGTGGCACCAGTTTTGAGTGAAATTTATCTGAGTTTTGTTCACAGGGCTATCAAAAACATCATACCCGCCGTTGTAAAAAAGGTATTCAGACACGTCGACGATTACCTTCCTTTCATAAGCACGCCTGATTTCTCGAAATGCGTCGAAGGCATTCTAGAGATATTTCGCAAATGTGGAAAAGGTTTAAACTTCACTTTTGAAACCCCATCCGGTGATATGCTTCCGTTTCTTGATTTAAGGCTGAATTTAGGGCAAAACCGTGTTTGTTGGATGTATGCACCAACATCGAAGAAGCTTTTGCTCAGTTTCAAACCCGGCCAATCCAGGTTAGTTAAGTGTGGCATAGCCGTTTCAAGCACAGGTTCGGCAATCTTCAAATCCTGCGAGCATGCCATTAAGAGTAGCTTTAAAGACCACGTGCAAAAAATTGAGGTCGGCAGGCTTCCCTGACGATGTGATCTTACTCGCGTGTAGTAAGGTCCTGAAGAAAGTTAAGGCTTCTGCCAAACGACAGGCATCTGAAACAACCCATCAAAAGGAGAAGAAAAATATCGCGGTCATACCGCATGTCTACGGTATGTCGAATTGCCTACGACAAGTTGGACATAGGTATGGAGTAGACGTTATGTTTTCTGCGCCCATTAAGCTAGGCAGCATTTGCGCTAAAGTAAACAGAAGAATAGATGACAAGAAAAGCTGTGCAGACAATGGGAAATGCCAGGTAAAACATGAGATATCTTTTCTTCCGTGCGCAAAAGGGGTTGTATACAGAGTTCCATTCTTATGTGGCAAGAATTATATCGGTCAGACAGGAAAGTGTCTCAACATTAGGCTACATGAGCATGAAATTTCATTGGGAAAAGCACCTTCATCCAACCTAGCACTACACCATAAGGAATGCAGCCACAAGCCCCCGTTACACTCTCCTTGCATGCCTTTGTTTAAACATGCTTCAGCTTTGTACAAGCACAGAGAAAAATTGACTAGAGAATTAAAAGAAGCCTCCCTCATTCACAAGAATTATGACACGTGCGTAAGCATGCCTTCGGTCATCATTCATCCCCGCGAAATCATATATCTGGACGAAGCTGCCTCATGACAGGGATCCTATCAGCGAAGCATGCGCACTTGGTTGTCAGATTGTTATTTCGTACACATACATGTTACTCCAATAAACCCTTCAGTTGATAGTCAGCGCTCGCGTCTTGTCGCTTTTTCTCTGTGTCCTCGTCCTGTGTGCGCTGTTCACTCCTGTTTCCATTATACTGGCTGTCTTAGTAACTGCGCGTGCGCAGTAATGGCCTTTGGCAGGCACCGCGAAATGCGCTTCGGCTAGCCTAGTGTAGCTTTCGCTACAATACTTGAAGGCACCTATAGTGGGTGCGCAGCTGCAATTGCCCTCCATAAAGTCAACAACAAAATTCCAATAGGGGAAGATGTCAGGCAAGGAGACATGATCTCGCCACTGTTATTCACTGTCTGCTTAGAGGAGGTATTCCGGGGCCTGAAATGGGAAGAGTTGGGGAAAAGAGGTAATGGAGAATACCTTAATAATCTGCGATTCGCTCACGACATTGCCTTGCTGAGACATTGAGGAGGTGAACTGCAGAAAATAGTGAATGAGTTAGACAGGCAGTGCACAATGGTGGATCTAAAAATGAATATGCCGAAAAACAAAGTAATGTTCTGCAATCTGAGAAGGGAACAGTAGTTTACAGTTGGCAGTGAGGTGCTGAAAGTGGTAAGGCATTTTTATTATTTGTTCAGATTCCTCTTCACTGCACCTTTAAGGGTAACGGAGTGGATTTCAAGGGAAGGGAAACGCAGCGGGAGGCGGTCGAAATTTAGGTGGGCGGTTGAGATCAAGAAGTTTGCGGGGATACGGTGGCCGCATCTGGCGCAGGACAGGATTAATTGGAGAGACATGGGAGAGGCCTTTGTCCTGGAGTCGGCATAATCAGGTTGATGATGATGACATTTTCATATGGAACCGTACTCTTATATAGAAATGCATAATGTTTCTGCATATTTTCCAGATAGTTTAGACATGAGATACGCATGATGTAAAAGTTACTGGTATGCATTTTTTCGTCCATATATCCATTGTCCTTACATATGCACTGTTCATATGCAATGGTGATATCAACTTCATGTCTGCATTAACCCCCACGAAGTTTAGCCCTCGTCACATGCACACTTTCGCCTTAGCACCAAGCGAGCTCACGTGCCTGGTGATGGCGCAGCTCCGAGGCGCAGACAAAGCCGTGGAAATCGGAGCACGGGTCCGCCTTGGCGCTGAGCGAGGCGCGCAGCAGCGACTCCAGGGCGAGGCAGTCGGTGCAGCGCCCGCCTCCGCCGGGGACGCGTGACGACGCACGCCCGCCGTCGCGGAGAACAGCGCTCGGTCTTGGGCGGTGCGTCGCGTCGGTGGTGGTGCTCGTTTCGCTGGCCGCAATCGTTGGCTCGCTGGACGACGATGTGGTCTGCAGCAGCGGCACAAGTCACGCAATGCCTTGCTGTTAGCGCATGCAGTGGGCTAGCCGGTGGGCATATTATGTAATGCTCACGAAGGACAGCGGAAGAAGAAACAGGCAGACCCACGTACGCTAGCATCAACTGCATTTGCTTCGGAAAAGGCGGCTATTTTCCTGCACCTGTCTGCATGCGCTTGCGCGATGAAAGCTGTTTTAGAGCGCAGCTCTTTGGCGTCCGTTCCTGGGTTTCGCGTCGTCGTCGGCGTTGTCGTCGGCCTCGTAACCAGCTCCGCCCCCTTTCATCCCCCCAGCGCTAGCAGCGACCGACTGATACCGCTGGATGCCGCTGACGCCGCTAGAGAGTCAAGATAACGTGACTGCATAGAACACCGTCGCCGCCATGCAGAAAGAGGAGGAAAGGGTCCCCCCCCCCCTGTTCTTGTGTGGCGGATAGGGTGCTCTTCAGTTGCCGACGCGCCGGTTGCCGACGCGCAGTTGTCGACGCGCCGACGATTACGTTACTTTACGTTTTTTTTTTTTTATTCATGAAAATTTAGACAACACAGTGTCTTGGTGCAGAGGGCAAAAGGCGAAGATCAATCCGCCTGACTGGGCCCTAAGCACCACTCGAACACAACAGCAAGGGGCACATATATACACATACATAAACAATACGTTCTGTGATAGCGCCGACGCGCAGTTGTCGACGCGCCGACGATTACGTTACTTTACGTTCTGTGATAGCGCATACATGTGTTGCTCGATTTCTTTGCCTCAATCTACCGAAAAGGTGAAACAGCTTATTTGCTGCGCTCAAATTTCGCATTAGGAAGTAACGTAATCGTCGGTATTTTTTTAAATGCCGGCCTTATGCAAGATAAAATTCTTTAATTTTTCCCATCCTTTACGTTTGTGTCTTCGTCCGTAGTCTTTCACAAGCGGCACAAACAATGCATTTTGACGCCTTGTGGCTCAAAATCACTGGCGATCACCATCGGGCGTGTTGTTGAGGAAAGACACGGCAGCGCAAAAGGCGAACACGGGCATAATGAGGGAATGGGAGGACGCTTCGCTCGCAACTGGCTTTGTATAAAGGGGCTCTGCGACGTAGATAAAGCATGAGGTCTTTATTCTTTGTATGCAGAGTAAGGGGCATTGTGGCTCCTGAACGCCCAAAGAGGTCGCCGAAACCGTAATATTTAATATTTTAATCTTCTGAAAAATGCTCGTTTCGAGCCGATGGTGTCGCAACGCAGCGGCCATTTTCGGCAGCGGAAATGAGGTGGCATCCAGATTGGGTGCTGCCGCTCTGATTGGTTGTGCGTCCAGATTGCATATTGCTCCTTTATACTTATGATATTTATTTATTTATTTATTCACAATACCTTACAGGGCCCAGAAGGGCATTGAGTAAGGGGGGCAAAGAACGACAAATGTGCAAAAGAAACTAATTAATACAACATGGCATACAAAAGATTAAGCAAAAAGAAACTAATGTACAAAGCAAAACTTAAAGGCGAAATTATACATAGGATACAAGGTACTTATTAGTAGCATGAATGCAGGACATACGGCCAAAACAAAACGAAATGGCAACGAAGGAACAAAAGTACACTGCGACAAAGAAAATCAAAGATAGGAGAAAAAGCGATGTCATGTGAGATATCTACGTAGCTGATCCTGGAATTCAATCAATCAACTTCAATCAACTTTATTCAGCATTTTTTCCTGAACAACAGAAAAGAAATGCTAGGGTAGGAGCAAAAAGCTACAAACTCAGAAGCTTGACGGGGCTCCCACGCCTAATTGACAAGGCCAACAGACTGTCACGTTATTACATACAAATATATATCTATATATATATACACATGCAGGCCTTAGATGGTTGATGGTTGCCGATGGAAGCGATATTGTCAGGAAGATCATTCCAAAGAGCGATGGCACGTGGAAGTGCAGATGAATTAAAAGCGAGGGTTCTACCGTGAATGCGTTTTATGCTCTTCTGGTTATGTAGGCGGCGTGAAATGCGTGTAGGCGTTTCAAGAAATAATGGAGATGGCCTTGTGCTGTAAAGATAGTTATGAAATAAGCACAAAAGAGCAACGGAACGGCGAATGTCTAAAGGCTCTAGACCGATATCAAGTTTTATTGCTGTTATGCTGCAGTCAGGGCTGTATTTGCGTGTAATGAAGCGAGCAGCTCTGTTCTGGATGGATTCTAACATGCTGATTAAGTATTTTTGATATGGAGACCATGTAGGTGATGCAAATTCTAGTTGCGGCCGTACGATTGTGAGATATGCCAGTTTTCTTACGCTGTTAGGGGAGGTTAGCAAATTCCGGCGCAGGTACCCTAGTGACCTGCTGGCTTTGGCACAGATGGCTTGAATGTGTGTGGCCCATGCAATATTATGCGTCAGATGAATGCCTAAATACTTGTACGATAATGCCCGAGACACTGTAGTGCTGTCTATGATGTACGAATAGCTAGAGTTTGTATGCTTGCGGCTGAAAGAGATAATCTTGCATTTTGTCGAGTTAAGCGACATTTTCCATTTAGTACACCAGTCCGAGATGAGGTTCAGGTCACATTGGAGAGTGAGGTGATCATTCAAGGAATTGATAGGACGGCAAATGATGCAGTCATCCGCAAAAAGTCGCAGGGAAGAAGATATGCCAGCGGGCAAATCGTTAATGTATATTAGAAACAATAAAGGACCAAGAACACTGCCTTGAGGCACACCAGATGGTACCTCACAGAGTCAGGAGGAGAAATTGTTAACTGTTGTAAACTGGTGACGAAAAGAAAGAAAGTTGCGAAGCCATGTCAGGGTCAAAGAATCTAGGCAAAGAGCAGATAATGTCGAGAACAAGCGGGAATGTGCAACACGGTCAAAAGCTTTAGCACAGTCCAGAAAGATGCAATCAGTTTGTAGCTTAGCGTCCATGTTGAAGTGCAGGTCAGTCGTGAATTCTAGTAGCTGCGTATCAGAAGAAAATCGTTTTCGGAAGCCATGCTGTTTAGTAAAAAGAAAGAATTAAGTTCCAGGTAATCGTAAATGTGAGAGGCGATAATGTGCTCAAGTAACTTGCAGCATTGCATGTCAGTGAAATGGGGTGATAGTTTTCTGGCGAATTTCTATGTCCGTTCTTGAACACCGGGATGACCTTGGCAATTTTCCAGTCTGCGGGGAGCAAGCCAGATGATAATGACTGCTGAACAATATGGCAAAGAATTTGACTAGAAATCGATACAGTGTTCTTTAATATTGTAGAATTAATGTAGAATAACTGTTCGAAAATGGTGTGAGGTCGGCATTGCACAATGAAATGTGGTTACGAGTCCCGTGAGGAGACATCACACGCCAAAATTTTTTCGGGTTAGATTTTAAAAGAGCAGGCAGGTCATGAGAAAAGTATTTGTTTTTGTAAGCCCGAATAGCAGTACAGTAAGATTTTAGGCATTCACGGTATTTTTGCCAAGCAAATAGCGTGGACAAAAGTTTAGCCCTTTTGTACAAACGCTTTCTTTTTTGTTTCGGTGACGGGCAGAGACCTATTGAAGCAGGGGTTAGACTTATCGTTTGAGATGAATCCAAATTATTATGTCTCAGAGTACTCAAAGCTTTTTGCATGCCACAAAAACTAGAAAGGAGCAGCTTCAGCGAACGAAACCTAATATGACTAACGCTAGGAGCGACACTTTCTGTTCCGCTACAAAAATCGTGGGGGCGAGCGCTGTTCAAACCACACCAAGGAGGCAGCGAAAAAAAAAGTCCAGTCGACACACCATGCCCAAAAATATGAAGAGAAAGGCCGCAAGGAGATTAAATTAAGTTCAAATTCCTTTTATTTCCTTTTTCAGAGGAGGAGACAGGACAAAAAGCCGTGAGGCGAGTTTGATGGGGAGGAGGGAGAGCCGACAGCCTTTCAATCCTACAAACAAAAAAAACCATCCGGGAGCTTCTCTTGCCCCTACCCTCTCTACGGAGCCGCGTATATGGGGGCGGGGGGGGGGGGGCAAGCTAAGTACCGGGTGAGTGAAATGAGTGAGTGAAGAGTGAAACACGTTTTCGTCTGATCTTTTCATTTCGAATTTTCAAAATACAACAACTTTCGTTTGCATGCTTCGATTTCCATAATTTATTTTTGCACTGGTCTCAGGAACGCATGATAAATCAATTTAATGATATCAATCGGTACCAAGGAAAACATCGCAGTGGCCCTTTAACTATGATCGCTTATATAGCTTCATTTGTACCCATCTACTAAGGCAGGGGTCCTATCGCAGTTACATATACGTGGGGTCAAGAGAGAGGGAGAGATGTGGGCTGTAGGCAAAGACAGCGTCGCGCCAGAAATGCGGCGCTGAAGCCACCGTTGTTCAAGTTGAGGGTACAAGACAGGATTGCCGCTGGGCGAAGAGCCTCGAAGGCGGCGAGAGGAGAATGGGTTTATTTACATTTTTACAGTCGAAACGGGAGTGCTCTGATCACAAAAAAACATGCAGTTAAATACGTTTCGTATTCCCGAGATCCTTGACTGGGGAATTTAGTCCGAAGAAAACTGTCCAATCGGATGGGCAGTTGATGACGCTCGTGGTAACACCCACGGCAGAGGCGGTGGTGTTGGGCGGTGCCGGGCTCTCTCGCTCTCTCCCCGCTCGGGGGATGGGAAAGGGTAGATCAACCAACACTCATGTATCGCCTTGATCACTGCGGCAAGTCATCTGCTCGTTCTCTCCTAGCAGGTGAACGACCGTCCTCGTACTCCGCCGCCGGATGCCCGAAGCACGAGACCTCTTTCAAATACACAGCCGTCTTTCGACGAGTAGCAACAGCTTGATCTTGTGAGCACCGCTCCGTCGTTCGGCGACCCCGGGTAGACTCGGAAACAGGACGTCGCCGCCGTCGCTGCTGCTTCCGCCGGTGCTTAGCCTTCGCCGCATCTTTGCTTGACGACGACCAACGTACGGTAGTAATCTCTCCCAGGCCCGTGTTTTCCGACCTTGACACCGCACCTTGCTTCCCGATGACACACGTCTGGAAGTAGTCTTTCCAGGCCCGTGTACTACGACCTTAACACCGGCCGTTGGCATTCATTGTGTTCTTTGGCCTTGGCGTTGACAACGTTTTACACTCTGATCATTTCAAGGAAAGCAAGTGCGAACAACTAGTCCCCTGGGTCAGTGGACACCTGAATCGCAGTTATACGTATGTGGGGTGAAGAGAGAGAGAGAAATGTGCACTGAAGGCAAAGACAGCGTTGCGCCAGAAATGCGGCGTTGAAGCCACCTGCCATTGGCATTAATTGTGTTATTTGGCCTTGGCGTTGAAAACGTTTTACACTCCGGTCATTTCAAGGAAAGCAAGTGCGCACAACTAGCTCCCTGGGTCAGTGGACACCTGAATCGCAGTTATATGTACGTGGGGTGAAGAGAGAGAGAGAAATGTGCGCTGTAGGCAAAGACAGCATTGCTCCAGAAATGCGGCGCTGAAGCCACCGGCCATTGGCATTCATTGTGTTATTTGGCCTTGGCGTTGACAACGTTTGACACTCCGATCATTTCCACGAAAGCAAGTGCGCACAACTAGCCCCCTGGGTCAGTGGACACCTGAATCGCAGTTATATGTACGTGGGGTGAAGAGAGAGAGAGAAATGTGCGCTGTAGGCAAAGACAGCATTGCTCCAGAAATGCGGCGCTGAAGCCACCTGCCATTGGCATTCATTGTGTTATTTGGCCTTGGCGTTGAAAACGTTTTACACTCCGATCGTTTCAAGGAAAGCAAGTGCGCACAACTAGCTCCCTGGGTCAGTGGACACCTGAATCGCAGTTATATGTACGTGGGGTGAAGAGAGAGAGAGAAATGTGCGCTGTAGGCAAAGACAGCATTGCTCCAGAAATGCGGCGCTGAAGCCACCTGCCATTGGCATTCATTGTGTTATTTGGCCTTGGCGTTGACAACGTTTGACACTCCGATCATTTCCACGAAAGCAAGTGCGCACAACTAGCCCCCTGGGTCAGTGGACACCTGAATCGCAGTTATATGTACGTGGGGTGAATAGAGAGAGAGAAATGTGCGCTGTAGGCAAAGACAGCATTGCTCCAGAAATGCGGCGCTGAAGCCACCTGCCATTGGCATTCATTGTGTTATTTGGCCTTGGCGTTGAAAACGTTTTACACTCCGATCGTTTCTAGGAAAGCAAGTGCGCACAACTAGCTCCCTGGGTCAGTGGACACCTGAATCGCAGTTATATGTACGTGGGGTGAAGAGAGAGAGAGAAATGTGCGCTGTAGGCAAAGACAGCATTGCTCCAGAAATGCGGCGCTGAAGCCACCTGCCATTGGCATTCATTGTGTTATTTGGCCTTGGCGTTGAAAACGTTTTACACTCCGATCGTTTCAAGGAAAGCAAGTGCGCACAACTAGCTCCCTGGGTCAGTGGACACCTGAATCGCAGTTATATGTACGTGGGGTGAAGAGAGAGAGAGAAATGTGCGCTGTAGGCAAAGACAGCATTGCTCCAGAAATGCGGCGCTGAAGCCACCTGCCATTGGCATTCATTGTGTTATTTGGCCTTGGCGTTGAAAACGTTTTACACTCCGATCGTTTCAAGGAAAGCAAGTGCGCACAACTAGCTCCCTGGGTCAGTGGACACCTGAATCGCAGTTATATGTACGTGGGGTGAAGAGAGAGAGAGAAATGTGCGCTGTAGGCAAAGACAGCATTGCTCCAGAAATGCGGCGCTGAAGCCACCTGCCATTGGCATTCATTGTGTTATTTGGCCTTGGCGTTGACAACGTTTGACACTCCGATCATTTCCACGAAAGCAAGTGCGCACAACTAGCCCCCTGGGTCAGTGGACACCTGAATCGCAGTTATATGTACGTGGGGTGAAGAGAGAGAGAGAAATGTGCGCTGTAGGCAAAGACAGCATTGCTCCAGAAATGCGGCGCTGAAGCCACCTGCCATTGGCATTCATTGTGTTATTTGGCCTTGGCGTTGAAAACGTTTTACACTCCGATCGTTTCAAGGAAAGCAAGTGCGCACAACTAGCTCCCTGGGTCAGTGGACACCTGAATCGCAGTTATATGTACGTGGGGTGAAGAGAGAGAGAGAAATGTGCGCTGTAGGCAAAGACAGCATTGCTCCAGAAATGCGGCGCTGAAGCCACCTGCCATTGGCATTCATTGTGTTATTTGGCCTTGGCGTTGACAACGTTTGACACTCCGATCATTTCCACGAAAGCAAGTGCGCACAACTAGCCCCCTGGGTCAGTGGACACCTGAATCGCAGTTATATGTACGTGGGGTGAAGAGAGAGAGAGAAATGTGCGCTGTAGGCAAAGACAGCATTGCTCCAGAAATGCGGCGCTGAAGCCACCTGCCATTGGCATTCATTGTGTTATTTGGCCTTGGCGTTGAAAACGTTTTACACTCCGATCGTTTCAAGGAAAGCAAGTGCGCACAACTAGCTCCCTGGGTCAGTGGACACCTGAATCGCAGTTATATGTACGTGGGGTGAAGAGAGAGAGAGAAATGTGCGCTGTAGGCAAAGACAGCATTGCTCCAGAAATGCGGCGCTGAAGCCACCTGCCATTGGCATTCATTGTGTTATTTGGCCTTGGCGTTGACAACGTTTGACACTCCGATCATTTCCACGAAAGCAAGTGCGCACAACTAGCCCCCTGGGTCAGTGGACACCTGAATCGCAGTTATATGTACGTGGGGTGAAGAGAGAGAGAGAAATGTGCGCTGTAGGCAAAGACAGCATTGCTCCAGAAATGCGGCGCTGAAGCCACCTGCCATTGGCATTCATTGTGTTATTTGGCCTTGGCGTTGAAAACGTTTTACACTCCGATCGTTTCAAGGAAAGCAAGTGCGCACAACTAGCTCCCTGGGTCAGTGGACACCTGAATCGCAGTTATATGTACGTGGGGTGAAGAGAGAGAGAGAAATGTGCGCTGTAGGCAAAGACAGCATTGCTCCAGAAATGCGGCGCTGAAGCCACCTGCCATTGGCATTCATTGTGTTCTTTGGCCTTGGCGTTGACAACGTTTTACACTCCGATCGTTTCAAGGAAAGCAAGTGCGAACAACTAGTCCCCTGGGTCAGTGGACACCTGAATCGCAGTTATACGTATGTGGGGTGAAGAGAGAGAGAGAAATGTGCACTGAAGGCAAAGACAGCGTTGCGCCAGAAATGCGGCGTTGAAGCCACCTGCCATTGGCATTAATTGTGTTATTTGGCCTTGGCGTTGAAAACGTTTTACACTCCGGTCATTTCAAGGAAAGCAAGTGCGCACAACTAGCTCCCTGGGTCAGTGGACACCTGAATCGCAGTTATATGTACGTGGGGTGAAGAGAGAGAGAGAAATGTGCGCTGTAGGCAAAGACAGCATTGCTCCAGAAATGCGGCGCTGAAGCCACCGGCCATTGGCATTCATTGTGTTATTTGGCCTTGGCGTTGACAACGTTTGACACTCCGATCATTTCCACGAAAGCAAGTGCGCACAACTAGCCCCCTGGGTCAGTGGACACCTGAATCGCAGTTATATGTACGTGGGGTGAAGAGAGAGAGAGAAATGTGCGCTGTAGGCAAAGACAGCATTGCTCCAGAAATGCGGCGCTGAAGCCACCTGCCATTGGCATTCATTGTGTTATTTGGCCTTGGCGTTGAAAACGTTTTACACTCCGATCGTTTCAAGGAAAGCAAGTGCGCACAACTAGCTCCCTGGGTCAGTGGACACCTGAATCGCAGTTATATGTACGTGGGGTGAAGAGAGAGAGAGAAATGTGCGCTGTAGGCAAAGACAGCATTGCTCCAGAAATGCGGCGCTGAAGCCACCTGCCATTGGCATTCATTGTGTTATTTGGCCTTGGCGTTGACAACGTTTGACACTCCGATCATTTCCACGAAAGCAAGTGCGCACAACTAGCCCCCTGGGTCAGTGGACACCTGAATCGCAGTTATATGTACGTGGGGTGAAGAGAGAGAGAGAAATGTGCGCTGTAGGCAAAGACAGCATTGCTCCAGAAATGCGGCGCTGAAGCCACCTGCCATTGGCATTCATTGTGTTATTTGGCCTTGGCGTTGAAAACGTTTTACACTCCGATCGTTTCAAGGAAAGCAAGTGCGAACAACTAGCTCCCTGGGTCAGTGGACACCTGAATCGCAGTTATACGTACGTGGGGTGAAGAGAGAGAGAGAAATGTGCGCTGAAGGCAAAGACAGCGTTGCGCCAGAAATGCGGCGTTGAAGCCACCTGCCATTGGCATTCATTGTGTTATTTGGCCTTGGCGTTGAAAACGTTTTACACTCCGATCGTTTCAAGGAAAGCAAGTGCGAACAACTAGCCCCCTGGGTCAGTGGACACCTGAATCGCAGTTATACGTACGTGGGGTGAAGAGAGAGAGAGAGAAGGGGGCACGCCACCGCCATGAATGTGGGCATGAAGTCACCCTTTCTACTGCAGGCTCTCCTACTGTGGTCCATCGGCCCTGTGCTTCTCGACTCCTGCTGCACTACTTCGTCCCTGGCTTTGGACTTCGACGAGCCGGGCTGCCGCCCTTCCGAGCCATTTACCACGAACAGCAAGGGAACATCGTATCCGCCAATTTCTGCTTCGGAGCGCCTCTTCATCTGGCAACCACTCGGAACTATCAGCTCTGGGGATCCGCCCCGTCTTCATATAGCACCACCGCTCACGAGCCAGTCGGGGCACGCCACCGCCATGAATGTGGGCATGAAGTCACCCTTTCTACTGCAGGCTCTCCTACTGTGGTCCATCGGCCCTGTGCTTCTCGACTCCTGCTGCACTACTTCGTCCCTGGCTTTGGACTTCGACGAGCCGGGCTGCCGCCCTTCCGAGCCATTTACCACGAACAGCAAGGGAACATCGTATCCGCCAATTTCTGCTTCGGAGCGCCTCTTCATCTGGCAACCACTCGGAACTATCAGCTCTGGGGATCCGCCCCGTCTTCATATAGCACCACCGCTCACGAGCCAGTCGGGGCCCGCCACCGCCATGAATGTGGGCATGAAGTCACCCTTTCTACTGCAGGTCAGTTACCTACCGCAACCTTGCATTCGCTCGAGTAACCCTTTCTTGTTTGCGGTGTCGTACCCCCCTGATGCTCTGTATTCCTGTCGCCGATTGCTTTGTGAATCGCTTTGTTCATATTGCTTCAGCGCATATCTCACTTTTTTGCATCTAGCCTTGTCTGGTGACATTGAATTGAACCCCGGTCCCACCGGTGATCCCACCGCATCTCTTGAAACCATATCAGCAGCAATAGTACGTATAGAACTCACCCAAAATGCAATACTTGCCGAAGTTGCAACAATCCGATCTGCGCAAACCAAAATAGACAACCTGGTCAGTGGTCTTTCTGTCCGTGTTGACGCACTTGAAAAATTCGTAGAGGCCTACAAATCCCAGGAACACAAAACAAGTCCGGACACTAACCCTACTATTGGGAAGATATCGTCAGATATTAGGGCGCTCACGAAGAAATGCGACGACTCTGAAAATCGTCTCCGGCGCTCTAACTTGATCTTTTTTGGCATTCCCGACGTAAAGAGTGAAACTTGGGCAGAATCTGAGTCATCCATTATCAAATTTTGTTCTGAGCAGCTGGCCATAACTCTCGAAAGTGCTGAAATTGAACGCGCCCACAGAATGGGACAGTTCCGTGAATCTAGAAGCCGCCCCATTATTGTAAAACTGGCCAACTTTAAAAAGAAGTCCGAAATCCTCTCTGCTGGCCCTAAGCTGAAAGATTCGGAGTATAAAGTTCGCGAAGATTATTCTGCACGTGTTAGATTAGCTCGAGGGAAACTCTTCGCGTACGGCCAGCAGAGCAACTCAACCTTCAAGATGCGCTTCGACAAACTTATTATTGGCAGCAAACAGTACTTTTACGATGATGAATCTGACACGGTGCAAGAAGTTAAAGCATAGCAGTCATCGCGAACGTACCGGCGCCCGTTCTTGCCGCCATGGCAGCCACTTGTAACACCTGCGACAGTTTTTGAATGTCGAGCCATGCCTACCTTGCTTGCCAACGTACGTAGTTTCATGCCCAAGAAGGAATCTATAGAAGCTATTCTAGACGATAACAGCACCGATATCGCGGTATTGACAGAGACTTGGTTGACTGCTGACATTCGGAATGACGAACTACTTGATAACATTACAGCATTCACCATTCACAGGCGCGATAGGCTCGGTCGAAGGGGTGGCGGCGTTCTCGTCTTCATTAAGTCCTGCACGCCTTCCTTCACTATTGATATTAGCTGCCGTCAAGAAATCCTGTGTGTTAACTTTTCATTTTTTGGAACCACATACATACTGATTGCTTGTTATCGCGCGCCTGATTGTGACATTTCCTTTACTAACGAATTGCATTCAATCCTGCTCGAATTGAATTGTCGCTTTCCCCGCGCTAATTGTATACTTTGCGGCGATTTCAATTTTCCCGATATTAACTGGGCCAACTTAACTGGATCCTCCCGTCTGTCTAAAGCGTTTATTGATCTAATACTTCTGTTTAACTTTATTCAAACAGTCAGTTCACCTACTCGTTATTTCAACACACTTGATCTAGTTTTTGCCACGGATGCAGAATTAATAGATTCTATGTCGTGTGTCGATGGTCTGAGTGATCATAAAATGCTGTTATTCAACCTATCCATTCAAGCACCTGTTCGTCAACCATCCATTAAACACATACGCGACTTTAAAAGTGCTGATTTCACCCGCATCAACGAAGAGTTGGAACTGTTCTACCTTTCCTTTCGCGAATCTGCTAACAGTCGATCAGTAAACGAAAACTGGATGGCTTTCAAACACACACTTTTATCTCTAATTAATACCTATGTACCACTCGTTTCCATTCGTGGTGACGCATGCAAACCTTGGTTTTCCAATCCTTTGAAAAAACTATCGCAAAAGAAAAAACGCCTTTTCCGCGCTGCCAAAATATCAAATTCTGCTCTTAAATGGGAAAAATATTTTACTGCTCTGAGGGATTACAATAAGCTTTTAAAAAGTTCTAAGAAAAGGTTTTATCATCTAGACCTACTGAGCATCCTCCGTACCAACCCCGCAAAGTTTTGGAACGTTCTTACTCCTCCGCGTAGTAAAAACCATAACATTTCCTTGCTTAACGAAGACGGTTCTCTGGTACCGGTAGAGCAGCGCTCCAATGTAATGAATTCATACTTCTCATCCATTTTCACTCATGAACCTGCTCAAAGCACGCCGGTCTTACCTCGCTCACACCTCAACCAGATGCCGCCCATTCATATTTCTGCAGAAGGAATCGAGAAACTTATTGACAGCCTTAAGTTCTCTACCAGCCCCGGCCCTGACAACCTCCCCGCGAAGATTCTGAAGTCCACTAAAATAATTTCTAGCCTGATCTTGCAAATCATATTCACCCAGTCATTAACCGACAGCTCGCTTCCGGAAGACTGGAAACTAAGCAAGGTAGTGCCAGTATTCAAATCAGGAAACCGCTCAAATCCGTCCAACTATCGCCCAATTTCATTAACGTGCATTGCATGTAAGCTCATGGAACACATTATATACTCTCAAGTCGCCAGCCACCTTCACAATAACTCATTTTTCTTTTCTAAGCAGCATGGCTTCCGCCCCGGTCTTTCATGCGAGACACAACTTTTTGAATTCACTACTGACCTTCATTTGCATTTGGAATCATTATTTCAAACCGATGTCATATTTCTAGACTTTTCAAAAGCGTTCGATCGCGTCCCGCACCGACGTCTTATGTCAAAACTTTCTTGCCTCAATATTGATCCCCTCACACTATCATGGATTAACTGTTTCGTCACTAACCGGTTTCAATATACCGTCATCGGCGGTTATCATTCAGCAACTCATGAAGTGATTTCAGGCGTGCCGCAGGGTTCTGTGCTTGGGCCCCTGCTCTTTCTCATATTTATCAATGATCTCCCATCCGGCATAACTTCGTCCATTCGTCTTTTCGCTGACGACTGTGTGTTATATCGTCGCATTTCCTCTCACGACGACCAGCTTATCCTACAAAATGACCTACAAAAAATAGATAATTGGTGTTCCGAATGGTTGATGGAGCTGAACATCACTAAATGCAAATTTATGCAAGTTTCACGCAAGCATTCCAATATTACGTATCCTTATTCTCTTCAATCAACTATCCTTTCGCAGGTTGAATCATATAAGTACTTAGGTGTCACAATCAGCAGCAAACTGACGTGGGAAAAACACATCACTCAACTCGTTGCTGATACATCAAAAACACTGGGTTTTTTTAGAAGGTCACTTTCACTGTCTCCTCAATCAATCCGTAAACTAGCATACGAGACTTTCATTCGCACTAAACTTGAGTACGCATCAGCAATTTGGTCTCCTCACCAGGCTTACTTAATTAACACCATTGAATCCATTCAGAATCGTGCGGCACGCTTCATTACTTCAGATTACGATTTTCACCACAGCATTACCGCTATCAAGTCATCCATCGCTATCAGCCCACTAGCCCTTAGACGCAAAGTTTCTCGCTTATGTTTATTGCACAAATTATATCACAATTTTCCTAACCTACGCGAGTCCCTTCTAGTCCCTCCTGTGCGCACGTCATCCCGTTTATTCAACTCCATGAGCATCCAACGTTTACACGGATCAACTAATGCCTTTAACAAATCTTTTTTGCCAGCCGCTATTCAAGACTGGAATCGGCTTCCAGAATCGGTTGTCATTGAAAGCGCTCCAGAAAGGTTTAAAGATCGTCTGATGTGTTATCTTGCTGTATAAATGGTGTCATTTCCCTTTCGTGACTTTATTTCTCTTTATGCTTTTGTTGTGTGTGTTTTCTTGTTTGTTCTTCTTCTTTTTTTTTTAATTCTTTTTTTCCCCACCAATGTGAGTCATGATGAATGTACTACTCCCCCCCCCCCTTATGTAATACCCCCTCCCAGGGGCCTTTAAGGGTCTAATAAATGATGATGATGATGATGAGAAATGTGCACTGAAGGCAAAGACAGCATTGCTCCAGAAATGCGGCGCTGAAACCACCTGCCATTGGCATTCATTGTGTTATTTGGCCTTGGCGTTGAAAACGTTTTACACTCCGATCGTTTCAAGGAAAGCAAGTGCGAACAACTAGCCCCCTGGGTCAGTGGACACCTGAATCGCAGTTATACGTACGTGGGGTGAAGAGAGAGAGAGAAATGTGCACTGAAGGCAAAGACAGCGTTGCGCCAGAAATGCGGCGTTGAAGCCACCTGCCATTGGCATTAATTGTGTTATTTGGCCTTGGCGTTGAAAACGTTTTACACTCCGGTCATTTCAAGGAAAGCAAGTGCGCACAACTAGCTCCCTGGGTCAGTGGACACCTGAATCGCAGTTATATGTACGTGGGGTGAAGAGAGAGAGAGAAATGTGCGCTGTAGGCAAAGACAGCATTGCTCCAGAAATGCGGCGCTGAAGCCACCGGCCATTGGCATTCATTGTGTTATTTGGCCTTGGCGTTGACAACGTTTGACACTCCGATCATTTCCACGAAAGCAAGTGCGCACAACTAGCCCCCTGGGTCAGTGGACACCTGAATCGCAGTTATATGTACGTGGGGTGAAGAGAGAGAGAGAAATGTGCGCTGTAGGCAAAGACAGCATTGCTCCAGAAATGCGGCGCTGAAGCCACCTGCCATTGGCATTCATTGTGTTATTTGGCCTTGGCGTTGAAAACGTTTTACACTCCGATCGTTTCAAGGAAAGCAAGTGCGCACAACTAGCTCCCTGGGTCAGTGGACACCTGAATCGCAGTTATATGTACGTGGGGTGAAGAGAGAGAGAGAAATGTGCGCTGTAGGCAAAGACAGCATTGCTCCAGAAATGCGGCGCTGAAGCCACCTGCCATTGGCATTCATTGTGTTATTTGGCCTTGGCGTTGACAACGTTTGACACTCCGATCATTTCCACGAAAGCAAGTGCGCACAACTAGCCCCCTGGGTCAGTGGACACCTGAATCGCAGTTATATGTACGTGGGGTGAAGAGAGAGAGAGAAATGTGCGCTGTAGGCAAAGACAGCATTGCTCCAGAAATGCGGCGCTGAAGCCACCTGCCATTGGCATTCATTGTGTTATTTGGCCTTGGCGTTGAAAACGTTTTACACTCCGATCGTTTCAAGGAAAGCAAGTGCGCACAACTAGCTCCCTGGGTCAGTGGACACCTGAATCGCAGTTATATGTACGTGGGGTGAAGAGAGAGAGAGAAATGTGCGCTGTAGGCAAAGACAGCATTGCTCCAGAAATGCGGCGCTGAAGCCACCTGCCATTGGCATTCATTGTGTTATTTGGCCTTGGCGTTGAAAACGTTTTACACTCCGATCGTTTCAAGGAAAGCAAGTGCGCACAACTAGCTCCCTGGGTCAGTGGACACCTGAATCGCAGTTATATGTACGTGGGGTGAAGAGAGAGAGAGAAATGTGCGCTGTAGGCAAAGACAGCATTGCTCCAGAAATGCGGCGCTGAAGCCACCTGCCATTGGCATTCATTGTGTTATTTGGCCTTGGCGTTGAAAACGTTTTACACTCCGATCGTTTCAAGGAAAGCAAGTGCGCACAACTAGCTCCCTGGGTCAGTGGACACCTGAATCGCAGTTATATGTACGTGGGGTGAAGAGAGAGAGAGAAATGTGCGCTGTAGGCAAAGACAGCATTGCTCCAGAAATGCGGCGCTGAAGCCACCTGCCATTGGCATTCATTGTGTTATTTGGCCTTGGCGTTGACAACGTTTGACACTCCGATCATTTCCACGAAAGCAAGTGCGCACAACTAGCCCCCTGGGTCAGTGGACACCTGAATCGCAGTTATATGTACGTGGGGTGAAGAGAGAGAGAGAAATGTGCGCTGTAGGCAAAGACAGCATTGCTCCAGAAATGCGGCGCTGAAGCCACCTGCCATTGGCATTCATTGTGTTATTTGGCCTTGGCGTTGAAAACGTTTTACACTCCGATCGTTTCAAGGAAAGCAAGTGCGCACAACTAGCTCCCTGGGTCAGTGGACACCTGAATCGCAGTTATATGTACGTGGGGTGAAGAGAGAGAGAGAAATGTGCGCTGTAGGCAAAGACAGCATTGCTCCAGAAATGCGGCGCTGAAGCCACCTGCCATTGGCATTCATTGTGTTATTTGGCCTTGGCGTTGACAACGTTTGACACTCCGATCATTTCCACGAAAGCAAGTGCGCACAACTAGCCCCCTGGGTCAGTGGACACCTGAATCGCAGTTATATGTACGTGGGGTGAAGAGAGAGAGAGAAATGTGCGCTGTAGGCAAAGACAGCATTGCTCCAGAAATGCGGCGCTGAAGCCACCTGCCATTGGCATTCATTGTGTTATTTGGCCTTGGCGTTGAAAACGTTTTACACTCCGATCGTTTCAAGGAAAGCAAGTGCGCACAACTAGCTCCCTGGGTCAGTGGACACCTGAATCGCAGTTATATGTACGTGGGGTGAAGAGAGAGAGAGAAATGTGCGCTGTAGGCAAAGACAGCATTGCTCCAGAAATGCGGCGCTGAAGCCACCTGCCATTGGCATTCATTGTGTTATTTGGCCTTGGCGTTGACAACGTTTGACACTCCGATCATTTCCACGAAAGCAAGTGCGCACAACTAGCCCCCTGGGTCAGTGGACACCTGAATCGCAGTTATATGTACGTGGGGTGAAGAGAGAGAGAGAAATGTGCGCTGTAGGCAAAGACAGCATTGCTCCAGAAATGCGGCGCTGAAGCCACCTGCCATTGGCATTCATTGTGTTATTTGGCCTTGGCGTTGAAAACGTTTTACACTCCGATCGTTTCAAGGAAAGCAAGTGCGCACAACTAGCTCCCTGGGTCAGTGGACACCTGAATCGCAGTTATATGTACGTGGGGTGAAGAGAGAGAGAGAAATGTGCGCTGTAGGCAAAGACAGCATTGCTCCAGAAATGCGGCGCTGAAGCCACCTGCCATTGGCATTCATTGTGTTCTTTGGCCTTGGCGTTGACAACGTTTTACACTCCGATCGTTTCAAGGAAAGCAAGTGCGAACAACTAGTCCCCTGGGTCAGTGGACACCTGAATCGCAGTTATACGTATGTGGGGTGAAGAGAGAGAGAGAAATGTGCACTGAAGGCAAAGACAGCGTTGCGCCAGAAATGCGGCGTTGAAGCCACCTGCCATTGGCATTAATTGTGTTATTTGGCCTTGGCGTTGAAAACGTTTTACACTCCGGTCATTTCAAGGAAAGCAAGTGCGCACAACTAGCTCCCTGGGTCAGTGGACACCTGAATCGCAGTTATATGTACGTGGGGTGAAGAGAGAGAGAGAAATGTGCGCTGTAGGCAAAGACAGCATTGCTCCAGAAATGCGGCGCTGAAGCCACCGGCCATTGGCATTCATTGTGTTATTTGGCCTTGGCGTTGACAACGTTTGACACTCCGATCATTTCCACGAAAGCAAGTGCGCACAACTAGCCCCCTGGGTCAGTGGACACCTGAATCGCAGTTATATGTACGTGGGGTGAAGAGAGAGAGAGAAATGTGCGCTGTAGGCAAAGACAGCATTGCTCCAGAAATGCGGCGCTGAAGCCACCTGCCATTGGCATTCATTGTGTTATTTGGCCTTGGCGTTGAAAACGTTTTACACTCCGATCGTTTCAAGGAAAGCAAGTGCGCACAACTAGCTCCCTGGGTCAGTGGACACCTGAATCGCAGTTATATGTACGTGGGGTGAAGAGAGAGAGAGAAATGTGCGCTGTAGGCAAAGACAGCATTGCTCCAGAAATGCGGCGCTGAAGCCACCTGCCATTGGCATTCATTGTGTTATTTGGCCTTGGCGTTGACAACGTTTGACACTCCGATCATTTCCACGAAAGCAAGTGCGCACAACTAGCCCCCTGGGTCAGTGGACACCTGAATCGCAGTTATATGTACGTGGGGTGAAGAGAGAGAGAGAGAAATGTGCGCTGTAGGCAAAGACAGCATTGCTCCAGAAATGCGGCGCTGAAGCCACCTGCCATTGGCATTCATTGTGTTATTTGGCCTTGGCGTTGAAAACGTTTTACACTCCGATCGTTTCAAGGAAAGCAAGTGCGCACAACTAGCTCCCTGGGTCAGTGGACACCTGAATCGCAGTTATACGTACGTGGGGTGAAGAGAGAGAGAGAAATGTGCACTGAAGGCAAAGACAGCGTTGCGCCAGAAATGCGGCGTTGAAGCCACCTGCCATTGGCATTCATTGTGTTATTTGGCCTTGGCGTTGAAAACGTTTTACACTCCGATCGTTTCAAGGAAAGCAAGTGCGAACAACTAGCCCCCTGGGTCAGTGGACACCTGAATCGCAGTTATACGTACGTGGGGTGAAGAGAGAGAGAGAAATGTGCACTGAAGGCAAAGACAGCATTGCTCCAGAAATGCGGCGCTGAAGCCACCTGCCATTGGCATTCATTGTGTTATTTGGCCTTGGCGTTGAAAACGTTTTACACTCCGATCGTTTCAAGGAAAGCAAGTGCGAACAACTAGCCCCCTGGGTCAGTGGACACCTGAATCGCAGTTATACGTACGTGGGGTGAAGAGAGAGAGAGAAATGTGCACTGAAGGCAAAGACAGCGTTGCGCCAGAAATGCGGCGTTGAAGCCACCTGCCATTGGCATTAATTGTGTTATTTGGCCTTGGCGTTGAAAACGTTTTACACTCCGGTCATTTCAAGGAAAGCAAGTGCGCACAACTAGCTCCCTGGGTCAGTGGACACCTGAATCGCAGTTATATGTACGTGGGGTGAAGAGAGAGAGAGAAATGTGCGCTGTAGGCAAAGACAGCATTGCTCCAGAAATGCGGCGCTGAAGCCACCGGCCATTGGCATTCATTGTGTTATTTGGCCTTGGCGTTGACAACGTTTGACACTCCGATCATTTCCACGAAAGCAAGTGCGCACAACTAGCCCCCTGGGTCAGTGGACACCTGAATCGCAGTTATATGTACGTGGGGTGAAGAGAGAGAGAGAAATGTGCGCTGTAGGCAAAGACAGCATTGCTCCAGAAATGCGGCGCTGAAGCCACCTGCCATTGCCATTCATTGTGTTATTTGGCCTTGGCGTTGAAAACGTTTTACACTCCGATCGTTTCAAGGAAAGCAAGTGCGCACAACTAGCTCCCTGGGTCAGTGGACACCTGAATCGCAGTTATATGTACGTGGGGTGAAGAGAGAGAGAGAAATGTGCGCTGTAGGCAAAGACAGCATTGCTCCAGAAATGCGGCGCTGAAGCCACCTGCCATTGGCATTCATTGTGTTATTTGGCCTTGGCGTTGACAACGTTTGACACTCCGATCATTTCCACGAAAGCAAGTGCGCACAACTAGCCCCCTGGGTCAGTGGACACCTGAATCGCAGTTATATGTACGTGGGGTGAAGAGAGAGAGAGAAATGTGCGCTGTAGGCAAAGACAGCATTGCTCCAGAAATGCGGCGCTGAAGCCACCTGCCATTGGCATTCATTGTGTTATTTGGCCTTGGCGTTGACAACGTTTGACACTCCGATCATTTCCACGAAAGCAAGTGCGCACAACTAGCCCCCTGGGTCAGTGGACACCTGAATCGCAGTTATATGTACGTGGGGTGAAGAGAGAGAGAGAAATGTGCGCTGTAGGCAAAGACAGCATTGCTCCAGAAATGCGGCGCTGAAGCCACCTGCCATTGGCATTCATTGTGTTATTTGGCCTTGGCGTTGAAAACGTTTTACACTCCGATCGTTTCAAGGAAAGCAAGTGCGCACAACTAGCTCCCTGGGTCAGTGGACACCTGAATCGCAGTTATATGTACGTGGGGTGAAGAGAGAGAGAGAAATGTGCGCTGTAGGCAAAGACAGCATTGCTCCAGAAATGCGGCGCTGAAGCCACCGGCCATTGGCATTCATTGTGTTATTTGGCCTTGGCGTTGACAACGTTTGACACTCCGATCATTTCCACGAAAGCAAGTGCGCACAACTAGCCCCCTGGGTCAGTGGACACCTGAATCGCAGTTATATGTACGTGGGGTGAAGAGAGAGAGAGAAATGTGCGCTGTAGGCAAAGACAGCATTGCTCCAGAAATGAGGCGCTGAAGCCACCTGCCATTGGCATTCATTGTGTTATTTGGCCTTGGCGTTGAAAACGTTTTACACTCCGATCGTTTCAAGGAAAGCAAGTGCGCACAACTAGCTCCCTGGGTCAGTGGACACCTGAATCGCAGTTATATGTACGTGGGGTGAAGAGAGAGAGAGAAATGTGCGCTGTAGGCAAAGACAGCGTTGCGCCAGAAATGCGGCGCTGAAGCCACCGGCCATTGGCATTCATTGTGTTCTTTGGCCTTGGCGTTGAAAATGTTTTACACTCCGGTCATTTCAAGGAAAGCAAGTGCGCACAATTAGCTCCCTGGGTCAGTGGACACCTGAATCGCAGTTATATGTACGTGGGGTGAAGAGAGAGAGAGAAATGTGCGCTGTAGGCAAAGACAGCATTGCTCCAGAAATGCGGCGCTGAAGCCACCGGCCATTGGCATTCATTGTGTTATTTGGCCTTGGCGTTGACAACGTTTGACACTCCGATCATTTCCACGAAAGCAAGTGCGCACAACTAGCTCCCTGGGTCAGTGGACACCTGAATCGCAGTTATATGTACGTGGGGTGAAGAGAGAGAGAGAAATGTGCGCTGTAGGCAAAGACAGCATTGCTCCAGAAATGAGGCGTTGAAGCCACCGGCCATTGGCATTCATTGTGTTCTTTGGCCTTGGCGTTGACAACGTTTGACACTCCGGTCATTTCCACGAAAGCAAGTGCGCACAACTAGCTCCCTGGGTCAGTGGACACCTGAATCGCAGTTATATGTACGTGGGGTGGAGAGAGAGAGAGAAATGTGCGCTGTAGGCAAAGAAAGCGTTGCTCCAGAAATGAGGCGCTGAAGCCACCGGCCATTGGCATTCATTGTGTTATTTGGCCTTGGCGTTGACAACGTTTGACACTCCGGTCATTTCAAGGAAAGCAAGTGCGCACAACTAGCTCCCTGGGTCAGTGGACACCTGAATCGCAGTTATATGTACGTGGGGTGAAGAGAGAGAGAGAAATGTGCGCTGTAGGCAAAGAAAGCGTTGCTCCAGAAATGAGGCGTTGAAGCCACCGGCCATTGGCATTCATTGTGTTCTTTGGCCTTGGCGTTGACAACGTTTGACACTCCGGTCATTTCAAGGAAAGCAAGTGCGCACAACTAGCCCCCTGGGTCAGTGGACACCTGAATCGCAGTTATATGTACGTGGGGTGAAGAGAGAGAGAGAAATGTGCGCTGTAGGCAAAGACAGCGTTGCGCCAGAAATGCGGCGCTGAAGCCACCGGCCATTGGCATTCATTGTGTTCTTTGGCCTTGGCGTTGAAAATGTTTTACACTCCGGTCATTTCAAGGAAAGCAAGTGCGCACAATTAGCTCCCTGGGTCAGTGGACACCTGAATCGCAGTTATATGTACGTGGGGTGAAGAGAGAGAGAGAAATGTGCGCTGTAGGCAAAGACAGCGTTGCGCCAGAAATGCGGCGCTGAAGCCACCGGCCATTGGCATTCATTGTGTTCTTTGGCCTTGGCGTTGAAAATGTTTTACACTCCGGTCATTTCAAGGAAAGCAAGTGCGCACAATTAGCTCCCTGGGTCAGTGGACACCTGAATCGCAGTTATATGTACGTGGGGTGAAGAGAGAGAGAGAAATGTGCGCTGTAGGCAAAGACAGCATTGCTCCAGAAATGCGGCGCTGAAGCCACCGGCCATTGGCATTCATTGTGTTATTTGGCCTTGGCGTTGACAACGTTTGACACTCCGATCATTTCCACGAAAGCAAGTGCGCACAACTAGCTCCCTGGGTCAGTGGACACCTGAATCGCAGTTATATGTACGTGGGGTGAAGAGAGAGAGAGAAATGTGCGCTGTAGGCAAAGACAGCATTGCTCCAGAAATGAGGCGCTGAAGCCACCTGCCATTGGCATTCATTGTGTTATTTGGCCTTGGCGTTGACAACGTTTGACACTCCGATCATTTCCACGAAAGCAAGTGCGCACAACTAGCTCCCTGGGTCAGTGGACACCTGAATCGCAGTTATATGTACGTGGGGTGAAGAGAGAGAGAGAAATGTGCGCTGTAGGCAAAGACAGCATTGCTCCAGAAATGCGGCGCTGAAGCCACCGGCCATTGGCATTCATTGTGTTATTTGGCCTTGGCGTTGACAACGTTTGACACTCCGATCATTTCCACGAAAGCAAGTGCGCACAACTAGCTCCCTGGGTCAGTGGACACCTGAATCGCAGTTATATGTACGTGGGGTGAAGAGAGAGAGAGAAATGTGCGCTGTAGGCAAAGACAGCATTGCTCCAGAAATGCGGCGCTGAAGCCACCGGCCATTGGCATTCATTGTGTTATTTGGCCTTGGCGTTGACAACGTTTGACACTCCGATCATTTCCACGAAAGCAAGTGCGCACAACTAGCTCCCTGGGTCAGTGGACACCTGAATCGCAGTTATATGTACGTGGGGTGAAGAGAGAGAGAGAAATGTGCGCTGTAGGCAAAGACAGCATTGCTCCAGAAATGAGGCGTTGAAGCCACCGGCCATTGGCATTCATTGTGTTCTTTGGCCTTGGCGTTGACAACGTTTGACACTCCGGTCATTTCCACGAAAGCAAGTGCGCACAACTAGCTCCCTGGGTCAGTGGACACCTGAATCGCAGTTATATGTACGTGGGGTGGAGAGAGAGAGAGAAATGTGCGCTGTAGGCAAAGAAAGCGTTGCTCCAGAAATGAGGCGCTGAAGCCACCGGCCATTGGCATTCATTGTGTTATTTGGCCTTGGCGTTGACAACGTTTGACACTCCGGTCATTTCAAGGAAAGCAAGTGCGCACAACTAGCTCCCTGGGTCAGTGGACACCTGAATCGCAGTTATATGTACGTGGGGTGAAGAGAGAGAGAGAAATGTGCGCTGTAGGCAAAGAAAGCGTTGCTCCAGAAATGAGGCGTTGAAGCCACCGGCCATTGGCATTCATTGTGTTCTTTGGCCTTGGCGTTGACAACGTTTGACACTCCGGTCATTTCAAGGAAAGCAAGTGCGCACAACTAGCCCCCTGGGTCAGTGGACACCTGAATCGCAGTTATATGTACGTGGGGTGGAGAGAGAGAGAGAAATGTGCGCTGTAGGCAAAGACAGCATTGCTCCAGAAATGAGGCGTTGAAGCCACCGGCCATTGGCATTCATTGTGTTCTTTGGCCTTGGCGTTGAAAACGTTTTACACTCCGGTCATTTCAAGGAAAGCAAGTGCGCACAACTAGCTCCCTGGGTCAGTGGACACCTGAATCGCAGTTATATGTACGTGGGGTGGAGAGAGAGAGAGAAATGTGCGCTGTAGGCAAAGACAGCATTGCTCCAGAAATGAGGCGTTGAAGCCACCGGCCATTGGCATTCATTGTGTTCTTTGGCCTTGGCGTTGAAAACGTTTTACACTCCGGTCATTTCCACGAAAGCAAGTGCGCACAACTAGCTCCCTGGGTCAGTGGACACCTGAATCGCAGTTATATGTACGTGGGGTGAAGAGAGAGAGAGAAATGTGCGATGCAGGCAAAGACAGCATTGCTCCAGAAATGAGGCGTTGAAGCCACCGGCCATTGGCATTCATTGTGTTCTTTGGCCTTGGCGTTGAAAACGTTTTACACTCCGGTCATTTCAAGGAAAGCAAGTGCGCACAACTAGCTCCCTGGGTCAGTGGACACCTGAATCGCAGTTATATGTACGTGGGGTGGAGAGAGAGAGAGAAATGTGCGCTGTAGGCAAAGACAGCATTGCTCCAGAAATGAGGCGTTGAAGCCACCGGCCATTGGCATTCATTGTGTTCTTTGGCCTTGGCGTTGAAAACGTTTTACACTCCGGTCATTTCAAGGAAAGCAAGTGCGCACAACTAGCTCCCTGGGTCAGTGGACACCTGAATCGCAGTTATATGTACGTGGGGTGAAGAGAGAGAGAGAAATGTGCGATGCAGGCAAAGACAGCATTGCTCCAGAAATGAGGCGTTGAAGCCACCGGCCATTGGCATTCATTGTGTTCTTTGGCCTTGGCGTTGACAACGTTTGACACTCCGATCATTTCAAGGAAAGCAAGTGCGCACAACTAGCTCCCTGGGTCAGTGGACACCTGAATCGCAGTTATATGTACGTGGGGTGAAGAGAGAGAGAGAAATGTGCGCTGTAGGCAAAGACAGCATTGCTCCAGAAATGAGGCGTTGAAGCCACCGGCCATTGGCATTCATTGTGTTATTTGGCCTTGGCGTTGAAAACGTTTTACACTCCGGTCATTTCAAGGAAAGCAAGTGCGCACAACTAGCTCCCTGGGTCAGTGGACACCTGAATCGCAGTTATATGTACGTGGGGTGAAGAGAGAGAGAGAAATGTGCGCTGTAGGCAAAGACAGCATTGCTCCAGAAATGAGGCGTTGAAGCCACCGGCCATTGGCATTCATTGTGTTCTTTGGCCTTGGCGTTGAAAACGTTTGACACTCCGATCATTTCAAGGAAAGCAAGTGCGCACAACTAGCTCCCTGGGTCAGTGGACACCTGAATCGCAGTTATATGTACGTGGGGTGAAGAGAGAGAGAGAAATGTGTGCTGTACGCAAAGACAGCATTGCTCCAGAAATGAGGCGTTGAAGCCACCGGCCATTGGCATTCATTGTGTTCTTTGGCCTTGGCGTTGAAAACGTTTTACACTCCGGTCATTTCAAGGAAAGCAAGTGCGCACAACTAGCTCCCTGGGTCAGTGGACACCTGAATCGCAGTTATATGTACGTGGGGTGAAGAGAGAGAGAGAAATGTGCGCTGTAGGCAAAGACAGCATTGCTCCAGAAATGAGGCGTTGAAGCCACCGGCCATTGGCATTCATTGTGTTCTTTGGCCTTGGCGTTGAAAACGTTTGACACTCCGATCATTTCAAGGAAAGCAAGTGCGCACAACTAGCTCCCTGGGTCAGTGGACACCTGAATCGCAGTTATATGTACGTGGGGTGAAGAGAGAGAGAGAAATGTGTGCTGTACGCAAAGACAGCATTGCTCCAGAAATGAGGCGTTGAAGCCACCGGCCATTGGCATTCATTGTGTTCTTTGGCCTTGGCGTTGAAAACGTTTTACACTCCGGTCATTTCAAGGAAAGCAAGTGCGCACAACTAGCTCCCTGGGTCAGTGGACACCTGAATCGCAGTTATATGTACGTGGGGTGAAGAGAGAGAGAGAAATGTGCGCTGTAGGCAAAGACAGCATTGCTCCAGAAATGAGGCGTTGAAGCCACCGGCCATTGGCATTCATTGTGTTCTTTGGCCTTGGCGTTGAAAACGTTTGACACTCCGATCATTTCAAGGAAAGCAAGTGCGCACAACTAGCTCCCTGGGTCAGTGGACACCTGAATCGCAGTTATATGTACGTGGGGTGAAGAGAGAGAGAGAAATGTGCGCTGTAGGCAAAGACAGCATTGCTCCAGAAATGAGGCGTTGAAGCCACCGGCCATTGGCATTCATTGTGTTCTTTGGCCTTGGCGTTGAAAACGTTTTACACTCCGGTCATTTCAAGGGAAGCAAGTGCGCACAACTAGCTCCCTGGGTCAGTGGACACCTGAATCGCAGTTATATGTACGTGGGGTGAAGAGAGAGAGAGAAATGTGCGCTGTAGGCAAAGACAGCATTGCTCCAGAAATGAGGCGTTGAAGCCACCGGCCATTGGCATTCATTGTGTTCTTTGGCCTTGGCGTTGAAAACGTTTGACACTCCGATCATTTCAAGGAAAGCAAGTGCGCACAACTAGCCCCCTGGGTCAGTGGACACCTGAATCGCAGTTATATGTACGTGGGGTGAAGAGAGAGAGAGAAATGTGCGCTGTACGCAAAGACAGCATTGCTCCAGAAATGAGGCGTTGAAGCCACCGGCCATTGGCATTCATTGTGTTCTTTGGCCTTGGCGTTGAAAACGTTTTACACTCCGGTCATTTCAAGGAAAGCAAGTGCGCACAACTAGCTCCCTGGGTCAGTGGACACCTGAATCGCAGTTATATGTACGTGGGGTGAAGAGAGAGAGAGAAATGTGCGCTGTAGGCAAAGACAGCATTGCTCCAGAAATGAGGCGTTGAAGCCACCGGCCATTGGCATTCATTGTGTTCTTTGGCCTTGGCGTTGAAAACGTTTTACACTCCGGTCATTTCAAGGAAAGCAAGTGCGCACAACTAGCTCCCTGGGTCAGTGGACACCTGAATCGCAGTTATATGTACGTGGGGTGAAGAGAGAGAGAGAAATGTGCGCTGTAGGCAAAGACAGCATTGCTCCAGAAATGCGGCGTTGAAGCCACCTGCCATTGGCATTCATTGTGTTATTTGGCCTTGGCGTTGAAAACGTTTTACACTCCGGTCATTTCAAGGAAAGCAAGTGCGCACAACTAGCCCCCTGGGTCAGTGGACACCTGAATCGCAGTTATATGTACGTGGGGTGAAGAGAGAGAGAGAAATGTGCGCTGTAGGCAAAGACAGCATTGCTCCAGAAATGCGGCGTTGAAGCCACCTGCCATTGGCATTCATTGTGTTATTTGGCCTTGGCGTTGAAAACGTTTTACACTCCGGTCATTTCAAGGAAAGCAAGTGCGCACAACTAGCTCCCTGGGTCAGTGGACACCTGAATCGCAGTTATATGTACGTGGGGTGAAGAGAGAGAGAGAGAAATGTGCGCTGTAGGCAAAGACAGCATTGCTCCAGAAATGAGGCGTTGAAGCCACCTGCCATTGGCATTCATTGTGTTCTTCGGCCTTGGCGTTGACAACGTTTGACACTCCGATCATTTCAAGGAAAGCAAGTGCGCACAACTAGCCCCCTGGGTCAGTGGACACCTGAATCGCAGTTATATGTACGTGGGGTGAAGAGAGAGAGAGAAATGTGCGCTGTAGGCAAAGACAGCGTTGCGCCAGAAATGCGGCGCTGAAGCCACCGGCCATTGGCATTCATTGTGTTCTTCGGCCTTGGCGTTGACAACGTTTTACACTCCGATCATTTCCACGAAAGCAAGTGCGCACAACTAGCCCCCTGGGTCAGTGGACACCTGAATCGCAGTTATATCTACGTGGGGTGAAGAGAGAGAGAGAAATGTGCGCTGTAGACAAAGACAGCGTTGCGCCAGAAATGCGGCGCTGAAGCCACCGGCGATTGGCATTCATTGTGTTCTTTGGCCTTCGCGTTGACAACGTTTTACACTCCGATCGTTTCAAGGAAAGCAAGTGAGCACAACTAGCTCCCTGGGTTAGTGGACACCTGAATCGCAGTTATATGTACGTGGGGTGAAGAGAGAGAGAGAAATGTGCGCTGTAGGCAAAGACAGCGTTGCTCCAGAAATGCGGCGTTGAAGCCACCGGTCATTGGCATTCATTGTGTTCTTTGGCCTTGGCGTTGACAACGTTTTACACTCCGATCATTTCAAGGAAAGCAAGTGGGCACAACTGTCTCCCTGGGTTAGTGGACACCTGAATCGCAGTTATATTGCCACGTATCATTTTTAGCGTTTGTTCGTTCACGCTCAAGGCTGCAGGAAAGGGCTGTTATCATTGTTGTTCGTGACGCGAGAAGCGACCAGTCTAATCTCGACTGATCGCCGCCATGAAAGGCTACATCTAGGTTTTTCCAGATTACTGTAGATGATCTTGTCCTGCTATCTGGAAGTTTCCTTGCAGGATTTAAATTGAGCGATGCCGCGAGCAGCGGACATTCCTAGTTCGACGATTGACGCGCACGCTTCTTGCTGCCCGAGCTCGTCCAGACCCAGCGAAGTATTTTCGGCGCTGGCTTGCTGAGAAGTTTTGACAAGTGCAGGCGGGCCTCGGATCCACTGCGACCCCGAGGTTCCGCAACCAGCCTCCCAGCCCAGGCGCCGTGCCTTTGCCGGTGCTCGGGCAACTTCGAGACCTTCAAGCAGCAGCCCAGTCGGCCACCCGTGACGTCATGGGAGGCCCGGGACCTGCTGCCCCCCCGGTGTTCCGTGCGCCGCCCCCAAAGGCGCACTGTTTCCAGTTCGAAGTTACTTCCGACGCGACGGCTGACGACATCGTCGACGGCATCGAGTCGGTTGTCGGCCCGAAAGGGCTAGAGAGCCTCCAACACCATGGAGGCATGAAGTTCTGCGTCGCCATGGCCTCGGCTGCGGCGGCAGAGAAGATGCTAGTGGAAGGCGCCTTCAACGTGAATGGCACTTCCGGCCCAGTAGCCTGCGTGGGTCCTGCCGTGGTCCACGTGACGGCTTTTCGTGTGCCGCTGTTCGTGGGAGACGCGGCGCTGGCGGCGGCACTGAGCTCCTACGGCAAGGTGCTTGATATCACCCACCCCGTCCTCAAGGGCCGTCGTCACGTTGGCAACGGGACGCGCGTGGTCCGGATCGAGATGAAGCAGGCGGTGACGAACTTCTTGACCGTCCAGGGCCACCGCGTCATGTTTGACTACCGAGGCGTCCGGAAGGTGTGTTCCCGCTGCGGGCAGGACGGCCACATCGGCGCGGCGTGTCGAACGCCGCGGTGCGCTTGCTGCTAGGTGTTCGGCCACGACACGGCAGGATGCGGAGCGGCTTGCAGGCGCTGCGGTGGAAGCCACGCCACAGCGGACTGCCTGCGGCCACGGTCGTATGCGGCGGCCGCCGCCTCGAGGAAGGCCCCGAGCAATGACAACGTGGCCGCGGAAACACGGAGCATACCAACCCTCCGGACGCCTGTTGCCGACGTGGTCCCGAGCCCGCCCCCGCGACGGAGGTGCCCGTGAAGGAGCAGCTCGATGGGACGCCTTCAAACGAGGTGGAGCCGTTCGGTGCTGTTTTCGCGGAACCCTTGCCGCCGCTACCCCGCACAGCTTCCTTCAAAACCGAAAGCAGCAGCGTCGGGCGACCTGGTGGACGTACCGGACAAAGTCACGCCGCTTCGCCTGACAGGCGACTTGACGTGCGGCCAGGTGTCAGGACCGACGACTCCTGGAGGTGCGGACGGCGCGCACTTCCCGTCACCAGCCAGCCACACCCTCCCATCGGCGACCCTGGCGGCGGCATCGGCTTCAGCTGCGAGCGTCGCCAAGACCACGCAGCAACCGGTGAGCGAGGCCACAAGCGCCGACGGTCCCGAAAACATGGACTTTTCCCGACCAGACTTCAAACGTGCCCACCCCCAATCATCGGAATCCGAAATGGCTGTTAACGAACGTTCTAGCAAAAAAGTGCCGCGCGCGCCAAGCGCCGCCCATGGCAGCGCTCTTTAGTTTGTATGCTATGCCGTCGGTGCTCTTGGCAGTCATGGCGGTTGTGCATCTCCTCTCCCTGAATATTCGGGGATTTCAATCCGTAGACAGACAGAGAAAGGTGATGCACTCTGCCAGGGCTAGGGGCGTCGACATCCTGTTTTTACAGGAATGCAACTTCCGTACTTCACTTGATGTGCTGAATTTCACCACCCGGTTTTCTGTTTTTGCTTATTTTTCGTTGACTGATTTTCATATGTGCGGTGTTGGTGTCGTTTTTGTAAACCCCTGCCTGCGCGCGGGTGCTCATTGCACTTTCGGGCTGGACGGCCGCACTCTTGCGGTCGACTTCACACTAAACCAGCGGCGGGTACGTGCGTTGGTTGTATATGCGCCAGCACGGCAGACTAGTAGTTCTGATTTTTTTGAGCGAATCGACTCAATCCTCTTTGATCCCTACCCCACTTTCATCGTCGGTGACTTCAATTGTGTACTTAGCATCGACCGTGACGTCCGCGGACAGGGTCACGGTCGCCGTTATTGCGGTGCCCCCGCGCTCCGCGATCTCGTGACTCAGTTCCGCTTGTCTGACGCGTGGGTGCAGCTTCACGGGGATGCCTTTGGAGCGACGTTTGAGAGAGCACAGTCAGCGAGTCGGATAGACAAATTATATTTTCCACCAGAGCTCGCTTCTTTTGTCGTTAGCTGCGAAGTTCTCGCGCTCCCTGCAGGCACGCCGGTGATTTCCGATCACCACCCCTTGTCAGTCAGGCTCGACTTTGGTGAGGACACCCCTCGTACTGTTACGTGGCGCATGGACACGAGCCTACTGGCGCACCCGGAAAGCGTGGCGTCGCTGCGTACGGCGTTGGCAGCATCGTGCAAGAGCTTCGTTGCGACTGATTCATGGGACACACTCAAGGCTCGTTGGCAGGCAACTCTGGTGGCAGCCGGTCAAGACCGCAGACGCCGGGTAACTCATGCACTGAATAACACCCTCAAGCGCATCCGTATAGTGCAAAGGGGAGCACCCTTAACCTTTGCCATGAGCGATTACCTGAGTCTACTTAAAGCACGTTACCACGTGTTGCTCTGCCAGTCATCACGGGCAGCTAGTCGTGCACACCAGCTCGGGCGGCCTATATCAGACCCGGCTGTGCTACGACACGTACGCGCAGGCACGGCAGAGGAATTAGCTCCCGCTACTGTGCCTTTCGTGACACTCCCAGACGGCACCCAAAGCAAAACCGCGTCCGATATCTGCACGATCTTTGCAAGTCACTTCTCGAACCTGTTCTCTACGGACAGTTGGCTAAATCTTTTATATGATTATGACGGGCTTCTACAAAGCTTTTTTGGAAACTTGCCACGAGTAGCTGAACAGCTGCATGAAAACCTTTGCGCACCAGCCACAAGCCAGGAGCTGCACGCCATCCTGCAGAGTATGAATGCAGCCACTGCCCCCGGTCCAGACGGCATTCCAACAAGTTTTTATTCAACGTTTGTTTTACCAGATCCAAGGAGCACTGCTGAAAATGGTCAACGGCTTTTTCGTGGAAGGGTTACATCCAAACTCTTTCCGCAAATGCCGCATCACACTCATTCCGAAAGCGGGCGGTGACCCCTCCGACCCGCACGCACGGCGGCCCATAAGCCTCTTAAACACAGACTACAAAATAGTCGCATCTTTACTAAACAGAAGAATGCGGACGATCCTGCCTCACCTAATCCACCGTGCTCAAACCAGCAGCGTGCCTGACCACTCTGTGCTTTCTGCATTGGCACTCACTAGAAACCTGTTCACATTTGCCAGCAGGAAGGGCTTCACCGGGTGTTTTGTTTCACTCGATCAGGCGAAAGCATTCGATCGGGTGGAACACTCGTATCTGTTAGGAGTCCTCGAAGCCTTCGAATTCCCGCCGCAAATTGTCAGCAGGCTGCGCCTACTTTACGCAGACCTGAACGCTCATCTCTCCGTAAACGGCCACCAGAGCGCTCCCTTCTCAGTCACCCGGGGCATAAGGCAAGGATGCCCTCTCTCCCCAACATTCTACGTGTTATGCCTGGATCCACTCATCCGGCGCATTAACGACCGTCCATCCATACGCGGCTTCCCTCTGCCTGGCCAGGGCCAAATCAAAGTTTCGGCCTACGCCGACGACGTGTCGCTTTTCCTCAAGGACGAGGATAGCTACGCCGCTTTTTCGCGGCTGTTTCTCGAGTACAGCGAGATATCAGGGGCCCTGTTGAACAGGGGAAAAAGCAAGGCACTAAGGTTTGGCACCTTCACACCGAACCTTGCGGGCGAGGTGGAGTGGGTGCAGGGAGTGAAAGTCCTGGGAGTAGTATTCCTCGCCAGCGGAGAAGTATCCCGCGAAACCTGGACTAACCTCCGCACGAACGCTGAGAAACGCCTCTCGGTGGCGTCAACGTTCCGCCTTTCAATGGCAGAGCGCTGCTATATAGTTAAGTCTACAATCCTAGCCGCATGTTTTTTTGTCGCCCGCGTCGCAAACCCACCGCGCACGTTTGCTCGCAGGCTAACCTCGGCCTGTGGCTCTTTCGTTTGGGCGGGCAAAACCGAACTTGTGTCACGAATGTTCATGCGCCTTCCATCGTACATGGGTGGGTTTGGTATACCTTGTATCCGCACTATGTGCAATGTGCTCGCCTTGCGAGGAGTACGAGACCTTGTACGCAACCCAGACTATCCCGGGAGAACACTCCTCACATACTTTCTGGGTACAGCGCGTAACGTGTTTTTTACACAACGCGTGGTTGGCCCTAAAGCCGAGCGCCCGCCGGTATTTTTCGTTAACGTGCGTCGCACACTGGCGTCGTTGTCTGCCAGCGTGCCCGATCTGGATGTTGATGAAACCCCGCCCTCCAGGATGTGTGAAGCACTAACGGTAGCTGAGCTGACACGCGAACTCCAGAAAACGAGACGGCCACGCTGGCGCCAACTGACCTCAGCTGCGCTTCCTGCAGATGTCAGGGACTTCGGCTGGCTGCGAGGCTGGCGGGTCCTGCCCACAAGAGACCGCCTTGCGGCGTGGGGCGTGGCGCCTTCCGCCCGATGCCCGCTGTGCGGTCTTTTAGAAACGTTGCGGCACACTATGTTCGACTGTGTAGTGGCGCGCACCTTTTGGGTACTAGTGTCACGGATGTTTTTAACCCGCCTCGAAGCGCGCACTATAGTTCACGCGAACTGTTCACAAATATGCTCTTGTGTGTCGGCATGTTCGTTTTCTGGCGGCAGCGTGGAGCAGCTTCCTTAAATGGGCGTCCGCAAAGAGCAATGTTTCCAATGTTGCAGCGCCTCCGCACGCGCCTCTTTGAGCAAGCATGCGTGGACGCACTGACAATGAGCGAGGCTGAGTTCTTGCGCAAATGGTCGACATACTTTATTGTCCTGCGCGGCGGTCGAGTGTCGGCTTTCATACTGCCATACTGACGTGCTCAGTGCTGCGTCACTGCGCATGTGCTTGAAAGATCAGACTTCAGTTGAATTGTTTTGTTTCGTATTTTTGTTCCCTTCGAAAAAAATAAACTTCTCTTTCTATGCCCGAGCTCGTCCAGAACCAGCGAAGTTTTTTTCGGCGCTGGCTTCCTGGGAAGTTTCAACGACAAGTGCAGGCGGGCCCCGGATCCACTGCGACCCGGAGGTTCCGCAACCAGCCTCCCCGCCCAGGCGCCGTGCTTTTGCCGGTGCTCGGGCAACTTCGTGAGCTTCAAGCAGCAGCCCAGTCGGCCGCCCGTGACGTCATGGGAGGCCCGGGACCTGCTGCCCCTCCGGTGTTCCGTGCGCCGCCCCCAAAGGCGCACTGTTTCCAGTTTTCAGTTATTTCCGACGCGACAGCTGACGACATCGTCGACGGCATCGAGTTCGTTGTCGGCCCGAAAGGGCTAGAGAGCCTCCAGCACCATGGAGGCATGAAGTTCTGCGTCGCCATGGCCTCGGCTGCGGCGGCGGAGAAGATGCTCGTGGAAGGCGCCTTCAACGTGAACGGCACTTCCGTCCCAGTAGCCTGCGTGGGTCCCGCCGTGGTCCACGTGACGGCTTTTTGTGTGCCGCTGTTCGTGGGAGACGCGGCGCTGGCAGCGGCACTGAGCTCCTAAGGCAAGGTGCTTGACATCACCCATCCCGTCCTCAAGGGCCGTCGTCACGTCGGCAACGGGACGCGCGTGGTCCGGATCGAGATGAAGCAGGCGGTGCCGAGCTTCTTGACCGTCCAGGGCCACCGCGTCATGTTTGACTACCGAGGCGTCCGGAAGGTGTGTTCCCACTGCGGGCAGGACGGCCACATCGGCGCGGCATGTCGAACGCCGCGGTGCGCTCGCTGCGAGGTGTTCGGCCACCCACGACACGGCCGGATGCGGAGCGCCTTGCAGGCGCTGCGGTGGAAGCCACGCCACAGCGGACTGCCTGCGACCACGGGCCTATGCGGCGGCCGCCGCCTCGAGAAAGAAAAAGAGCAAGGACAACGTGGTCGCAGAAACGCGGAGCACACCAACTGTCCGGACGCCTGTTGCGGGCGCGGGCCCTACGACCACCAGCCCGAGGGAGCCCGAGCCCACCACCGCGACGGAGGTGCCCGTGAAGAAGCAGCTCGAGGGGACGCCTTCAAACGAGGTGCAGCCGTTCGGTGCTGTTTTCGCGGAGCCCTTGCCGCCGCTATCCGCACAGCTTCCCTCAACACCGAGAGCAGCAGCGGCGATGAGTCGAGCGTGGCGTCGGGCGACCTGGTGGACGTACCGGACAAAGTCACGCCGCTTCGCCTGACAGGCGACTTGACGTGCGGCCAGGTGTCAGGACCGACGACTCCTGGAGGTGCGGACGGCGCGCGCTTCTCGTCACCAGCCAGCCACACCCTTCCATCGGCGACCCTGGCGTCGGCATGGGCTTCAGCTGCGAGCGTCGCCAAGACCACGCAGCAACCGGTGAGCGAGGCCACAAGCGCCGACGACCCCGAAAATATGGACTTCTCAAGACCCGACTACAAACGTGCCCACCCCCAATCATCGGAATCTGAAGGGACTGTTAACGAACGTTCTAGCAAAAAAGTGCCGCGCGCGCCAAGCGCCGCCCATGGCAGCGCTCTTTAGGTTGTATGCTATGCCGTCGGTGCTCTTGGCAGTCATGGCGGTTGTGCATCTCCTCTCCCTGAATGTTCGGGGATTTCAATCCGTAGACAGACAGAGAGGTGATGCACTTTGCCAGGGCTAGGGGCGTCGACATCCTGTTTTTACAGGAATGCAACTTCCGTACTTCACTTGATGTGCTGAATTTCACCACCCGGTTTTCTGTTTTTGCTTATTTTTCGTTGACTGATTTTCATATGTGCGGTGTTGGTGTCGTTTTTGTAAACCCCTGCCTGCGCGCGGGTGCTCATTGCACTTTAGGGCTGGACGGCCGCACTCTTGAGGTCGGCTTCACACTAAACCAGCGGCGGGCACGTGCGTTGGTTGTATATGCGCCAGCACGGCAGACTAGTAGTTCTGATTTTTTTGAGCGCCTCGACTCATTCCTTCTTGATCCCTACCCCACTTTCATCGTCGGTGACTTCAATTGTGTACTTAACATCGACCGTGACGTCCGCGGACAGGGTCACGGTCGCCGTTATTGCGGTGCCCCCGCGCTCCGCGATCTCGTGACTCAGTTACGCTTGTCTGACGCGTGGGTGCAGCTTCACGGAGATGCCTTTGGAGCGACGTTTGAGAGAGCACAGTCAGCGAGTCGAATAGACAAATTATATTTTCCACCAGAGCTCGCTTCTTTTGTCGTTAGCTGCGAAGTTCTCGCGTTCCCTGCAGGCACGCCGGTGATTTCCGATCACCACCCTTGTCAGTCAGGCTCGACTTTGGTGAGGACACCACTCGTACTGTTACGTGGCGCATGGACACGAGCCTACTGGCGGACCCGGAAAGCGTGGCGTCGCTGCGTACGGCGTTGGCAGCATCGTGCAAGAGCTTCGTTGCGACTGATTCATGGGACACACTCAAGGCTCGTTGGCAGGCAACTCTGGTGGCAGCCGGTCAAGACCGCAGACGCCGGGTAACTCATGCACTGAATAACACCCTCAAGCGCATCCGTATAGTGCAAAGGGGAGCACCCTTAACCTTTGCCATGAGCGATTACCTGAGTCTACTTAAAGCACGTTACCACGTGTTGCTCTGCCAGTCATCACGGGCAGCTAGTCGTGCACACCAGCTCGGGCGGCCTATATCAGACCCGGCTGTGCTACGACACGTACGCGCAGGCACGGCAGAGGAATTAGCTCCCGCTACTGTGGCTTTCGTGACACTTCCAGACGGCACCCAAAGCAAAACCGCGTCCGATATCTGCACGATCTTTGCAAGTCACTTCTCGAACCTGTTCTCTACGGACAGTTGGCTAAATCTTTAAGATGATTATGACGGGCTTCTACAAAGCTTTTTTCGAAACTTGCCACGAGTAGCTGAAGAGCTGCATGAAAACCTTTGCGCACCAGCCACAAGCCAGGAGCTGCACGCCATCCTGCAGAGTATGAATGCAGCCTCTGCCCCCGGTCCAGACGGCATTCCAACAAGTTTTTATTCAACGTTTTTTTACCAGATCCAAGGAGCACTGCTGAAAATGGTCAACGGCTTTCTCGCGGAAGGGTTACGTCCAAACTCTTTCCGCGAATGCCGCATCATACTCATTCCGAAAGCGGGCGGTGACCCCTCCGACCCGCAAGCATGGCGGCCCATAAGCCTCTTAAACACAGACTACAAAATAGTCGCATCTTTACTAAACAGAAGAATGCGGACGATCCTGCCTCACCTAATCCACAGTGCTCAAACCATCAGCGTGCCTGACCACTCTGTGCTTTCTGCATTGGCACTCACTAGAGACCTGTTCACATTTGCCAGCAGGACGGGCTTCACCGGGTGTTTTGTTTCACTCGATCAGGCGAAAGCATTCGATCGGGTGGAACACTCGTATTTGTTCGGAGTCCTCGAAGCCTTCGGATTCCCGCCGCAAATTGTCAGCAGGCTGCGCCTACTTTACGCAGACCTAAACGCTCATCTCTCCGTAAACGGCCACCAGAGCGCTCCCTTCTCAGTCACCCGGGGCATAAGGCAAGGATGCCCTCTCTCCCCAACATTCTTCGTGTTATGCCTGGATCCACTCATCCGGCGCATTAACGACAGTCCATCCATACGCGGCTTCCCTCTGCCTGGCCAGGGCCAAATCAAAGTTTCGGCCTACGCCGACGACGTGTCGCTTTTCCTCAAGGACGAGGATAGCTACGCCGCTTTTTCGCGGCTGTTTCTCGAGTACAGCGAGATATCAGGGGCCCTGTTGAAAAGGGGAAAAAGCAAGGCACTAAGGTTCGGCACCTTCACACCGAACCTTGCGGGCGAGGTGGAGTGGGTGCAGGGAGTGAAAGTCCTGGGAGTAGTATTCCTCGCCAGCGGAGAAGTATCCCGCGAAACCTGGACTAACCTCCGCACGAACGCTGAGAAACGCCTCTCGGTGGCGTCAACGTTCCACCTTTCAATGGCAGAGCGCTGCTATATAGTTAAGTCTACAATCCTAGCCGCATGTTTTTTTGTCGCCCGCGTCGCAAACCCACCGCGCACGTTTGCTCGCAGGCTAACCTCGGCCTGTGGCTCTTTCGTTTGGGCGGGCAAAACCGAACTTGTGTCACGAATGTTCATGCGCCTTCCATCGTACATGGGTGGGTTTGGTATACCTTGTATCCGCACTATGTGCAATGTGCTAGCCTTGCGAGGAGTACGAGACCTTGTACGCAACCCAGACTATCCCGGGAGAACACTCCTCACATACTTTCTGGGTACAGCGCGTAACGTGTTTTTTACACAACGCGTGGTTGGCCCTAAAGCCGAGCGCCCGCCGGTATTTTTCGTTAACGTGCGTCGCACACTGGCGTCGTTGTCTGCCAGCGTGCCCGATCTGGATGTTGATGAAACCCCGCCCTCCAGGATGTGTGAAGCACTAACGGTAGCTGAGCTGACACGCGAACAACTCCAGAAAACGAGACGGCCACGCTGGCGCCAAATGACCTCAGCTGCGCTTCCTGCAGATGTCAGGGAATTCGGCTGGCTGCGAGGCTGGCGGGTCCTGCCCACAAGAGACCGCCTTGCGGCGTGGGGCGTGGCGCCCTCCGCCCGATGCCCGCAGTGCGGTCTATTAGAAACATTGCGGCACGCAATGTTCGACTGTGTAGTGGCGCGCACCTTTTGGGTACTAGTGTCACGAATGTTCGTAACCCGCCTCGAAGCGCGCACTAGTTCACGCGAACTGTTTACAAATATGCTCTTGTTTGTCGGCATGTTCGTTTTGTGGCGGCAGCGTGGAGCGGCTTCCTTAAATGGGCGTCCGCAAAGAGCAATGTTTCCAATGTTGCAGCGCCTCCGCACGCGCCTCTTTGAGCAAGCATGCGTGGACGCACTGACAATGAGCGAGGCTGTGTTCTTGCGCAAATGGTCGACATACTTTATCGTCCTGCGCGGCGGTCGAGTGTCGGCTTTCATACTGCCATACTGACGTGCTCGGTGCTGCGTCACTGCGCATGTGCTTGAAAGATCAGACTTCAGTTCAACTGTCTTGTTTCGTATTTTTGTTCCTTTCGAAAAAAATAAACTTCTCTTTCTATGCCCGAGCTCGTCCAGAACAAGCGAAGTTTTTTTTCGGCGCTGGCTTCCTGAGAAGTTTCAACGACAAGTGCAGGCGGGCCCCGGATCCACTGCGACCCGGAGGATCCGCAACCAGCCTCCCCGCCCAGACGCCGTGCCTTTGCCGGTGCTCGGGCAACTTCGTGAGCTTCAAGCAGCAGCCCAGTCGGCCGCCCGTGACGTCATGGGAGGCCCGGGACCTGCTGCCCCTCCGGTGTTCCGTGCGCCGACCCCAAAGGCGCACTGTTTTCAGATTCAAGTTACTTCCGACGCCACGGCTGACGACATCGTCGACGACATCGAGTCGGTTGTCGGCCCGAAAGGGCTAGAGAGCCTCCAGCCCCATGGAGGCATGAAGTTCTGCGTCGCCTTGGCCTCGGCTGCGGCGGCGGAGAAACTGCTAGTGGAAGGCGCCTTCAACGTGAACGGCACTTCCGTCCCAGTAGCCTGCGTGGGTCCCGCCGTGGTCCACGTGACGGCTTTTCGTGTGCCGCTGTACGTGGGAGCTGCGGCGCTGGCGGCAGCACTGAGCTCTTGCGGCAAGGTGCTCGACATCACCCACCCCGTTCTCAAGGGCCGTCGTCACGTCGGCAAAGGGACGCGCGTGGTCCGGATCGAGATGAAGCAGGTGGTGCCGAACTTCCTGACCGTCCAGGGCTACCGCGTCATGTTTGACTACCGAGGGGTCCGGAAGGTGTGTTCCCGCGGCGGGCAGGACGGCCACATCGGCGCGGCGTGTCGAAGTGCGCTCGCTGCGAGGTGTTCGGCCACGGCACGGCCGGATGCGGAGCGGCTTGCAGGCGCTGCGGCGGAAGCCACGCCACACCGGATTGCCTGCGACCACGGTCCTATGCGGCGGCCGCCGCCTCGAGGAAGGAACCGAGCAAGGACAACGTGGCCGCAGAAACGCGGAGCACACCAACCGTCCGGACGCCTGTTGCCGACGCGGACCCTACGACCAGCAGCCCGAGGGAGCCTGAGCACGCCTCCGCGACGGAGGTGCCCGTGAAGGAGCAGCGCGAGGTGACGCCTTCAAACGAGGTGGAGCCGTTCGCTGCAGTTTTTGCCGAACCCTTGGCGCCGCTTCCCGGCACTGACACCTACGACACCGTGAGCAGCAGCGACGAATCGAGCGTGGCGTCGGGCGACCTGGTGGACGTACTGGACAAAGTGACGTCGCTTCGCCTGACAGGCGACTTGACGTGCGGGCAGGTGTCAGGGCCGACGACTCCTCGAGGTGCGGACGACGCGCGCTTCCCGTCACCAGCCAGCCACACCCTTCCATCGGCGACCCTGGCGTCGGCATGGGCTTCAGCTGCGAGCGTCGCCAAGACCACGCAGCAACCGGTGAGCGAGGCCACAAGCGCCGACGACCCCGAAAATATGGACTTCTCAAGACCCGACTACAAACGTGCCCACCCCCAATCATCGGAATCCGAAGGGACTGTTAACGAACGTTCTAGCAAAATAGTGCCGCGCGCGCCAAGCGCCGCCCATGGAAGCGCTCTTTAGATTGTAGGCTATGCCGTCGGTGCTGTTGGCAGTCATGGCGGTTGTGCATCTCCTCTCCCTGAATGTTCAGGGATTTGAATCCGTAGACAGACAGAGAGAGGTGATGCACTTTGCCAGGGCTAGGGGCGTCGACATCCTGTTTTTACAGGAATGCAAGTTCCGTACTTCACTTGATGTGCTGAATTTCACCACCCAGTTTTCTGTTTTTGCTTACTTTTCGTTGATTGATTCTCATATGTGCGGTGTTGGTGTGGTTTTTGTAAACCCCTGCCTGCGCGCGGGTGCTCATTGCACTTTCGGGCTGGACGGCCGCACTCTTGCGGTCGACTTCGTGACTCAGTTCCGCTTGTCTGACGCGTGGGTGCAGCTTCACGGGGATGCCTTTGGAGCGACGTGGGAGAGAGCACAGGCAGCGAGTCTGATAGACAAATTCTATTTTCCACCAGAGCTCGCTTCTTTTGTCGTCAGCTGCGAAGTTCTCGCGTTCCCTGCAGGCACGCCGGTGATTTCCGATCACCACCCCTTGTCAGTCAGGCTCGACTTTGGTGAGGGCACCCCACGTACTGTAACGTGGCGCATGGACACGAGCCTACTGGCTGACCCGGAGAGCGTGGGGTCGCTGCGTACGGCGTTGGCCGCATGGTGCAAGAGCTTCGTTGCGACTGATTCATGGGACACACTGAAGACTCGTTGGCAGGCAACTCTGGTGGCAGCCGGTCAAGACCGCAGACGCCGGGTAACTCATGCACTGAATGATACCCTCAAGCGCATCCGTATAGTGCAAAGGGGAGCACCCTTAACCTTTGCCATGACCGATTACCTGAGCCTACTTAAAGCACGTTACCACGTGTTGCTCTGCCAGTCATCATGGGCAGCAAGTCGCGCACACCAGCTCGGGCGGCCTATATCAGACCCGGCCTTGCTGCGACACGTACGCGCAGGCACGGCAGAGGAATTCGCTCCCGCTACTGTGCCTTTCGTGACCCTCCCAGACGGCACACAAAGCAGAATCACGTCCGACATCTGGGCGACTTTCGCAAGCCCCTTCTCGGACCTGTTCTCGATGGGCAATTGGCTACATCTTCAAGATGGGTATGACGGGCTTCTACAAAGGTTTTTTGTAAACTTGCCACGAGTAGCTGAAGAGCTGCACGAAAACCTTTGCGCACCAGCCACAAGCCAAGAGCTGCACGCCATCCTTCAGAGTATGAATAATGCAGCCTCTGCCCCCGGTCCAGACGGCATTCCATCAAGTTTTTATTCAACGTTTTTTTTACCAGATCCAAGGAGCACTGCTGAAGATGGTCAACGGCTTTCTCGCGGATGGGTTACGTCCAAACTCTTTCCGCGAATGTCGCATCATACTCATTCCAAAAGCGGGCGGTGACCTCTCCGACCCGCAAGGATGGCGGCCCATAAGCCTCTTTACTAAACAAGAGAATGCGGACGATTCCGCCTCACCTAATTCACCGGGCTCAAACCAGCAGCGTGCCTGACTGCTCTGTGTTTCATGCACTGACACTCACAAGAGACCTGTTCACATTTGCTAGCAGGACGGGCTTCAGCGGGTGCTTTGTTTCGCTTGATCAGGCGAAAGCATTCGATCGGGTGGAACACTCGTATTTGTTCGGAGTCCTCGAAGCCTTCGCATTCCCTCCGCAAATTGTTAGCAGGCTGCGCTTACTTTACGCAGACCTGAATGCTCGTCTCGGCCACCAGAGCGCTCCCTTCTCAGTCACCCGGGGCATAAGGCAACGATGCCCTCTCTTCCCAACGTTCTTCGTGTTATGCCTGGATCCACTCATCCGGCGCATTAACATCAGCCCTTCCATACGCGGCTTCCCTCTGCCTGGCCAGGGTCAAAATAAGGTTTCATCCTACGCCGACGACGTGTCGCTTTTCCTCAAGGACGAGGATAGCTACGCCGCTTTTTCGCGGCTGTTTCTCGAGTACAGTGAGATATCGGGGGCCCTATTGAACAGGAGAAAAAGCAAGGCACTAAGGTTTGCCACCTTCACACCGAACCTTGCGGGCGAGGTGGAGTGGGTGCAGAGAGTGAAAGTCCTGGGAGTAGTATTCCTCGCCAGCGGAGATGTAGCCCGCGAAACCTGGACTAACCTCCGCACGAACGCTGAGAAACGCCTCTCGGTGGCGTCAACTTTCCGCCTTTCAATGGCAGAGCGCTGCTATATAGTTAAGTCTACAATCCTAGCCGCATGTTTTTTGTCGCCCGCGTCGCAAACCCACTGCGCACGTTTGCTCGCTGGCTAACCTCGGCCTGTGGCTTTTTCGTTTGGGCGGGCAAAACCGAACTTGTGTCACGAATGTTCATGCGCCTTCCATCGTACATGGGTGGGTTTGGTATACCTTGTATCCGCACCATGTGCAATGTGCTCGCCTTGCGAGGAGTACGAGATCTTGTACGCAACCCAGACTATCCCGGGAGAACACTCCTCACATACTTTCTGGGTACAGCTCGTAACGTGTTTTTTACACAACACGTGGTTGGCCCTAAAGCCGAGCAGCCGCCGGATTTTTCGTTAACGTGCGTCGCACACTGGCGTCGTTGACTACCAGCGTGCCCGATCTGGATGTTGATGAAACCCCGCCCTCCAGGATGTGTGAAGCACTAACGGTCGCTGAGCTGACCCGCGAACAACTCCAGAAAACGAGACGGGCGCGCTGGCGCCTACTGACCTCAGCTGCGCTTCCTGCAGATGTCAGGGACTTCGGCTGGCTGCGAGGCTGGGGGGTCCTGCCGACAAGAGACCGCCTTGCGGCGTGGGGCGTGGCGCCTTCCGCCCGATGCCCGCAATTCGGTCTTTTAGAAACGTTGCGGCACGCTCTGTTCGACTGTGTAGTGGCGCGCACCTTTTGGGTACTAGTGTCACGGATGTTTTTAACCCGCCTCGAAGCGCGCACTAGTTCATGCGAACTGTTCACAAATATGCTCTTGTGTGTCGGCATGTTCGTTTTGTGGCGGCAGCGTGGAGCGGCTTCCTTAAATGGGCGTCCGCAAAGAGCAATGTTTCCAATGTTGCAGCGGCTCCGCACGCGCCTCTTTGAACAAGCATGCGTGGACGCTCTGTCAATGAGCGATGCTGAGTTTTTGCGCAAATGGTCGACATACTTTGTCGTCCTGCGCGGCGGTCGAGTGTCGGCTTTCTTATGCCTTACTGACGTGCTCAGTGCTGCGTCACTGCGCATGCGCTTGACTAATCAGAGCATTGAGTTCAGTAGTTTTGCTTTGTATCTTTTGTTGACGTTAGAAAAAATAAATAAACTTCTCTTTCTACGCCGCCACCGAGTGATTCAGTTCTCTTGCGGGCGCAAGTCAGCCCAAATAAAGAGCATCGTTTGCAAGTCTTTCTGGTGTCTTCCTGACCGCTGGACTGCCGTCACTACAACGTGACATCTGGTGGAGGTGCTGGGTAGCCTTCCAGGTACCGGACAACCCCAGCAAGTCGTGACGCCAGCCCCTTGAGTTATTCGCCGGAAGACCTGACTCCTGTCTACCACGCAGCCTCTGGAGCCTCCAGCCATGACTTACGCCGCAGCAGTACGCCGTCCTGTACCTCGACGACGGGACCCAAGTCCCTATCGCCCTTAGCCAGCTGCGCTGGAGCGCCGCCCTCTCGTCCCAACTCTCGCCCTCTCGTGCCTCTTTGTTGCACAGGTAAATTACCGCTACCCACTATTTGCAAAGCGTACCGGTCATTCTGCCTTGCTTGCGCTGCCAAGCCCACAGTGTTGTTTAGTGATTGCCTGTGACTGTATCAGTGTCATTCATCAATTACTAATCTTGGCAGGTGACGTCGAGGAAAATCCCGGACCTAACACCCGCTCTACTGATGCATCAGATGAAATAATGGAAGCCTTGAACGAAATACGTACTGGGCAAACAGCTTTGTTAGGAGAAATGAAAAGCATTCGGTCAAAATTGTCCCAGAATGATAAAACATTGGATGAAATTAAAACAAGGCTCGTCAAAATAGAAGAAGATTGTTCAACCTTTGCTGCGATTCGGGAAGATATTAGCGATGTGCGAGCACTTGCGGAGCAAAATTCAGTTGAAGTTGCAAATCTGTCTTCCAAATTGGCTGATTTTGAAGATAGATCCCGCAGAAGCAATCTATTATTTTTCGGCTTGTCAGACACTGACAATGAAACATGGGCCGAGTCTGAAAAGTTGGTTACGGAGTTATGTAGGGATAATCTCGACGTCACAATCTGCCCCATGGATGTTGAAAGAGCGCACAGGCTTGGAAAGTTTCAAAGCGACAAGAAACGACCTATCATCGTCAAATTCGCTCACTTCAAAACTAGTGAGAAAGTTCTTTCTTGCGCTAAGAAACTAAAAAACAGTAACTACAGAATCTCGGAAGACTACTCACAACCTACCCTCTTTGTTAGGAAACAGTTACTGCAATTTGCGAAACTCCAACCACAGACATACAAACTCCGCCATAATAAACTAATTATTATAACACTGTCTATATTTTCGACCATTCCTCACAGAAAGTAGTCCCCCTCCACCCCCCGCCCTCCTCCGTCCGCACGCGCTCCCCCGACCGCACGCCCTCCCCCGACCGCACGCCATAGCTACTGCATAAACCTCCCGTCACTCCGAAGCTCTCCTCCTTGTCCTTCCTTTACACTGATATCCGAAGCCTCCTGCCCAAACTTGACACCCTTGAAAGCCTTACGCGCACAATAGACAGCAACATATTCATACTCACTGAAACTTGGCTAACATCAGCCATACATGACTCTGAAATACTTTCCGTTTTTCCCAACTACACCATTTTCCGTCGCGACAGAACTAATAGACGGGGAGGAGGCGTACTAATAGGAACCCATGATTCGCTTCGTTGTTCTGTAATTAAGACTTCATCCCCTCTAGAAATATTGTTCATTCAGTGCCACGCTTCATTTCCTCCCGTAATCATCGGAGTTTGCTATCGTCCACCTGATTTAACCCATTCTTTTGTTGCTAATTTTCACGAAACACTTCGCGCGATAACAGCGGCACACCAACATACTCCCATTGTTCTTTTCGGCGACTTTAACTTTCCTGCAATAAACTGGTCCGACCTTTCCACCACTACATGTAAAGATAACATCGAAAGCGATTTTTTCAACACGTGTCTAACCTTTGGTCTGTCCCAGCTCGTATCAAACCCGACAAGACAAAGCAATCATTCCTCCAACATACTCGACCTCGTATTAACTTCTCACCCTGATAACATCCCGCCGCTTCTTCATTTACCAGGACTCAGTGATCATTCCTTAATTCAATCCACGTACTCCTACCAGTTGTCACACACAAAAAAATACAAAAAAACATTAACTCTATACGACAAAGGCAACTATGCAGCCATTAATTCTGAACTAGCTGATTTCTGCATGTGGTTTCTCCGAGATTTTTCAGCACGATCAATCGAAGATAACTGGTCCCTTTTCAGAAACAAAATGCATCAACTTATAGATAAACATGTCCCTACTATCACCATCACGGAAAAACCGTCGTCACCATGGCTCAACAAAGAGCTGAAACGCCTCAGAAACAAAAAGAAAAGGCTTTTTCGATCCGCAAAACGCTTTGACACCGCATCTGCATGGGAAAGAAATTATTCTGCAGAAATAACATACTCATCTTTAACAGGCAAATCTAAACGTACATTTTTCTCGTCTGTTCTACCTTCCATGTTGCACACTAACCCCCGCAAGTTCTGGAAAACTATAAACCCATCACATTCGAAGCCTCTAACATTACATGACGACGACAACAATCTTATCCCGGAACACGAATCTAGCCACGCTCTTAATAACTTTTTTTCTTCAGTTTTTACTAAAGAACCTGACGGTGACTTACCGGATTTCGCAGCTCTCGACCACCCAGCTATGCCACAGATTACAATTGATGCTAATGGAATCATGAAACTTATTGAAGCATTGAAACTTACTTCTTCATCTGGTGTTGACGGCATAAATTTTAAAATCCTAAAAAATACTAAAAACACTGTAAGTGTAATATTGTGCCACCTCTTTCAGCAGTCCATATCAACAGGTGTCCTTCCACAAGATTGGAAAGTTGGTAAGATCATTCCAGTCCCCAAAAAGGGCTCACCTGTTTCATGCAAAAATTACCGCCCCATTTCTCTCACAAGCGTCTGTTCGAAACTAATGGAACATATTATTTATTCGCACATAGTCAAATTCCTTGTCTCCGTAAAATTCTTTCATACTAACCAGCATGGCTTTTTGAAAGGACGCTCATGTGACTCCCAATTGGCTATCTATATTAATGACCTAAGCTCCAACCTTGATTTAAACGTTTCTACTGACACTCTCTTCCTTGATTTCGAAAAAGCTTTCGATAAAGTACCGCATAAAAGACTGCTACTAAAGTTATCGTGTCTAAATCTTAATTCGTTAGTATTAGAATGGCTTTCTAACTTTTTGACTAACAGAGAGCAATTTGTCTATGCAAACAATCATTCTTCTCCACGCAACCCGGTCATTTCAGGTGTTCCCCAAGGTACAGTCCTAGGACCTTTGCTTTTCCTCATATATATTAACGATCTTCCTTCCAGTATTTCCTCTACCATCCGTTTATTTGCTGACGATTGTGTAATTTACCGCCCAATCACTAACAGTACTGACGCTGGCATTCTTCAACAAGATCTTAACCGAATCCAAACTTGGTGCGAACGTTGGTTAATGTCTCTCAATATTTCCAAAACATGTCTAACCTCATTCTATCGTCGGCAGATGCATACTCCTTCTAAATACACTCTTTTCGGTTCAGAAGTATCGTCCGTCTCTTCCTGTAAGTACCTGGGTATTACTGTAACGCAAAACCTAACATGGTCATCTCATAACACGAACATCGCTAACGAAGCTAATCGTACCCTTGGTTTCATACGGCGCAATCTACGTTGTGCCACCCCATCCATCAAATCATTAGCATACATAACTTTTGTCCGTCCTAAACTAGAATATGCTTCGGCAATATGGGATCCTCACCAGTCTAACCTCTCTTTAACCTTAGAAAAAATACAAAATCGAGTTATCCGTTTCATTTATTCTGACTATTCGTACTACACTAGTGTGTCTGCCTTAAAAACTAAAGCTAACTTACCCAGCCTTGAAACGCGACGAAAAATTTCTCGATTGTGCCTCTTTCATATGTTTTATCATTTATCTTTAGCAGAATCAGTCATATCACCTGCTTATCGCCTCTCAAGCCGTATTAACCACCATAAGGCCGTCTACGCCCCCACCGCAAGAACTACCGCTCATTCTCGATCTTTTTTCGTCACGTCATCCCGGGACTGGAATGATCTACCACAGGACGCCGTGCATCACATCAACGCCATCCATTTTAAGAACGCCATCAAGACCATTATTGTTTAACTGTCATGCCCATCCCTCATGTAATGCCCCATACCAGGGGCCTTTGAGGTATCAAAAAAAAAAAAACTAGACCATCCTACGAGCGTCGTACACGGCCGAGGAAATCCGTCCAGTGGAGAACACCCGACCAGCGCCGCCCACAATGCTTCCACTGCGAGAAGCCGGTCACATTCTCCGGTACTGCCCATACAGGAGAATGGGCATCCGAGGGTTCCCTTGCGACGCCCCACGACCCCGACCCGGCCAGCGACCAGCCGAAATTGAGGATTTTTTGCGTCGGGAAGGATACTCATCGCCGAGCTGCCTATCGCGTTCTTCGTCGCCATCGTCACCGCGCTAACTATCTCCTAGCCGAGGCTACGCAGTGCGTGGACGCTTCCCCAGCCCCCGAAGGTTAAACTGAATAAAGCAGCCTCTGGAGGTGAGGTTCATTCTGAGCGCAAGAACTAAGATCCTCCATCGACGAAAACAGAAGACCATGCCCCCTACGACGACGACGAACCCTACGAAAACGACGACCCCTACGACAACGACGACCCCTACGACGACGACGACCCCTACGACGACCCCTACGACGACCCCCACGACGACGACGATCCCTACGACGACGACGATCCCTACGACGACGACGACGATCCCTACGACGACAAATACGACGACAAAAACTACAACAACACCGACGACGACGACGACACGGCCATACTTGAAGCTTTTACCGCTGCCCTTACCCCTCATTAGGAACGCTTAAGGACTAAGTTCTCGAAGCATTCTCTGTGTTTAATTTCATTTTAAATCATCGAGACGATGCTTCTTTGGAAGGGGGGTAATGCCACGTATCATTTTTAGTCTTTGTTCGTTCACGCTCAAGGCTGCAGGAAAGGGCTGTTATCATATTTGTTCGTGACGCGAGAAGCGACCAGTCTAATCTCGATTGATCGCAGCCATGAAAGGCTACATCTAGGTTTTTCCAGATTACTGTAGATGATCTTCTCCTGCTATCTGGAAGTTTCCTTGCCGGCTTTAAATTGAGCGATGCCGCGAGCAGTGGACATTCGTAGTTCGACGATTGACGCGCACGCTTGTTGCTTACGCCGCCACCGAGTGATTCAGTTCTTTTGCGGGCGCAAGTCAGCCCAAATAAAGAACTTCGTTTGCAAGTCTTTCTGGTGTCTTCCTGACCGCTGGACTACCGTCACTGCAACATGACAATATGTACGTGGGGAGAAGAGAGAGAGCAATGTGCGCTGTAGGCAAGGACAGCTTTGCGCCAGAAATGCCACGCTGAAGCCACCGGCCATTGGCATTCATTGTGTTCTTTGGCATTGGCGTTGAGAACGTTTTACACTCCGATCATTTCAAGGAAAGCAAGTGCGCACAACCGTCTCCCTGGGTCAGTGGACACCTGAATCGTAGTTATACGTATACGTGGGGTGAAGAGAGAGAGAGACGTGCGCTGTAGGCAAAGACAGCTTCGCGCCACAAATGCGGCGCATAAGCCACCGGCCATTGGCATTCATTGTGTTCTTTGGACTTGGCGGTGACAGCGTTTTACACTCCGATCATTTCAAGGAAAGCGAGTGCGCACAACTGGATCCCTGGGTCAGTGGACGCCTGAATCGCAGTTATATGTACGTGGGGTGAAGAGAGAGAGAGAAATGTGCGCTGTAGGCAAAGACAGCATTGCTCCAGAAATGAGGCGCTGAAGCCACCGGCCATTGGCATTCATTGTGTTATTTGGCCTTGGCGTTGACAACGTTTGACACTCCGATCATTTCCACGAAAGCAAGTGCGCACAACTAGCTCCCTGGGTCAGTGGACACCTGAATCGCAGTTATATGTACGTGGGGTGAAGAGAGAGAGAGAAATGTGCGCTGTAGGCAAAGACAGCATTGCTCCAGAAATGAGGCGCTGAAGCCACCTGCCATTGGCATTCATTGTGTTATTTGGCCTTGGCGTTGACAACGTTTGACACTCCGATCATTTCCACGAAAGCAAGTGCGCACAACTAGCTCCCTGGGTCAGTGGACACCTGAATCGCAGTTATATGTACGTGGGGTGAAGAGAGAGAGAGAAATGTGCGCTGTAGGCAAAGACAGCATTGCTCCAGAAATGAGGCGCTGAAGCCACCTGCCATTGGCATTCATTGTGTTATTTGGCCTTGGCGTTGACAACGTTTGACACTCCGATCATTTCCACGAAAGCAAGTGCGCACAACTAGCTCCCTGGGTCAGTGGACACCTGAATCGCAGTTATATGTACGTGGGGTGAAGAGAGAGAGAGAAATGTGCGCTGTAGGCAAAGACAGCATTGCTCCAGAAATGAGGCGCTGAAGCCACCGGCCATTGGCATTCATTGTGTTATTTGGCCTTGGCGTTGACAACGTTTGACACTCCGATCATTTCCACGAAAGCAAGTGCGCACAACTAGCTCCCTGGGTCAGTGGACACCTGAATCGCAGTTATATGTACGTGGGGTGAAGAGAGAGAGAGAAATGTGCGCTGTAGGCAAAGACAGCATTGCTCCAGAAATGAGGCGCTGAAGCCACCGGCCATTGGCATTCATTGTGTTATTTGGCCTTGGCGTTGACAACGTTTGACACTCCGATCATTTCCACGAAAGCAAGTGCGCACAACTAGCTCCCTGGGTCAGTGGACACCTGAATCGCAGTTATATGTACGTGGGGTGAAGAGAGAGAGAGAAATGTGCGCTGTAGGCAAAGACAGCATTGCTCCAGAAATGAGGCGTTGAAGCCACCGGCCATTGGCATTCATTGTGTTCTTTGGCCTTGGCGTTGACAACGTTTGACACTCCGGTCATTTCCACGAAAGCAAGTGCGCACAACTAGCTCCCTGGGTCAGTGGACACCTGAATCGCAGTTATATGTACGTGGGGTGGAGAGAGAGAGAGAAATGTGCGCTGTAGGCAAAGAAAGCGTTGCTCCAGAAATGAGGCGCTGAAGCCACCGGCCATTGGCATTCATTGTGTTATTTGGCCTTGGCGTTGACAACGTTTGACACTCCGGTCATTTCAAGGAAAGCAAGTGCGCACAACTAGCTCCCTGGGTCAGTGGACACCTGAATCGCAGTTATATGTACGTGGGGTGAAGAGAGAGAGAGAAATGTGCGCTGTAGGCAAAGAAAGCGTTGCTCCAGAAATGAGGCGTTGAAGCCACCGGCCATTGGCATTCATTGTGTTCTTTGGCCTTGGCGTTGACAACGTTTGACACTCCGGTCATTTCAAGGAAAGCAAGTGCGCACAACTAGCCCCCTGGGTCAGTGGACACCTGAATCGCAGTTATATGTACGTGGGGTGGAGAGAGAGAGAGAAATGTGCGCTGTAGGCAAAGACAGCATTGCTCCAGAAATGAGGCGTTGAAGCCACCGGCCATTGGCATTCATTGTGTTCTTTGGCCTTGGCGTTGAAAACGTTTTACACTCCGGTCATTTCAAGGAAAGCAAGTGCGCACAACTAGCTCCCTGGGTCAGTGGACACCTGAATCGCAGTTATATGTACGTGGGGTGGAGAGAGAGAGAGAAATGTGCGCTGTAGGCAAAGACAGCATTGCTCCAGAAATGAGGCGTTGAAGCCACCGGCCATTGGCATTCATTGTGTTCTTTGGCCTTGGCGTTGAAAACGTTTTACACTCCGGTCATTTCCACGAAAGCAAGTGCGCACAACTAGCTCCCTGGGTCAGTGGACACCTGAATCGCAGTTATATGTACGTGGGGTGAAGAGAGAGAGAGAAATGTGCGATGCAGGCAAAGACAGCATTGCTCCAGAAATGAGGCGTTGAAGCCACCGGCCATTGGCATTCATTGTGTTCTTTGGCCTTGGCGTTGAAAACGTTTTACACTCCGGTCATTTCAAGGAAAGCAAGTGCGCACAACTAGCTCCCTGGGTCAGTGGACACCTGAATCGCAGTTATATGTACGTGGGGTGGAGAGAGAGAGAGAAATGTGCGCTGTAGGCAAAGACAGCATTGCTCCAGAAATGAGGCGTTGAAGCCACCGGCCATTGGCATTCATTGTGTTCTTTGGCCTTGGCGTTGAAAACGTTTTACACTCCGGTCATTTCAAGGAAAGCAAGTGCGCACAACTAGCTCCCTGGGTCAGTGGACACCTGAATCGCAGTTATATGTACGTGGGGTGAAGAGAGAGAGAGAAATGTGCGATGCAGGCAAAGACAGCATTGCTCCAGAAATGAGGCGTTGAAGCCACCGGCCATTGGCATTCATTGTGTTCTTTGGCCTTGGCGTTGACAACGTTTGACACTCCGATCATTTCAAGGAAAGCAAGTGCGCACAACTAGCTCCCTGGGTCAGTGGACACCTGAATCGCAGTTATATGTACGTGGGGTGAAGAGAGAGAGAGAAATGTGCGCTGTAGGCAAAGACAGCATTGCTCCAGAAATGAGGCGTTGAAGCCACCGGCCATTGGCATTCATTGTGTTATTTGGCCTTGGCGTTGAAAACGTTTTACACTCCGGTCATTTCAAGGAAAGCAAGTGCGCACAACTAGCTCCCTGGGTCAGTGGACACCTGAATCGCAGTTATATGTACGTGGGGTGAAGAGAGAGAGAGAAATGTGCGCTGTAGGCAAAGACAGCATTGCTCCAGAAATGAGGCGTTGAAGCCACCGGCCATTGGCATTCATTGTGTTCTTTGGCCTTGGCGTTGAAAACGTTTGACACTCCGATCATTTCAAGGAAAGCAAGTGCGCACAACTAGCTCCCTGGGTCAGTGGACACCTGAATCGCAGTTATATGTACGTGGGGTGAAGAGAGAGAGAGAAATGTGTGCTGTACGCAAAGACAGCATTGCTCCAGAAATGAGGCGTTGAAGCCACCGGCCATTGGCATTCATTGTGTTCTTTGGCCTTGGCGTTGAAAACGTTTTACACTCCGGTCATTTCAAGGAAAGCAAGTGCGCACAACTAGCTCCCTGGGTCAGTGGACACCTGAATCGCAGTTATATGTACGTGGGGTGAAGAGAGAGAGAGAAATGTGCGCTGTAGGCAAAGACAGCATTGCTCCAGAAATGAGGCGTTGAAGCCACCGGCCATTGGCATTCATTGTGTTCTTTGGCCTTGGCGTTGAAAACGTTTGACACTCCGATCATTTCAAGGAAAGCAAGTGCGCACAACTAGCTCCCTGGGTCAGTGGACACCTGAATCGCAGTTATATGTACGTGGGGTGAAGAGAGAGAGAGAAATGTGTGCTGTACGCAAAGACAGCATTGCTCCAGAAATGAGGCGTTGAAGCCACCGGCCATTGGCATTCATTGTGTTCTTTGGCCTTGGCGTTGAAAACGTTTTACACTCCGGTCATTTCAAGGAAAGCAAGTGCGCACAACTAGCTCCCTGGGTCAGTGGACACCTGAATCGCAGTTATATGTACGTGGGGTGAAGAGAGAGAGAGAAATGTGCGCTGTAGGCAAAGACAGCATTGCTCCAGAAATGAGGCGTTGAAGCCACCGGCCATTGGCATTCATTGTGTTCTTTGGCCTTGGCGTTGAAAACGTTTGACACTCCGATCATTTCAAGGAAAGCAAGTGCGCACAACTAGCTCCCTGGGTCAGTGGACACCTGAATCGCAGTTATATGTACGTGGGGTGAAGAGAGAGAGAGAAATGTGCGCTGTAGGCAAAGACAGCATTGCTCCAGAAATGAGGCGTTGAAGCCACCGGCCATTGGCATTCATTGTGTTCTTTGGCCTTGGCGTTGAAAACGTTTTACACTCCGGTCATTTCAAGGGAAGCAAGTGCGCACAACTAGCTCCCTGGGTCAGTGGACACCTGAATCGCAGTTATATGTACGTGGGGTGAAGAGAGAGAGAGAAATGTGCGCTGTAGGCAAAGACAGCATTGCTCCAGAAATGAGGCGTTGAAGCCACCGGCCATTGGCATTCATTGTGTTCTTTGGCCTTGGCGTTGAAAACGTTTGACACTCCGATCATTTCAAGGAAAGCAAGTGCGCACAACTAGCCCCCTGGGTCAGTGGACACCTGAATCGCAGTTATATGTACGTGGGGTGAAGAGAGAGAGAGAAATGTGCGCTGTACGCAAAGACAGCATTGCTCCAGAAATGAGGCGTTGAAGCCACCGGCCATTGGCATTCATTGTGTTCTTTGGCCTTGGCGTTGAAAACGTTTTACACTCCGGTCATTTCAAGGAAAGCAAGTGCGCACAACTAGCTCCCTGGGTCAGTGGACACCTGAATCGCAGTTATATGTACGTGGGGTGAAGAGAGAGAGAGAAATGTGCGCTGTAGGCAAAGACAGCATTGCTCCAGAAATGAGGCGTTGAAGCCACCGGCCATTGGCATTCATTGTGTTCTTTGGCCTTGGCGTTGAAAACGTTTTACACTCCGGTCATTTCAAGGAAAGCAAGTGCGCACAACTAGCTCCCTGGGTCAGTGGACACCTGAATCGCAGTTATATGTACGTGGGGTGAAGAGAGAGAGAGAAATGTGCGCTGTAGGCAAAGACAGCATTGCTCCAGAAATGCGGCGTTGAAGCCACCTGCCATTGGCATTCATTGTGTTATTTGGCCTTGGCGTTGAAAACGTTTTACACTCCGGTCATTTCAAGGAAAGCAAGTGCGCACAACTAGCCCCCTGGGTCAGTGGACACCTGAATCGCAGTTATATGTACGTGGGGTGAAGAGAGAGAGAGAAATGTGCGCTGTAGGCAAAGACAGCATTGCTCCAGAAATGCGGCGTTGAAGCCACCTGCCATTGGCATTCATTGTGTTATTTGGCCTTGGCGTTGAAAACGTTTTACACTCCGGTCATTTCAAGGAAAGCAAGTGCGCACAACTAGCTCCCTGGGTCAGTGGACACCTGAATCGCAGTTATATGTACGTGGGGTGAAGAGAGAGAGAGAGAAATGTGCGCTGTAGGCAAAGACAGCATTGCTCCAGAAATGAGGCGTTGAAGCCACCTGCCATTGGCATTCATTGTGTTCTTCGGCCTTGGCGTTGACAACGTTTGACACTCCGATCATTTCAAGGAAAGCAAGTGCGCACAACTAGCCCCCTGGGTCAGTGGACACCTGAATCGCAGTTATATGTACGTGGGGTGAAGAGAGAGAGAGAAATGTGCGCTGTAGGCAAAGACAGCGTTGCGCCAGAAATGCGGCGCTGAAGCCACCGGCCATTGGCATTCATTGTGTTCTTCGGCCTTGGCGTTGACAACGTTTTACACTCCGATCATTTCCACGAAAGCAAGTGCGCACAACTAGCCCCCTGGGTCAGTGGACACCTGAATCGCAGTTATATCTACGTGGGGTGAAGAGAGAGAGAGAAATGTGCGCTGTAGACAAAGACAGCGTTGCGCCAGAAATGCGGCGCTGAAGCCACCGGCGATTGGCATTCATTGTGTTCTTTGGCCTTCGCGTTGACAACGTTTTACACTCCGATCGTTTCAAGGAAAGCAAGTGAGCACAACTAGCTCCCTGGGTTAGTGGACACCTGAATCGCAGTTATATGTACGTGGGGTGAAGAGAGAGAGAGAAATGTGCGCTGTAGGCAAAGACAGCGTTGCTCCAGAAATGCGGCGCTGAAGCCACCGGCCATTGGCATTCATTGTGTTCTTCGGCCTTGGCGTTGACAACGTTTTACACTCCGATCATTTCCACGAAAGCAAGTGCGCACAACTAGCCCCCTGGGTCAGTGGACACCTGAATCGCAGTTATATCTACGTGGGGTGAAGAGAGAGAGAGAAATGTGCGCTGTAGACAAAGACAGCGTTGCGCCAGAAATGCGGCGCTGAAGCCACCGGCGATTGGCATTCATTGTGTTCTTTGGCCTTCGCGTTGACAACGTTTTACACTCCGATCGTTTCAAGGAAAGCAAGTGAGCACAACTAGCTCCCTGGGTTAGTGGACACCTGAATCGCAGTTATATGTACGTGGGGTGAAGAGAGAGAGAGAAATGTGCGCTGTAGGCAAAGACAGCGTTGCGCCAGAAATGCGGCGCTGAAGCCACCGGCCATTGGCATTCATTGTGTTCTTCGGCCTTGGCGTTGACAACGTTTTACACTCCGATCATTTCCACGAAAGCAAGTGCGCACAACTAGCCCCCTGGGTCAGTGGACACCTGAATCGCAGTTATATCTACGTGGGGTGAAGAGAGAGAGAGAAATGTGCGCTGTAGACAAAGACAGCGTTGCGCCAGAAATGCGGCGCTGAAGCCACCGGCGATTGGCATTCATTGTGTTCTTTGGCCTTCGCGTTGACAACGTTTTACACTCCGATCGTTTCAAGGAAAGCAAGTGAGCACAACTAGCTCCCTGGGTTAGTGGACACCTGAATCGCAGTTATATGTACGTGGGGTGAAGAGAGAGAGAGAAATGTGCGCTGTAGGCAAAGACAGCGTTGCTCCAGAAATGCGGCGTTGAAGCCACCGGTCATTGGCATTCATTGTGTTCTTTGGCCTTGGCGTTGACAACGTTTTACACTCCGATCATTTCAAGGAAAGCAAGTGGGCACAACTGTCTCCCTGGGTTAGTGGACACCTGAATCGCAGTTATATTGCCACGTATCATTTTTAGCGTTTGTTCGTTCACGCTCAAGGCTGCAGGAAAGGGCTGTTATCATTGTTGTTCGTGACGCGAGAAGCGACCAGTCTAATCTCGACTGATCGCCGCCATGAAAGGCTACATCTAGGTTTTTCCAGATTACTGTAGATGATCTTGTCCTGCTATCTGGAAGTTTCCTTGCAGGATTTAAATTGAGCGATGCCGCGAGCAGCGGACATTCCTAGTTCGACGATTGACGCGCACGCTTCTTGCTGCCCGAGCTCGTCCAGACCCAGCGAAGTATTTTCGGCGCTGGCTTGCTGAGAAGTTTTGACAAGTGCAGGCGGGCCTCGGATCCACTGCGACCCCGAGGTTCCGCAACCAGCCTCCCAGCCCAGGCGCCGTGCCTTTGCCGGTGCTCGGGCAACTTCGAGACCTTCAAGCAGCAGCCCAGTCGGCCACCCGTGACGTCATGGGAGGCCCGGGACCTGCTGCCCCCCCGGTGTTCCGTGCGCCGCCCCCAAAGGCGCACTGTTTCCAGTTCGAAGTTACTTCCGACGCGACGGCTGACGACATCGTCGACGGCATCGAGTCGGTTGTCGGCCCGAAAGGGCTAGAGAGCCTCCAACACCATGGAGGCATGAAGTTCTGCGTCGCCATGGCCTCGGCTGCGGCGGCAGAGAAGATGCTAGTGGAAGGCGCCTTCAACGTGAATGGCACTTCCGGCCCAGTAGCCTGCGTGGGTCCTGCCGTGGTCCACGTGACGGCTTTTCGTGTGCCGCTGTTCGTGGGAGACGCGGCGCTGGCGGCGGCACTGAGCTCCTACGGCAAGGTGCTTGATATCACCCACCCCGTCCTCAAGGGCCGTCGTCACGTTGGCAACGGGACGCGCGTGGTCCGGATCGAGATGAAGCAGGCGGTGACGAACTTCTTGACCGTCCAGGGCCACCGCGTCATGTTTGACTACCGAGGCGTCCGGAAGGTGTGTTCCCGCTGCGGGCAGGACGGCCACATCGGCGCGGCGTGTCGAACGCCGCGGTGCGCTTGCTGCTAGGTGTTCGGCCACGACACGGCAGGATGCGGAGCGGCTTGCAGGCGCTGCGGTGGAAGCCACGCCACAGCGGACTGCCTGCGGCCACGGTCGTATGCGGCGGCCGCCGCCTCGAGGAAGGCCCCGAGCAATGACAACGTGGCCGCGGAAACACGGAGCATACCAACCCTCCGGACGCCTGTTGCCGACGTGGTCCCGAGCCCGCCCCCGCGACGGAGGTGCCCGTGAAGGAGCAGCTCGATGGGACGCCTTCAAACGAGGTGGAGCCGTTCGGTGCTGTTTTCGCGGAACCCTTGCCGCCGCTACCCCGCACAGCTTCCTTCAAAACCGAAAGCAGCAGCGTCGGGCGACCTGGTGGACGTACCGGACAAAGTCACGCCGCTTCGCCTGACAGGCGACTTGACGTGCGGCCAGGTGTCAGGACCGACGACTCCTGGAGGTGCGGACGGCGCGCACTTCCCGTCACCAGCCAGCCACACCCTCCCATCGGCGACCCTGGCGGCGGCATCGGCTTCAGCTGCGAGCGTCGCCAAGACCACGCAGCAACCGGTGAGCGAGGCCACAAGCGCCGACGGTCCCGAAAACATGGACTTTTCCCGACCAGACTTCAAACGTGCCCACCCCCAATCATCGGAATCCGAAATGGCTGTTAACGAACGTTCTAGCAAAAAAGTGCCGCGCGCGCCAAGCGCCGCCCATGGCAGCGCTCTTTAGTTTGTATGCTATGCCGTCGGTGCTCTTGGCAGTCATGGCGGTTGTGCATCTCCTCTCCCTGAATATTCGGGGATTTCAATCCGTAGACAGACAGAGAAAGGTGATGCACTCTGCCAGGGCTAGGGGCGTCGACATCCTGTTTTTACAGGAATGCAACTTCCGTACTTCACTTGATGTGCTGAATTTCACCACCCGGTTTTCTGTTTTTGCTTATTTTTCGTTGACTGATTTTCATATGTGCGGTGTTGGTGTCGTTTTTGTAAACCCCTGCCTGCGCGCGGGTGCTCATTGCACTTTCGGGCTGGACGGCCGCACTCTTGCGGTCGACTTCACACTAAACCAGCGGCGGGTACGTGCGTTGGTTGTATATGCGCCAGCACGGCAGACTAGTAGTTCTGATTTTTTTGAGCGAATCGACTCAATCCTCTTTGATCCCTACCCCACTTTCATCGTCGGTGACTTCAATTGTGTACTTAGCATCGACCGTGACGTCCGCGGACAGGGTCACGGTCGCCGTTATTGCGGTGCCCCCGCGCTCCGCGATCTCGTGACTCAGTTCCGCTTGTCTGACGCGTGGGTGCAGCTTCACGGGGATGCCTTTGGAGCGACGTTTGAGAGAGCACAGTCAGCGAGTCGGATAGACAAATTATATTTTCCACCAGAGCTCGCTTCTTTTGTCGTTAGCTGCGAAGTTCTCGCGCTCCCTGCAGGCACGCCGGTGATTTCCGATCACCACCCCTTGTCAGTCAGGCTCGACTTTGGTGAGGACACCCCTCGTACTGTTACGTGGCGCATGGACACGAGCCTACTGGCGCACCCGGAAAGCGTGGCGTCGCTGCGTACGGCGTTGGCAGCATCGTGCAAGAGCTTCGTTGCGACTGATTCATGGGACACACTCAAGGCTCGTTGGCAGGCAACTCTGGTGGCAGCCGGTCAAGACCGCAGACGCCGGGTAACTCATGCACTGAATAACACCCTCAAGCGCATCCGTATAGTGCAAAGGGGAGCACCCTTAACCTTTGCCATGAGCGATTACCTGAGTCTACTTAAAGCACGTTACCACGTGTTGCTCTGCCAGTCATCACGGGCAGCTAGTCGTGCACACCAGCTCGGGCGGCCTATATCAGACCCGGCTGTGCTACGACACGTACGCGCAGGCACGGCAGAGGAATTAGCTCCCGCTACTGTGCCTTTCGTGACACTCCCAGACGGCACCCAAAGCAAAACCGCGTCCGATATCTGCACGATCTTTGCAAGTCACTTCTCGAACCTGTTCTCTACGGACAGTTGGCTAAATCTTTTATATGATTATGACGGGCTTCTACAAAGCTTTTTTGGAAACTTGCCACGAGTAGCTGAACAGCTGCATGAAAACCTTTGCGCACCAGCCACAAGCCAGGAGCTGCACGCCATCCTGCAGAGTATGAATGCAGCCACTGCCCCCGGTCCAGACGGCATTCCAACAAGTTTTTATTCAACGTTTGTTTTACCAGATCCAAGGAGCACTGCTGAAAATGGTCAACGGCTTTTTCGTGGAAGGGTTACATCCAAACTCTTTCCGCAAATGCCGCATCACACTCATTCCGAAAGCGGGCGGTGACCCCTCCGACCCGCACGCACGGCGGCCCATAAGCCTCTTAAACACAGACTACAAAATAGTCGCATCTTTACTAAACAGAAGAATGCGGACGATCCTGCCTCACCTAATCCACCGTGCTCAAACCAGCAGCGTGCCTGACCACTCTGTGCTTTCTGCATTGGCACTCACTAGAAACCTGTTCACATTTGCCAGCAGGAAGGGCTTCACCGGGTGTTTTGTTTCACTCGATCAGGCGAAAGCATTCGATCGGGTGGAACACTCGTATCTGTTAGGAGTCCTCGAAGCCTTCGAATTCCCGCCGCAAATTGTCAGCAGGCTGCGCCTACTTTACGCAGACCTGAACGCTCATCTCTCCGTAAACGGCCACCAGAGCGCTCCCTTCTCAGTCACCCGGGGCATAAGGCAAGGATGCCCTCTCTCCCCAACATTCTACGTGTTATGCCTGGATCCACTCATCCGGCGCATTAACGACCGTCCATCCATACGCGGCTTCCCTCTGCCTGGCCAGGGCCAAATCAAAGTTTCGGCCTACGCCGACGACGTGTCGCTTTTCCTCAAGGACGAGGATAGCTACGCCGCTTTTTCGCGGCTGTTTCTCGAGTACAGCGAGATATCAGGGGCCCTGTTGAACAGGGGAAAAAGCAAGGCACTAAGGTTTGGCACCTTCACACCGAACCTTGCGGGCGAGGTGGAGTGGGTGCAGGGAGTGAAAGTCCTGGGAGTAGTATTCCTCGCCAGCGGAGAAGTATCCCGCGAAACCTGGACTAACCTCCGCACGAACGCTGAGAAACGCCTCTCGGTGGCGTCAACGTTCCGCCTTTCAATGGCAGAGCGCTGCTATATAGTTAAGTCTACAATCCTAGCCGCATGTTTTTTTGTCGCCCGCGTCGCAAACCCACCGCGCACGTTTGCTCGCAGGCTAACCTCGGCCTGTGGCTCTTTCGTTTGGGCGGGCAAAACCGAACTTGTGTCACGAATGTTCATGCGCCTTCCATCGTACATGGGTGGGTTTGGTATACCTTGTATCCGCACTATGTGCAATGTGCTCGCCTTGCGAGGAGTACGAGACCTTGTACGCAACCCAGACTATCCCGGGAGAACACTCCTCACATACTTTCTGGGTACAGCGCGTAACGTGTTTTTTACACAACGCGTGGTTGGCCCTAAAGCCGAGCGCCCGCCGGTATTTTTCGTTAACGTGCGTCGCACACTGGCGTCGTTGTCTGCCAGCGTGCCCGATCTGGATGTTGATGAAACCCCGCCCTCCAGGATGTGTGAAGCACTAACGGTAGCTGAGCTGACACGCGAACTCCAGAAAACGAGACGGCCACGCTGGCGCCAACTGACCTCAGCTGCGCTTCCTGCAGATGTCAGGGACTTCGGCTGGCTGCGAGGCTGGCGGGTCCTGCCCACAAGAGACCGCCTTGCGGCGTGGGGCGTGGCGCCTTCCGCCCGATGCCCGCTGTGCGGTCTTTTAGAAACGTTGCGGCACACTATGTTCGACTGTGTAGTGGCGCGCACCTTTTGGGTACTAGTGTCACGGATGTTTTTAACCCGCCTCGAAGCGCGCACTATAGTTCACGCGAACTGTTCACAAATATGCTCTTGTGTGTCGGCATGTTCGTTTTCTGGCGGCAGCGTGGAGCAGCTTCCTTAAATGGGCGTCCGCAAAGAGCAATGTTTCCAATGTTGCAGCGCCTCCGCACGCGCCTCTTTGAGCAAGCATGCGTGGACGCACTGACAATGAGCGAGGCTGAGTTCTTGCGCAAATGGTCGACATACTTTATTGTCCTGCGCGGCGGTCGAGTGTCGGCTTTCATACTGCCATACTGACGTGCTCAGTGCTGCGTCACTGCGCATGTGCTTGAAAGATCAGACTTCAGTTGAATTGTTTTGTTTCGTATTTTTGTTCCCTTCGAAAAAAATAAACTTCTCTTTCTATGCCCGAGCTCGTCCAGAACCAGCGAAGTTTTTTTCGGCGCTGGCTTCCTGGGAAGTTTCAACGACAAGTGCAGGCGGGCCCCGGATCCACTGCGACCCGGAGGTTCCGCAACCAGCCTCCCCGCCCAGGCGCCGTGCTTTTGCCGGTGCTCGGGCAACTTCGTGAGCTTCAAGCAGCAGCCCAGTCGGCCGCCCGTGACGTCATGGGAGGCCCGGGACCTGCTGCCCCTCCGGTGTTCCGTGCGCCGCCCCCAAAGGCGCACTGTTTCCAGTTTTCAGTTATTTCCGACGCGACAGCTGACGACATCGTCGACGGCATCGAGTTCGTTGTCGGCCCGAAAGGGCTAGAGAGCCTCCAGCACCATGGAGGCATGAAGTTCTGCGTCGCCATGGCCTCGGCTGCGGCGGCGGAGAAGATGCTCGTGGAAGGCGCCTTCAACGTGAACGGCACTTCCGTCCCAGTAGCCTGCGTGGGTCCCGCCGTGGTCCACGTGACGGCTTTTTGTGTGCCGCTGTTCGTGGGAGACGCGGCGCTGGCAGCGGCACTGAGCTCCTAAGGCAAGGTGCTTGACATCACCCATCCCGTCCTCAAGGGCCGTCGTCACGTCGGCAACGGGACGCGCGTGGTCCGGATCGAGATGAAGCAGGCGGTGCCGAGCTTCTTGACCGTCCAGGGCCACCGCGTCATGTTTGACTACCGAGGCGTCCGGAAGGTGTGTTCCCACTGCGGGCAGGACGGCCACATCGGCGCGGCATGTCGAACGCCGCGGTGCGCTCGCTGCGAGGTGTTCGGCCACCCACGACACGGCCGGATGCGGAGCGCCTTGCAGGCGCTGCGGTGGAAGCCACGCCACAGCGGACTGCCTGCGACCACGGGCCTATGCGGCGGCCGCCGCCTCGAGAAAGAAAAAGAGCAAGGACAACGTGGTCGCAGAAACGCGGAGCACACCAACTGTCCGGACGCCTGTTGCGGGCGCGGGCCCTACGACCACCAGCCCGAGGGAGCCCGAGCCCACCACCGCGACGGAGGTGCCCGTGAAGAAGCAGCTCGAGGGGACGCCTTCAAACGAGGTGCAGCCGTTCGGTGCTGTTTTCGCGGAGCCCTTGCCGCCGCTATCCGCACAGCTTCCCTCAACACCGAGAGCAGCAGCGGCGATGAGTCGAGCGTGGCGTCGGGCGACCTGGTGGACGTACCGGACAAAGTCACGCCGCTTCGCCTGACAGGCGACTTGACGTGCGGCCAGGTGTCAGGACCGACGACTCCTGGAGGTGCGGACGGCGCGCGCTTCTCGTCACCAGCCAGCCACACCCTTCCATCGGCGACCCTGGCGTCGGCATGGGCTTCAGCTGCGAGCGTCGCCAAGACCACGCAGCAACCGGTGAGCGAGGCCACAAGCGCCGACGACCCCGAAAATATGGACTTCTCAAGACCCGACTACAAACGTGCCCACCCCCAATCATCGGAATCTGAAGGGACTGTTAACGAACGTTCTAGCAAAAAAGTGCCGCGCGCGCCAAGCGCCGCCCATGGCAGCGCTCTTTAGGTTGTATGCTATGCCGTCGGTGCTCTTGGCAGTCATGGCGGTTGTGCATCTCCTCTCCCTGAATGTTCGGGGATTTCAATCCGTAGACAGACAGAGAGGTGATGCACTTTGCCAGGGCTAGGGGCGTCGACATCCTGTTTTTACAGGAATGCAACTTCCGTACTTCACTTGATGTGCTGAATTTCACCACCCGGTTTTCTGTTTTTGCTTATTTTTCGTTGACTGATTTTCATATGTGCGGTGTTGGTGTCGTTTTTGTAAACCCCTGCCTGCGCGCGGGTGCTCATTGCACTTTAGGGCTGGACGGCCGCACTCTTGAGGTCGGCTTCACACTAAACCAGCGGCGGGCACGTGCGTTGGTTGTATATGCGCCAGCACGGCAGACTAGTAGTTCTGATTTTTTTGAGCGCCTCGACTCATTCCTTCTTGATCCCTACCCCACTTTCATCGTCGGTGACTTCAATTGTGTACTTAACATCGACCGTGACGTCCGCGGACAGGGTCACGGTCGCCGTTATTGCGGTGCCCCCGCGCTCCGCGATCTCGTGACTCAGTTACGCTTGTCTGACGCGTGGGTGCAGCTTCACGGAGATGCCTTTGGAGCGACGTTTGAGAGAGCACAGTCAGCGAGTCGAATAGACAAATTATATTTTCCACCAGAGCTCGCTTCTTTTGTCGTTAGCTGCGAAGTTCTCGCGTTCCCTGCAGGCACGCCGGTGATTTCCGATCACCACCCTTGTCAGTCAGGCTCGACTTTGGTGAGGACACCACTCGTACTGTTACGTGGCGCATGGACACGAGCCTACTGGCGGACCCGGAAAGCGTGGCGTCGCTGCGTACGGCGTTGGCAGCATCGTGCAAGAGCTTCGTTGCGACTGATTCATGGGACACACTCAAGGCTCGTTGGCAGGCAACTCTGGTGGCAGCCGGTCAAGACCGCAGACGCCGGGTAACTCATGCACTGAATAACACCCTCAAGCGCATCCGTATAGTGCAAAGGGGAGCACCCTTAACCTTTGCCATGAGCGATTACCTGAGTCTACTTAAAGCACGTTACCACGTGTTGCTCTGCCAGTCATCACGGGCAGCTAGTCGTGCACACCAGCTCGGGCGGCCTATATCAGACCCGGCTGTGCTACGACACGTACGCGCAGGCACGGCAGAGGAATTAGCTCCCGCTACTGTGGCTTTCGTGACACTTCCAGACGGCACCCAAAGCAAAACCGCGTCCGATATCTGCACGATCTTTGCAAGTCACTTCTCGAACCTGTTCTCTACGGACAGTTGGCTAAATCTTTAAGATGATTATGACGGGCTTCTACAAAGCTTTTTTCGAAACTTGCCACGAGTAGCTGAAGAGCTGCATGAAAACCTTTGCGCACCAGCCACAAGCCAGGAGCTGCACGCCATCCTGCAGAGTATGAATGCAGCCTCTGCCCCCGGTCCAGACGGCATTCCAACAAGTTTTTATTCAACGTTTTTTTACCAGATCCAAGGAGCACTGCTGAAAATGGTCAACGGCTTTCTCGCGGAAGGGTTACGTCCAAACTCTTTCCGCGAATGCCGCATCATACTCATTCCGAAAGCGGGCGGTGACCCCTCCGACCCGCAAGCATGGCGGCCCATAAGCCTCTTAAACACAGACTACAAAATAGTCGCATCTTTACTAAACAGAAGAATGCGGACGATCCTGCCTCACCTAATCCACAGTGCTCAAACCATCAGCGTGCCTGACCACTCTGTGCTTTCTGCATTGGCACTCACTAGAGACCTGTTCACATTTGCCAGCAGGACGGGCTTCACCGGGTGTTTTGTTTCACTCGATCAGGCGAAAGCATTCGATCGGGTGGAACACTCGTATTTGTTCGGAGTCCTCGAAGCCTTCGGATTCCCGCCGCAAATTGTCAGCAGGCTGCGCCTACTTTACGCAGACCTAAACGCTCATCTCTCCGTAAACGGCCACCAGAGCGCTCCCTTCTCAGTCACCCGGGGCATAAGGCAAGGATGCCCTCTCTCCCCAACATTCTTCGTGTTATGCCTGGATCCACTCATCCGGCGCATTAACGACAGTCCATCCATACGCGGCTTCCCTCTGCCTGGCCAGGGCCAAATCAAAGTTTCGGCCTACGCCGACGACGTGTCGCTTTTCCTCAAGGACGAGGATAGCTACGCCGCTTTTTCGCGGCTGTTTCTCGAGTACAGCGAGATATCAGGGGCCCTGTTGAAAAGGGGAAAAAGCAAGGCACTAAGGTTCGGCACCTTCACACCGAACCTTGCGGGCGAGGTGGAGTGGGTGCAGGGAGTGAAAGTCCTGGGAGTAGTATTCCTCGCCAGCGGAGAAGTATCCCGCGAAACCTGGACTAACCTCCGCACGAACGCTGAGAAACGCCTCTCGGTGGCGTCAACGTTCCACCTTTCAATGGCAGAGCGCTGCTATATAGTTAAGTCTACAATCCTAGCCGCATGTTTTTTTGTCGCCCGCGTCGCAAACCCACCGCGCACGTTTGCTCGCAGGCTAACCTCGGCCTGTGGCTCTTTCGTTTGGGCGGGCAAAACCGAACTTGTGTCACGAATGTTCATGCGCCTTCCATCGTACATGGGTGGGTTTGGTATACCTTGTATCCGCACTATGTGCAATGTGCTAGCCTTGCGAGGAGTACGAGACCTTGTACGCAACCCAGACTATCCCGGGAGAACACTCCTCACATACTTTCTGGGTACAGCGCGTAACGTGTTTTTTACACAACGCGTGGTTGGCCCTAAAGCCGAGCGCCCGCCGGTATTTTTCGTTAACGTGCGTCGCACACTGGCGTCGTTGTCTGCCAGCGTGCCCGATCTGGATGTTGATGAAACCCCGCCCTCCAGGATGTGTGAAGCACTAACGGTAGCTGAGCTGACACGCGAACAACTCCAGAAAACGAGACGGCCACGCTGGCGCCAAATGACCTCAGCTGCGCTTCCTGCAGATGTCAGGGAATTCGGCTGGCTGCGAGGCTGGCGGGTCCTGCCCACAAGAGACCGCCTTGCGGCGTGGGGCGTGGCGCCCTCCGCCCGATGCCCGCAGTGCGGTCTATTAGAAACATTGCGGCACGCAATGTTCGACTGTGTAGTGGCGCGCACCTTTTGGGTACTAGTGTCACGAATGTTCGTAACCCGCCTCGAAGCGCGCACTAGTTCACGCGAACTGTTTACAAATATGCTCTTGTTTGTCGGCATGTTCGTTTTGTGGCGGCAGCGTGGAGCGGCTTCCTTAAATGGGCGTCCGCAAAGAGCAATGTTTCCAATGTTGCAGCGCCTCCGCACGCGCCTCTTTGAGCAAGCATGCGTGGACGCACTGACAATGAGCGAGGCTGTGTTCTTGCGCAAATGGTCGACATACTTTATCGTCCTGCGCGGCGGTCGAGTGTCGGCTTTCATACTGCCATACTGACGTGCTCGGTGCTGCGTCACTGCGCATGTGCTTGAAAGATCAGACTTCAGTTCAACTGTCTTGTTTCGTATTTTTGTTCCTTTCGAAAAAAATAAACTTCTCTTTCTATGCCCGAGCTCGTCCAGAACAAGCGAAGTTTTTTTTCGGCGCTGGCTTCCTGAGAAGTTTCAACGACAAGTGCAGGCGGGCCCCGGATCCACTGCGACCCGGAGGATCCGCAACCAGCCTCCCCGCCCAGACGCCGTGCCTTTGCCGGTGCTCGGGCAACTTCGTGAGCTTCAAGCAGCAGCCCAGTCGGCCGCCCGTGACGTCATGGGAGGCCCGGGACCTGCTGCCCCTCCGGTGTTCCGTGCGCCGACCCCAAAGGCGCACTGTTTTCAGATTCAAGTTACTTCCGACGCCACGGCTGACGACATCGTCGACGACATCGAGTCGGTTGTCGGCCCGAAAGGGCTAGAGAGCCTCCAGCCCCATGGAGGCATGAAGTTCTGCGTCGCCTTGGCCTCGGCTGCGGCGGCGGAGAAACTGCTAGTGGAAGGCGCCTTCAACGTGAACGGCACTTCCGTCCCAGTAGCCTGCGTGGGTCCCGCCGTGGTCCACGTGACGGCTTTTCGTGTGCCGCTGTACGTGGGAGCTGCGGCGCTGGCGGCAGCACTGAGCTCTTGCGGCAAGGTGCTCGACATCACCCACCCCGTTCTCAAGGGCCGTCGTCACGTCGGCAAAGGGACGCGCGTGGTCCGGATCGAGATGAAGCAGGTGGTGCCGAACTTCCTGACCGTCCAGGGCTACCGCGTCATGTTTGACTACCGAGGGGTCCGGAAGGTGTGTTCCCGCGGCGGGCAGGACGGCCACATCGGCGCGGCGTGTCGAAGTGCGCTCGCTGCGAGGTGTTCGGCCACGGCACGGCCGGATGCGGAGCGGCTTGCAGGCGCTGCGGCGGAAGCCACGCCACACCGGATTGCCTGCGACCACGGTCCTATGCGGCGGCCGCCGCCTCGAGGAAGGAACCGAGCAAGGACAACGTGGCCGCAGAAACGCGGAGCACACCAACCGTCCGGACGCCTGTTGCCGACGCGGACCCTACGACCAGCAGCCCGAGGGAGCCTGAGCACGCCTCCGCGACGGAGGTGCCCGTGAAGGAGCAGCGCGAGGTGACGCCTTCAAACGAGGTGGAGCCGTTCGCTGCAGTTTTTGCCGAACCCTTGGCGCCGCTTCCCGGCACTGACACCTACGACACCGTGAGCAGCAGCGACGAATCGAGCGTGGCGTCGGGCGACCTGGTGGACGTACTGGACAAAGTGACGTCGCTTCGCCTGACAGGCGACTTGACGTGCGGGCAGGTGTCAGGGCCGACGACTCCTCGAGGTGCGGACGACGCGCGCTTCCCGTCACCAGCCAGCCACACCCTTCCATCGGCGACCCTGGCGTCGGCATGGGCTTCAGCTGCGAGCGTCGCCAAGACCACGCAGCAACCGGTGAGCGAGGCCACAAGCGCCGACGACCCCGAAAATATGGACTTCTCAAGACCCGACTACAAACGTGCCCACCCCCAATCATCGGAATCCGAAGGGACTGTTAACGAACGTTCTAGCAAAATAGTGCCGCGCGCGCCAAGCGCCGCCCATGGAAGCGCTCTTTAGATTGTAGGCTATGCCGTCGGTGCTGTTGGCAGTCATGGCGGTTGTGCATCTCCTCTCCCTGAATGTTCAGGGATTTGAATCCGTAGACAGACAGAGAGAGGTGATGCACTTTGCCAGGGCTAGGGGCGTCGACATCCTGTTTTTACAGGAATGCAAGTTCCGTACTTCACTTGATGTGCTGAATTTCACCACCCAGTTTTCTGTTTTTGCTTACTTTTCGTTGATTGATTCTCATATGTGCGGTGTTGGTGTGGTTTTTGTAAACCCCTGCCTGCGCGCGGGTGCTCATTGCACTTTCGGGCTGGACGGCCGCACTCTTGCGGTCGACTTCGTGACTCAGTTCCGCTTGTCTGACGCGTGGGTGCAGCTTCACGGGGATGCCTTTGGAGCGACGTGGGAGAGAGCACAGGCAGCGAGTCTGATAGACAAATTCTATTTTCCACCAGAGCTCGCTTCTTTTGTCGTCAGCTGCGAAGTTCTCGCGTTCCCTGCAGGCACGCCGGTGATTTCCGATCACCACCCCTTGTCAGTCAGGCTCGACTTTGGTGAGGGCACCCCACGTACTGTAACGTGGCGCATGGACACGAGCCTACTGGCTGACCCGGAGAGCGTGGGGTCGCTGCGTACGGCGTTGGCCGCATGGTGCAAGAGCTTCGTTGCGACTGATTCATGGGACACACTGAAGACTCGTTGGCAGGCAACTCTGGTGGCAGCCGGTCAAGACCGCAGACGCCGGGTAACTCATGCACTGAATGATACCCTCAAGCGCATCCGTATAGTGCAAAGGGGAGCACCCTTAACCTTTGCCATGACCGATTACCTGAGCCTACTTAAAGCACGTTACCACGTGTTGCTCTGCCAGTCATCATGGGCAGCAAGTCGCGCACACCAGCTCGGGCGGCCTATATCAGACCCGGCCTTGCTGCGACACGTACGCGCAGGCACGGCAGAGGAATTCGCTCCCGCTACTGTGCCTTTCGTGACCCTCCCAGACGGCACACAAAGCAGAATCACGTCCGACATCTGGGCGACTTTCGCAAGCCCCTTCTCGGACCTGTTCTCGATGGGCAATTGGCTACATCTTCAAGATGGGTATGACGGGCTTCTACAAAGGTTTTTTGTAAACTTGCCACGAGTAGCTGAAGAGCTGCACGAAAACCTTTGCGCACCAGCCACAAGCCAAGAGCTGCACGCCATCCTTCAGAGTATGAATAATGCAGCCTCTGCCCCCGGTCCAGACGGCATTCCATCAAGTTTTTATTCAACGTTTTTTTTACCAGATCCAAGGAGCACTGCTGAAGATGGTCAACGGCTTTCTCGCGGATGGGTTACGTCCAAACTCTTTCCGCGAATGTCGCATCATACTCATTCCAAAAGCGGGCGGTGACCTCTCCGACCCGCAAGGATGGCGGCCCATAAGCCTCTTTACTAAACAAGAGAATGCGGACGATTCCGCCTCACCTAATTCACCGGGCTCAAACCAGCAGCGTGCCTGACTGCTCTGTGTTTCATGCACTGACACTCACAAGAGACCTGTTCACATTTGCTAGCAGGACGGGCTTCAGCGGGTGCTTTGTTTCGCTTGATCAGGCGAAAGCATTCGATCGGGTGGAACACTCGTATTTGTTCGGAGTCCTCGAAGCCTTCGCATTCCCTCCGCAAATTGTTAGCAGGCTGCGCTTACTTTACGCAGACCTGAATGCTCGTCTCGGCCACCAGAGCGCTCCCTTCTCAGTCACCCGGGGCATAAGGCAACGATGCCCTCTCTTCCCAACGTTCTTCGTGTTATGCCTGGATCCACTCATCCGGCGCATTAACATCAGCCCTTCCATACGCGGCTTCCCTCTGCCTGGCCAGGGTCAAAATAAGGTTTCATCCTACGCCGACGACGTGTCGCTTTTCCTCAAGGACGAGGATAGCTACGCCGCTTTTTCGCGGCTGTTTCTCGAGTACAGTGAGATATCGGGGGCCCTATTGAACAGGAGAAAAAGCAAGGCACTAAGGTTTGCCACCTTCACACCGAACCTTGCGGGCGAGGTGGAGTGGGTGCAGAGAGTGAAAGTCCTGGGAGTAGTATTCCTCGCCAGCGGAGATGTAGCCCGCGAAACCTGGACTAACCTCCGCACGAACGCTGAGAAACGCCTCTCGGTGGCGTCAACTTTCCGCCTTTCAATGGCAGAGCGCTGCTATATAGTTAAGTCTACAATCCTAGCCGCATGTTTTTTGTCGCCCGCGTCGCAAACCCACTGCGCACGTTTGCTCGCTGGCTAACCTCGGCCTGTGGCTTTTTCGTTTGGGCGGGCAAAACCGAACTTGTGTCACGAATGTTCATGCGCCTTCCATCGTACATGGGTGGGTTTGGTATACCTTGTATCCGCACCATGTGCAATGTGCTCGCCTTGCGAGGAGTACGAGATCTTGTACGCAACCCAGACTATCCCGGGAGAACACTCCTCACATACTTTCTGGGTACAGCTCGTAACGTGTTTTTTACACAACACGTGGTTGGCCCTAAAGCCGAGCAGCCGCCGGATTTTTCGTTAACGTGCGTCGCACACTGGCGTCGTTGACTACCAGCGTGCCCGATCTGGATGTTGATGAAACCCCGCCCTCCAGGATGTGTGAAGCACTAACGGTCGCTGAGCTGACCCGCGAACAACTCCAGAAAACGAGACGGGCGCGCTGGCGCCTACTGACCTCAGCTGCGCTTCCTGCAGATGTCAGGGACTTCGGCTGGCTGCGAGGCTGGGGGGTCCTGCCGACAAGAGACCGCCTTGCGGCGTGGGGCGTGGCGCCTTCCGCCCGATGCCCGCAATTCGGTCTTTTAGAAACGTTGCGGCACGCTCTGTTCGACTGTGTAGTGGCGCGCACCTTTTGGGTACTAGTGTCACGGATGTTTTTAACCCGCCTCGAAGCGCGCACTAGTTCATGCGAACTGTTCACAAATATGCTCTTGTGTGTCGGCATGTTCGTTTTGTGGCGGCAGCGTGGAGCGGCTTCCTTAAATGGGCGTCCGCAAAGAGCAATGTTTCCAATGTTGCAGCGGCTCCGCACGCGCCTCTTTGAACAAGCATGCGTGGACGCTCTGTCAATGAGCGATGCTGAGTTTTTGCGCAAATGGTCGACATACTTTGTCGTCCTGCGCGGCGGTCGAGTGTCGGCTTTCTTATGCCTTACTGACGTGCTCAGTGCTGCGTCACTGCGCATGCGCTTGACTAATCAGAGCATTGAGTTCAGTAGTTTTGCTTTGTATCTTTTGTTGACGTTAGAAAAAATAAATAAACTTCTCTTTCTACGCCGCCACCGAGTGATTCAGTTCTCTTGCGGGCGCAAGTCAGCCCAAATAAAGAGCATCGTTTGCAAGTCTTTCTGGTGTCTTCCTGACCGCTGGACTGCCGTCACTACAACGTGACATCTGGTGGAGGTGCTGGGTAGCCTTCCAGGTACCGGACAACCCCAGCAAGTCGTGACGCCAGCCCCTTGAGTTATTCGCCGGAAGACCTGACTCCTGTCTACCACGCAGCCTCTGGAGCCTCCAGCCATGACTTACGCCGCAGCAGTACGCCGTCCTGTACCTCGACGACGGGACCCAAGTCCCTATCGCCCTTAGCCAGCTGCGCTGGAGCGCCGCCCTCTCGTCCCAACTCTCGCCCTCTCGTGCCTCTTTGTTGCACAGGTAAATTACCGCTACCCACTATTTGCAAAGCGTACCGGTCATTCTGCCTTGCTTGCGCTGCCAAGCCCACAGTGTTGTTTAGTGATTGCCTGTGACTGTATCAGTGTCATTCATCAATTACTAATCTTGGCAGGTGACGTCGAGGAAAATCCCGGACCTAACACCCGCTCTACTGATGCATCAGATGAAATAATGGAAGCCTTGAACGAAATACGTACTGGGCAAACAGCTTTGTTAGGAGAAATGAAAAGCATTCGGTCAAAATTGTCCCAGAATGATAAAACATTGGATGAAATTAAAACAAGGCTCGTCAAAATAGAAGAAGATTGTTCAACCTTTGCTGCGATTCGGGAAGATATTAGCGATGTGCGAGCACTTGCGGAGCAAAATTCAGTTGAAGTTGCAAATCTGTCTTCCAAATTGGCTGATTTTGAAGATAGATCCCGCAGAAGCAATCTATTATTTTTCGGCTTGTCAGACACTGACAATGAAACATGGGCCGAGTCTGAAAAGTTGGTTACGGAGTTATGTAGGGATAATCTCGACGTCACAATCTGCCCCATGGATGTTGAAAGAGCGCACAGGCTTGGAAAGTTTCAAAGCGACAAGAAACGACCTATCATCGTCAAATTCGCTCACTTCAAAACTAGTGAGAAAGTTCTTTCTTGCGCTAAGAAACTAAAAAACAGTAACTACAGAATCTCGGAAGACTACTCACAACCTACCCTCTTTGTTAGGAAACAGTTACTGCAATTTGCGAAACTCCAACCACAGACATACAAACTCCGCCATAATAAACTAATTATTATAACACTGTCTATATTTTCGACCATTCCTCACAGAAAGTAGTCCCCCTCCACCCCCCGCCCTCCTCCGTCCGCACGCGCTCCCCCGACCGCACGCCCTCCCCCGACCGCACGCCATAGCTACTGCATAAACCTCCCGTCACTCCGAAGCTCTCCTCCTTGTCCTTCCTTTACACTGATATCCGAAGCCTCCTGCCCAAACTTGACACCCTTGAAAGCCTTACGCGCACAATAGACAGCAACATATTCATACTCACTGAAACTTGGCTAACATCAGCCATACATGACTCTGAAATACTTTCCGTTTTTCCCAACTACACCATTTTCCGTCGCGACAGAACTAATAGACGGGGAGGAGACGTACTAATAGGAACCCATGATTCGCTTCGTTGTTCTGTAATTAAGACTTCATCCCCTCTAGAAATATTGTTCATTCAGTGCCACGCTTCATTTCCTCCCGTAATCATCGGAGTTTGCTATCGTCCACCTGATTTAACCCATTCTTTTGTTGCTAATTTTCACGAAACACTTCGCGCGATAACAGCGGCACACCAACATACTCCCATTGTTCTTTTCGGCGACTTTAACTTTCCTGCAATAAACTGGTCCGACCTTTCCACCACTACATGTAAAGATAACATCGAAAGCGATTTTTTCAACACGTGTCTAACCTTTGGTCTGTCCCAGCTCGTATCAAACCCGACAAGACAAAGCAATCATTCCTCCAACATACTCGACCTCGTATTAACTTCTCACCCTGATAACATCCCGCCGCTTCTTCATTTACCAGGACTCAGTGATCATTCCTTAATTCAATCCACGTACTCCTACCAGTTGTCACACACAAAAAAATACAAAAAAACATTAACTCTATACGACAAAGGCAACTATGCAGCCATTAATTCTGAACTAGCTGATTTCTGCATGTGGTTTCTCCGAGATTTTTCAGCACGATCAATCGAAGATAACTGGTCCCTTTTCAGAAACAAAATGCATCAACTTATAGATAAACATGTCCCTACTATCACCATCACGGAAAAACCGTCGTCACCATGGCTCAACAAAGAGCTGAAACGCCTCAGAAACAAAAAGAAAAGGCTTTTTCGATCCGCAAAACGCTTTGACACCGCATCTGCATGGGAAAGAAATTATTCTGCAGAAATAACATACTCATCTTTAACAGGCAAATCTAAACGTACATTTTTCTCGTCTGTTCTACCTTCCATGTTGCACACTAACCCCCGCAAGTTCTGGAAAACTATAAACCCATCACATTCGAAGCCTCTAACATTACATGACGACGACAACAATCTTATCCCGGAACACGAATCTAGCCACGCTCTTAATAACTTTTTTTCTTCAGTTTTTACTAAAGAACCTGACGGTGACTTACCGGATTTCGCAGCTCTCGACCACCCAGCTATGCCACAGATTACAATTGATGCTAATGGAATCATGAAACTTATTGAAGCATTGAAACTTACTTCTTCATCTGGTGTTGACGGCATAAATTTTAAAATCCTAAAAAATACTAAAAACACTGTAAGTGTAATATTGTGCCACCTCTTTCAGCAGTCCATATCAACAGGTGTCCTTCCACAAGATTGGAAAGTTGGTAAGATCATTCCAGTCCCCAAAAAGGGCTCACCTGTTTCATGCAAAAATTACCGCCCCATTTCTCTCACAAGCGTCTGTTCGAAACTAATGGAACATATTATTTATTCGCACATAGTCAAATTCCTTGTCTCCGTAAAATTCTTTCATACTAACCAGCATGGCTTTTTGAAAGGACGCTCATGTGACTCCCAATTGGCTATCTATATTAATGACCTAAGCTCCAACCTTGATTTAAACGTTTCTACTGACACTCTCTTCCTTGATTTCGAAAAAGCTTTCGATAAAGTACCGCATAAAAGACTGCTACTAAAGTTATCGTGTCTAAATCTTAATTCGTTAGTATTAGAATGGCTTTCTAACTTTTTGACTAACAGAGAGCAATTTGTCTATGCAAACAATCATTCTTCTCCACGCAACCCGGTCATTTCAGGTGTTCCCCAAGGTACAGTCCTAGGACCTTTGCTTTTCCTCATATATATTAACGATCTTCCTTCCAGTATTTCCTCTACCATCCGTTTATTTGCTGACGATTGTGTAATTTACCGCCCAATCACTAACAGTACTGACGCTGGCATTCTTCAACAAGATCTTAACCGAATCCAAACTTGGTGCGAACGTTGGTTAATGTCTCTCAATATTTCCAAAACATGTCTAACCTCATTCTATCGTCGGCAGATGCATACTCCTTCTAAATACACTCTTTTCGGTTCAGAAGTATCGTCCGTCTCTTCCTGTAAGTACCTGGGTATTACTGTAACGCAAAACCTAACATGGTCATCTCATAACACGAACATCGCTAACGAAGCTAATCGTACCCTTGGTTTCATACGGCGCAATCTACGTTGTGCCACCCCATCCATCAAATCATTAGCATACATAACTTTTGTCCGTCCTAAACTAGAATATGCTTCGGCAATATGGGATCCTCACCAGTCTAACCTCTCTTTAACCTTAGAAAAAATACAAAATCGAGTTATCCGTTTCATTTATTCTGACTATTCGTACTACACTAGTGTGTCTGCCTTAAAAACTAAAGCTAACTTACCCAGCCTTGAAACGCGACGAAAAATTTCTCGATTGTGCCTCTTTCATATGTTTTATCATTTATCTTTAGCAGAATCAGTCATATCACCTGCTTATCGCCTCTCAAGCCGTATTAACCACCATAAGGCCGTCTACGCCCCCACCGCAAGAACTACCGCTCATTCTCGATCTTTTTTCGTCACGTCATCCCGGGACTGGAATGATCTACCACAGGACGCCGTGCATCACATCAACGCCATCCATTTTAAGAACGCCATCAAGACCATTATTGTTTAACTGTCATGCCCATCCCTCATGTAATGCCCCATACCAGGGGCCTTTGAGGTATCAAAAAAAAAAAAACTAGACCATCCTACGAGCGTCGTACACGGCCGAGGAAATCCGTCCAGTGGAGAACACCCGACCAGCGCCGCCCACAATGCTTCCACTGCGAGAAGCCGGTCACATTCTCCGGTACTGCCCATACAGGAGAATGGGCATCCGAGGGTTCCCTTGCGACGCCCCACGACCCCGACCCGGCCAGCGACCAGCCGAAATTGAGGATTTTTTGCGTCGGGAAGGATACTCATCGCCGAGCTGCCTATCGCGTTCTTCGTCGCCATCGTCACCGCGCTAACTATCTCCTAGCCGAGGCTACGCAGTGCGTGGACGCTTCCCCAGCCCCCGAAGGTTAAACTGAATAAAGCAGCCTCTGGAGGTGAGGTTCATTCTGAGCGCAAGAACTAAGATCCTCCATCGACGAAAACAGAAGACCATGCCCCCTACGACGACGACGAACCCTACGAAAACGACGACCCCTACGACAACGACGACCCCTACGACGACGACGACCCCTACGACGACCCCTACGACGACCCCCACGACGACGACGATCCCTACGACGACGACGATCCCTACGACGACGACGACGATCCCTACGACGACAAATACGACGACAAAAACTACAACAACACCGACGACGACGACGACACGGCCATACTTGAAGCTTTTACCGCTGCCCTTACCCCTCATTAGGAACGCTTAAGGACTAAGTTCTCGAAGCATTCTCTGTGTTTAATTTCATTTTAAATCATCGAGACGATGCTTCTTTGGAAGGGGGGTAATGCCACGTATCATTTTTAGTCTTTGTTCGTTCACGCTCAAGGCTGCAGGAAAGGGCTGTTATCATATTTGTTCGTGACGCGAGAAGCGACCAGTCTAATCTCGATTGATCGCAGCCATGAAAGGCTACATCTAGGTTTTTCCAGATTACTGTAGATGATCTTCTCCTGCTATCTGGAAGTTTCCTTGCCGGCTTTAAATTGAGCGATGCCGCGAGCAGTGGACATTCGTAGTTCGACGATTGACGCGCACGCTTGTTGCTTACGCCGCCACCGAGTGATTCAGTTCTTTTGCGGGCGCAAGTCAGCCCAAATAAAGAACTTCGTTTGCAAGTCTTTCTGGTGTCTTCCTGACCGCTGGACTACCGTCACTGCAACATGACAATATGTACGTGGGGAGAAGAGAGAGAGCAATGTGCGCTGTAGGCAAGGACAGCTTTGCGCCAGAAATGCCACGCTGAAGCCACCGGCCATTGGCATTCATTGTGTTCTTTGGCATTGGCGTTGAGAACGTTTTACACTCCGATCATTTCAAGGAAAGCAAGTGCGCACAACCGTCTCCCTGGGTCAGTGGACACCTGAATCGTAGTTATACGTATACGTGGGGTGAAGAGAGAGAGAGACGTGCGCTGTAGGCAAAGACAGCTTCGCGCCACAAATGCGGCGCATAAGCCACCGGCTATTGGCATTCATTGCGTTCTTTGGCATTGGCGTTGAGAACGTTTTACATTCCGATCATTTCAAGGAAAGCAAGTGCGCACAACGGTCTCCCTGGGTCAGTGGACGCCTGAATCGCAGTTATATGTACGTGGGGTAAAAAGAGAGAGACAGGTGCGCTGTAGACAAAGACAGCGTTGCTCCAGAAATGCGGCGCTGGACCCACCGGGCATTGGCATTCATTGTGTTCTTTGGCGTTGGCGTTGACAACGCGTTTTACACTCCGATCATTTCAAGGAAAGCAAGTGCGCACAACTGACTCCCTGGGTCAGTGGACGCCTGAATCGCAATTATATGTACTTGGTGTGAAGAGAGAGATGTGCGCTGTTGGCAAAGACAACGTTCCGCCTGAAATGCGGCGCTGAAGCCACCGGCCATTGGCATTCATTGTGTTCTTTGGCGTTGGCGTCGACAACGTTTTACACTGCGATGATTTCAAGGACAGGAAGTGCGCACAACTGTCTCCCTGGGTTAGTGGACACCTGAATCGCAGTTATATGTACGTGGGGTGAAGAGAGAGAGAGATGTGCGCTGTAGGCAAAGACAACGTTGCGCCAGCAATTCGGCGCTGAAGCCACCGGCCATTGCCATTCATTGTGAAAGCTGCGATAATAAAATCGGAGGAGACACATCACGTCCGCATTAAGGGTACGCCGCGAAAGCGTAACGGGTTAATTCGAAAATATTGAGAAGATCATTCTCTGGTTCATTCCTAGATCTATAGGAGTCATCATAACCCTTTTGGCATAGCGGTTGAGCGATGCGCCAGTGACCTGCGATTGCGGGTGCTCCCTGCGGTGGCCTTGTGCGACCCAGGTTGGCCTTCAAGAGCGACCAGTCATTAACTGACACGTTGGGCACTTTGCACCATATCTTGTGGGCAGGTTGCGATGACGCTGCAAGGTTACATGACCTAGGTGGCCCATTCTCAGAACGGTGACAGAGGATTGCCTGGTGTGGGGTTTAATAGTGCGAGATAAATACGTATGCCCCGTTTAACCGCGGCTGATACTGTTCAAAGCAGCCAGAAACCACGCCCCTGATCGCGCCCACTACCTTGCTCTGGCTGAGGGAACAAAGGGAAGACAATCTAGCTGACACAAACAGGCATTTATTCCACAAGAGGAATAACGCCAGCTAGCAACAAAATGCGCTGAGGAATCGAGGTCGTCCGACTCACCAGCACCGTTACGAGCGGACGTTCGCCCACGCTAGGACAAGGGAGACACCGCAGGCCGGAGGTGATGAGATGCGGGAGAACGCCCCCCTCTACGAGGCCTCGCCCCACTGGCTGAGAGCGGAGTTCCACACCGACACGTCCGCAGGTGCAAATTCCTGAGCAGAAGAGAGTGTGCTCCCCTGCGCAGCAGTAACGCATCTGCGGCGCTCATGTCGCTGCGACACAGGCGCCCTCACTTCCCAGCAAACCACCAACCTCCCGTAGATGTCCAGATTAAGTCTGAACGTCTATGTACCAAAGCAAAATCTCTCAGACGTCTTATCTACCAACCTTTTTTTCGTGGAAAAGCTGGAGACGTACCCACGACATTATATCTGCCTTAAACTAGACTCCTCGTAGATATTACTTGTCACGTCCTGGGTATGTAAGTGAGATATATAATTTAAGAATTCCACATTTTTCAATCGTTCGATATTTTGTGTTGCCTTACTGCATTGAAATTTGGAAATCGCTGTTGACTACAAATTGGAGGCATGACCAGCGCTGCCTGTGTTCTTGTTTTTTCGTGCTAGCTTCAGGGCAACATTTTCCCACCTAAAAAGAAGAAAAATACGGGAAGTAGTAAAGACAAATCTGAATGCACACGCATCAGGTTTCTGACTAAACTGTACGCAGTTGGTTTTAAATGCCAGTCACTTTGGTCAGGATTCGCATTGTTATTTCATTACTATTCTTACAATTCAATTTATACCTTGTGCTACAGCCTGCAAGCTATCTCAACCACACTGAAAAGTGAGGACACAAAAAAACTTTTTTGTTATTTAGCAGCCAGGACTATATAATAGCCATTTTTTTCTGATTAAGCATGTTTTAAAGATAAGATAAGAATTTATTGAGTACAAATCGGTTACATAAATTCAGTATACAGGCGAGGGTCCCAAAGTCAAGCTAATGTCACGGGACCCCCGGTAGATTAATACTAACTTGATTAAGAAACAAGCAGCATCACAGACAGGTACAATTAGCAGTAAGAACAATGGTATTTTAAATAAGTAACAATTATATAATGAGAATGAAATAGATTAGCAAGGCAAAAACAAACAGACAAGCAAAACCAGAATAACAACCCACTATAAATAATAAATATTCAACTATAAATATTCAACTTATCCAAGTATTTAAAGTACAAAAATTGGTTAAGTTCAATTTTTGGGAGTTATTTTTTCTCAAAAATGTCTTAAATCTGCTAATCGCGCTAGCAATGATAACTAACTATTGGATTGTTGAACTGAGGAGAGCTTAGGCATTTGTGTAGCTAAATGTGTGACCTCATATTTCTTGAAAATAAACTTCTTGAGTCCCGCCTTTTATCACCATGTCAACACTGTAATCATGTCCAGTGCAGGCCAAAAATTTCTCCAGTTAACGCTGTGCCAGCGGCGGCCCCCTTATCCCAGCAAACTTCCGAACCTTATCTGCCCACCTGCCCTGATCCTCTCTGCTGTGCTTGCATTCTCTCTGAATCCAGCCCGTTACCCTAACGATAATTGGTTATCTGGCCGTCATGCTACATGCGCTGCCCATATACCTGTTCTATGCCGAGGACAGGCAGCGGCGGGGAAGTATCGTATTTTATCAATAATAGCGCAAACTGCGCATGGCGATTGCAGCTGTGAAAAAAGTAATATGGTACAATTTACAAATTATTAACTTATTTTTCGTGCCACAGCAAGCTTGCTACTAAGTACAAAAAAGAGACGATACAAAATATGTGTCAGTTTCGCACATCCGCGCGAGGCTAGGTTTAGCCATGGCGGCAGTGGAGCGCACGGCGTGTGCGATTTCTCATCGTGTTCCGTGGGAACGTTGTGTTTGAAGAACCTCGACACAGAATTAATTATTTCCTTATTATTGCTGGCGAGATTGTTCAGCCGTTCTTTCCTTGATGGAGCTGAAGGAAGACAGTTTGCTGGCTTTTATTACTCGGCGAAGTGGACCCGTCAGTACAAATTAGGACTACAGGTCGTTTTCACCGGCTGGAATCGTGACCTTTCCTGGTGCGTACTCAGGCTCAGTTTACTCATTGAAGTGTATTTTATGCTATTTTTGCGTTTGTAATGAAAAAATTCTAACGCATTTATCGGCACGTTATATTTTTACGCTCACTCGTTTGGCTGTTTTGCCAAACTCGCTGAGTTGAAGCAAAGGCTGGTGATGTATGCAACTGGCCTCTACTACCGAAATGGGGGCATGCGTTCGGATGGTGTGCCGAAGTGCGTGTGCAAGCACACTCCGCTCAGCACGACTGCCTTTTAGTGCTGCAAGGGCAACCTTTGACGCTTCATAGACTTGCGTCGGTAAAAGTGGCGTAAATTACTGGGTTTGTTTGTTGTCGTTGCTGTGCCATTCCCTTGTCACCTGTAAAAGTGAACAATTATGCTTTCTTTTGCAGCAACCCCGACTTATTGGGCTCGGCAGAAGAGTATTGATGCCATCGCAGCTGTAAACCTGACGATTATGCTCAACGAGAAGATTCAGTGAAAGCGCCGAGCGCAATACAGCACTGACGCACTCAAAAGTCATCTGCAGTGTTTTGGGCTCCCGTGATGGCCATGTACTCGCTTACTAAACTCTATTTGAGTTAGCTGGAGTGCTTGGACGTCCCGACGACTCCATAGGGAAGTCTGTGGCTGGGATGCGGTAGGTCTCCGTTCCATCTGGAATTGTAACAGGTGTCAGCTGCATCTCGTATTGCAGCTGGTTCCAGTCGCAACTGGTTTAAGGAACAAATTTCCAGTTGCAACAACTGGAAATGTGTCTCTTAAAACAGTTGGACTGGAACCAGTTAGAAATTTTCACCTGGGTATTGATCTATGTATAGTCATATTCTCTTTATATAGACGTTTAGGCTACGTAGACTGGGCGTACTTACATGTTCACCAATGTCTGATAAATGTCGAGCGTGATGTCTGCAGTACGTACTTACAACGTGAACTGGACCCCAATTTTCATGTAGTTGGTACGTAGATTGTTCGTAAACGGTACTAACATGGATGTGTAATGGAGGTGTCTAATGTCCAGCGCAAATATCTCGCTGATGTCTATGGTACGTTTTATGGTTTACTGGGTTGTCGAGGTAACGAGGCACCCTAGAGGTAACAACAAGGCAGCGCCCCTTAAGGCCGTTGTACGATCGTTTTTCGGGCGGATCCGCCAGCGAGCGAACCGCTCCCTTTCAGCCTCCGCTCGGGCGTGGGCCGGAATGGTGTTGTAAGATCACTTTTGCTGCTGGCGGACGAGACGGATGGTTCGAACGTTCCGATTGGCGCTCCCGGCAGTGCCGCCCGCCTAATCGCCTGCAGCGGTACAGGCATGTGTTTGTAGCGAAACACGCAGATATCTTGCGGTAGAAATTACCCATATTAAATGCGGCGTATTCAAGACAATATCCGTTGCGTCAACGTTTCTTTTGCTGCGGGATTTTCGTCGAAGGTAGACTCGTGGTCGGCTGTGATTCGGGCTGGAACGGCACGAATCTCGGTTCAGACGACCCTGACGGCCGCGAAACAATTCGCGACAAAACTTTGCAAGATCGAAGGCGAGTGTGCTCATCTGAAGCGATGCCGTCGGAAACGATACGTGTTTAGATCATTTCTACACAAGAGATTGAAAAACGCGTCACATCGCGTCCCCGTTCGACGATACGTTCGCACAACGGACCGTGATTTCCGGCCCCAAAATAACAGAATGCTGCCTGCTCTGAAAGTTACGCTGCCCTGACGATTTCGCTGCGAAGACGCGATTCTTACTGCGAGTTCTCGATCGGGCCACACTGTAGTACAGGCTGCTAACAACCGTCCGTAACTAGTATCGGCATAATCCCACTTTTTAAAATAGTTACGATTGCATACTTAAAATTTTTAGTCAGTTATTCAAAATAGCACACTTCAGTGTTTTTGCATTGCTGACAGAGAAAAAAAATAATTGCACTTGCAGCCTTTCCCAAGCAATTTGCACAGTCACTGTAATGTGTAAACGGCCTTCTCCTTGGCTCCCTATACTGTTACTGCAAAAGACATGCTTACCTATTCAATATATAAGGTGCGTGCGTGCGTGTGGGGGTGTGTGTTAATTGTGCATGCGTTTAACATTCACAACTTAACTCAACACTGCTGTCAAACAAACATGCTAATGGACATGAGAAGTTATGTTTCCAGCTAATTGGAACAGGTAAAATCAGTTGTAATTAAAGCAGTTATGCATTTCACAGAACAGCGAAAATGCAACAAAAATGATTTATTTTTGTCATGTTTTTCACGCCATTTTTAAAGCCAACATAGAAATAGCACTCTGTGGCTGCAAAGGGGCTTAGACGTGCATCAGTGGGCTAAAAGGGCATGGCTTTGTTCTGCACAGTGACAGCGGGCCATCAAGTTGTGGTTTAGCATTCCTTCCTGAGCTCACATTGCAGTTGCACAAGCCAGAATGCAGTGTTGAAAACAACTGGGAAGTTCTGCTGAAGGCCATGTCATTGTTGCCATGTACAAAACAAGCTGGCATATACTCTGTGCAACTCCAAAGCATTCTTAAATGTCGCTGTGAATGCAAAGCAACGTTGGTGCCTTCGTATTGCATAGTAGTGTGTGCAGGCCATTCTCATTAATATAAATATAATGAGATGTCGGAGCCAGTAAACTGAATTACAGGTTCAGTAAATGCAAGAACCAATTTGGAGGGTTTACATGGCCCCGGCTCCCGGCTTAGGCTGAGAAAGAATACTTGTATAGTCAGGGGAACAAGGTACGATGGCCATATTATCTGGTTATCTCGAGCAAACACTAACACCTCAAGTAGAATTTGTAAAATTGGATTTTGCACTAAGGGAGCTATGATGTCGTGCTATAAAATGAAATTACAAATAAGCCGTTTAAGTATGTGACAAGTATATATGCATATGTTCTCTGATACAACCTTAAAGCAATGTCTAAAGTTATTTTCACTGATCAGTAAAATGTAGAATGGATGAATGTAACGATGACCACTTCCCAAGGTAGCAAGCAAAAGTGAACATTGCTAACTGTTAAGTGATGTTCATACCACTTAACATATGCTGAATTTTAGAGTGTTATTAGTTGCTGACTATCAACATGTTCAACAAAATATACCTATATCACTGCCAGTCTTCTTTCAAAAAAGAAATTAACTGAGGCATTGACAGGCAACAGAAATTTGGAAAATAGCAATATGAAGTTATGCCGAAGAAAAAAAGAAAAGCAGTGATGGCTTTTGTCGTTTCTTGCATCTCTATACCGCAGCTTGAAGTTGACATCTTTTGTGTTTAAGATGAACCAGCAGTCCTGTAAACACTATCCTGAATATATAAAAGTCACATGCATATGTATGCATTTGCAGCATTCTCACTGAGCCATGTTATGAAGTCGATGTCTTGCTTACCTGAAGATACGATAAGAGAGAAGCGCCAAGGAAAGGCTGACACAGATAGGCATAGTAATGCATGCTTAGCTTTTCAGTGCATGAGTTTAGCTGGCTAGACCTAGCTTGTGCAGTGTGCAAGTTAGCCTAAATGCAACTGTATACCGTCCGACAAAACTTGTGTAAATCTGCCCCAATATTACTTGAAATAGATTGTGAGGATAGTTCTTACACGTAAGATAGCATTGTATTGGTGTCCTGAGCTGGGCAAGTGGCTAAGCACTTCATTGCAATAACTTATTCTAACATTTATTATACCTGAACAGTACTAATTTATACTAATAAGAAGTAATTAACCATTAGCATCCAAGTACAGCCATACCGCTACAAAGGAAAACTTTGTAGGTTTTCTTTGTAGCCTTATGGCTTCACTTGAGTGGATGCTAATGAGTAATTACTCACTTATCACAAATCTTCACCTTGGGAGATTTACCTAATTCAGTGGATGAACGTCATCATTTACTGCATGGATTTCTGCAGTGACTAGCTCAAAGGACAAGAGGTTAGTAAGCTCTGTGAGTTGGAAGGCCATTCCGACCTTTTGTGCAAGAACAAAAATGAATCTTGAAATGCAGAGGCATGCGCTAACTGAGGCACAACACTGCTTGTGCGACTAGTGCAGAAGGAACCATGACTGAGAACAGATTAGTTGGTTACGTGACAATAAACAGTTTAAAGAAATCTGCAGTTTCTGCACGACATGCAGAAATTTGAAGATTCACTTTTAGTGCTGTTACACTGGAGCTTCAAAAATAGTCTGAGAGAATAAAACAAGTGCCTCAGGTCTGAACTCATTCAAGGATTCTAGTTAAGTTAGATTTTGTGGCATGTGCCATTCGAATACACAAGCTGATGCCACACAGGGGATTTGAACGCAAGAAACTTGGAAGACGGTGATACCAAGGACACGTCGAGTGTAAATATCATGGGTTGTGGGTGGGTTTATGAGGATTATTAGGTATTTGAACCAGTATACAGTGAATATAGCTTTATCGGAAGGCCTTATAAGTTGGCAAAATGTAATGCTGACAATAAAAAAACAATATTAGTGCATTCTTGGTAACATTAGCAAATAGGCCAACGCAGGGCATGCTAATTGTTGTTTTGGAGAACTGAAATGCTGGTATTGATTGCAATATGGCAGACCCCATATGGCTGTCAGTGAAGGCATGTGACAAAACACTGAGGGGACGGTAATAATGCAAGTAATAAAAAGCTGAGGCCCAAAGGAGTGCCTTGGCGGACGTCCGAGATTGCAGGAAAAGGCAAGATACATAAGAATTGGCAAGGGAAATCTGCCGAAGGCTGGCTGTTTAAGCTTGGATCCAGTTTAGAGCAATTGGATGCAAGTTAAAGCACGAGAAAACCAGCCTCACATAAAGAGGGGAATCGCATGCTTTTTCAAAGCAAAGAACAAAAGCATCATAGGGGGATGTTGCAGTCAAGGTGCATGTCGTGAAGAGCAAGAAAAAGTTGGCTATTGCAGAAATGTCGTCTAAAAGCTTGCCGATTTGAATCAAACAACTTAATGAGCCAAAACAATCTAGCAGGGTCAAGAGTATGAAATGTTTTTGGTGATTTGCAGCACATGCCAATAACACACATAGGGCCATAGGTGCTGGGTGATCAAGGGTTAAAAACAGAGGGGCCAGGTTATAATAAGGCAGGAAGCTATCTGAACAGCATGCACTAGATATGCCTATACAACCTGCTTCTTTTCCCGTTGTTGCTTTCTGTAAATTTCACAGAACATGATCATAGCGTACTGTGGGGTGCACCGGTGGCAAGTTGGCATGTCGAAACTGTGCTAAGGGACGACGACAGAGCAAAAATTGCTACCCTGTGCAGTGATGTTGTTACCATCATCTTTGTTCCTAGCGTAGCTTTACCAGCTCCAGAGGGCTTATTTTGCAGTCTGCAAGTAGTCATGTCTGTAGCAAGCAGTCACAGGCAAATGAAGGTGGTAGCAGACAGACATATGCAAGTGCATCGACGAGATCTTCTCAAAGCTTCGAGAATGTCTTGTTAAACAAACTGCTGCGGCTGACCCAGGAAGCGCCGCTGAACAACCGCTTAACACCAATAAAGCAGATTTCACGAGCAGCTCTGCAACAATAGCATTGCGAACACATCCAGTTTCGTACCACTGATCTCCGGATCGAAAAGGACCATGAGCAAAATCAACAACAGACACTGTCATTGCCTATGAGGTGCTTCAAGACCATTGTATTTTTCTGATTGCAGTGGAAACCAACATCCCACTTAAACTGAATACTGCCAAGCATTTGTCAATAATGACTTAATACTGCTAAGCAAAAAGAGAAAAAAAGAAATAGCAAAGGTTTTCTCAATATTTTTTCTTCTTTTTGATCAAGACTCGTTATGCTCAACTTGCTCTGTGGACAGTTTTGGTTGCATAAGCTGCTGCCACACTTTTTTTTTCTGCGCTACATCAATTGGAATGCTCATGAAAAACAGACTTATGAGTTGGCACATATTAGAGATTTGTACACTGTCAATCAGTCGTGATTTAAAAGCTGCAATGATTCTTGTTTGTAATCGCGTAATACCATGTTGTTACAACCTAAACCGAAATGGCTAGAGGAAGTGTTCAGTCGCCCATTCATCACGCCGACATGTTTACTGCAGGCAAATATGCGCACAGCCGGCAGGAAATAAAAAGAAATGACGCTCCCGAAGATACGTTTGCACTGCACCGATGTTTTTACACAGGTTACACAGTTTCTCCGGCGAGTCGTAACCCGAGCACCCATCATCACAAAACGTACTGAATGGAGCACCAAAGCGCAGAATGATGGCGACATCGCTGTTGTCGCCGCAAAACAGTCCTACGGCAGTGCAGCCAAGCTCGCGTCGCGTCACGTCGCACACACGGCAATTCTCAAGCACAGTGCCAACACGAATCGCGAACAAAATGGTAAGGAATGCGATGCGTAGCAAGCAACAACGTCATGTGCACGCTTCGGTAGCGATCACTGCAACCATCGCAACGAATGCGACTAGCTGCACAACGCCACGTTCATTTCAGCATTCGGAAAGCACGGCGTGCGTAGTGAGCTCTCGAAGGTGCACATTTCACTGCCTTGACGTAAAAGCACTCGCTTCGATGGCAATCACTTTCACTACGCGGACACTAGTCACTGTGCTAGGCAGCTCATGCACGCACAGAAGTTCACCGTGAGCAGCTGTTGCTCGCCGCTGTGCGTGATGATCCTTGCAGGAATTATGAACGCTTGCAGCAACCACAAACATCTCCATATAAACACTTCGTGACACCGCCAACGCGTAGGTCTTACGTCGGTTTGAAGAGGCGCTCTGTCAACTACATCAGCGTCGATTTCAACTCGGGAAACTGTCGCTGCTCGCCGCTGCTGCACGCGGAGAAGTTCGCAGTCGCTCTGAACACTCGTAATATCAACATGTGGCCAATATAGTATGCCTCGCGGCATAGCTTCCACCACTACAGCCACGACCCATGCCTCGCTCCCCAGTTCAGTCGACGGACGGCCATCTTGCCCCGGCAGGAGCGGATGCCTACGTCGCGTAAAAAGCAGCCAATCGCTGCAATTCGGTCGCCAGGCGGTTCGCTCGTCCGCCCCAAAGTTGAAGTACACCCTTTCCTCCCGCCTGCCGAACGGATGCCTATTGTCTGGTCGTTCGGTCCGCCAGTCCGCCTGCCTGGCGGATCCGCTCAAAAGCGCTCGTCACCATGGCCCGTACGAAGCAAACTGCGCTCGATTGCGCGTGTGTTACCTCGATGCGTTAGCCGTTTGCGGATTACCTTCCGAGCGACTGCGGCTTGAGATTCTACCTGGGTGAGCTGTTTCCATTCCAGTTTGGACGGGTTTAGCCAGGTTTCGGGAGCTTCTTGTTGAGTGTTGGCGCGGCGTGTTTACACGCGCGCGCGGTCACTGCGCTAAAGCGGCCGCCCGATCAGGCGGTCAGGTCGCCACGTGGTGTGCCATCATGGTATCGCCCTCGCGGCTCAGGCCGTTTACGTTTTTCTCGCGTGTGCCGCAAGGCTTCAAGAATGCTGATCTATGCAAGGACTTGGTTAAGCGTTTCAACAAGCACGAGCTTGGTGGAGTGCAGGATTTTGGTGCTGGTCGACTTGAAGTGATTTTTAAGACGAGGCAGGCAGTTGAGCGCTTTTTAAGCGATCCTGTTGTTAAGGTGCGGGATGTAGTGGTTGTGTTCGAGTACCGCGGTGTGCGGTCCAAGTTTGTTCGCGTGTTTGGCTTCCCTCTGGACCTGCCCGAATCTCTGCTCACTTCTGAGCTCGAGGTTTTTGGAAAGGTACAGGGCCGTACGATGGAGTGTGTGCCTGGCTTTCCAGATGTCCCCTCTGGTAACATTAAGATGGAGATGGCGAGACCCGTTCCGAACCTGCTCCACGTGGCTGACAAGGTCATTCAGTGCGAGTACCAGGGGGTCGTTCGCGTGTGCCGCCGGTGTAACTTTGACGGACACCACGCGGCCGCGTGCAAGACACCCAAGTGCTCGCGCTGCGACCAGTTCGACCACGAGGCATGCCAGGCAGCGTGCGCCAGGTGTCAAGGCGATCACGCAGTGTAGAAGTGTCACGTGCGCACTTTCGCCTCAGTCGCGGCCAACTCAGGCGCGCAAGAGGCTACGGAAAGCACGTTCTTTGTTCCAGAGATGCCGCCCGAGCAGAACAAGGAATCGAGCCCTGTCCACGTGGTCGCCCCAGAGGAGGGAGCTCACCAGGCCAACGCCGGGAGGGAGCAGGTCCCACCTGCCGCGGCGCTGCCCTTTGTCCCCGTCACACCCAGTGGCGGCGAGGGTGACGCATCCGCGGCGGGGTCGTTCCCTTCTCTTGCTTCGGCTGCGCCCAGCAGTGGCGAGAAGGGTGCGGCAGAACCTGTTGTCTCGAACAACAGCGAGGGCGCGGCGGGTGTTCCCGCGCCCATCAGCCAAGAGCCTGCAAACCAGCCAGCCTTGGATGCGAGCACTTCGGTGCCCGCGGCTGCTGCGTCACTGCAGGACGAGGGATTTAAAACTGAAATCCCGCAAGCGCCGCAAAAAGCGCAGCGACAAAGGCGTGTCCAGTGCTGCCGCGGACTCGGATTCTGAGAGAACCTCCAGCAAAGGCCTCCCGTGCGGTCCACTCCTCCCCCTCGGACTCGGATATTGGTGAGCGCAATTCCATTTGTCGTAATTGTCTGGTTGAGGATTGCGAGTGTTCTGTGCTTTCATCCGCCTCCTACTCCTCCACTCACGAGGGGTCCTCTCCCGACCGCGAGGTCGAGGAGACTTTGCCTTAGAACAGCCTAGGTCTCTTGCTCCGCCACCCTGGCTAGCACTTGCTCTGCTCCCAGTTCTAGTTATTAAACCCAGTTCTTCCAGGCTCCCCCCTTTTCTTCCGAAATGGCTTCCCCTTCGCTTACAATAGCCACCTTCAACTGTCGAGGTCTCTCACGTCGTTCCAAACAAGCTCAGGTTATTGAGCTTGCCCGCCTTAAGCACATAGATATCCTGGTTTTGCAAGAGACCTACATCCATCGCCTAAGCCAAATCGAGACCTTTGACAGGACATTTGGCACCAGGTCCTTCTGGAGCTTTGGTGCGACGGGCTCCCGCGGCGTTGCCATCATCCTGATGCAGCGTTTCCGCGGCTCGATTCTACGCCACTTCAGGGACTCTGACGGCCGCGTTCTGTCTGTGGACCTCGATTGCGGCATCCGTATAGTGAGTGTTTATGCCCCCAACCGTGGTCTTGATCAAAGCGCTTGATCAAGGTCTTGATCAAGGTCTTGACTCCCAGCTAGTCGGTCCTTCCAAGGTTATCCTGGTAGGGGACTTCAACTGTGTATTAGAGTTAGAGGATCGCATCTCGCACAGGGGCGCTCGTTGCCATGGCAGAGACGACGCCTTCAGAGCAGGATTGACCGCTTCTACGTCTCTCCGACACTCGCCTCCGGCATGCACTCCATGTGGTCGCTTCCACTGGCACTTAGTGACCACAAAATGGTCATCCTCCGCCTAGCCGATGGCTCTCTGATCCCCCGCGCGAGTCCCTGTGTATTAGAATTAGAGGACCGCATCTCGCACAGGGGCGCTCGTTGCCATGGCAGAGACAGGCAGGGGGCGCAGGCACTTAGGGGGCTGGTGGAGGAGATAGATTTGGTTGATTCCTGGAGGGTACTTCGCCCGGGACAGCCAGGAATGACTTGGACTGGACGACGCCTTCAGAGCAGGATTGACCGCTTCTATGTCTCTCCGACACTCGCCTCCGGCATGCACTCCATGTGGTCGCTTCCATTGGCACTTAGTGACCACAATATGGTCATCCTCCGCCTAGCCGACGGCTCTCTGATCCCCCGCGCGAGTCCCTGTGTATTAGAATTAGAGGACCGCATCTCGCACAGGGGCGCTCGTTGTCATGGCAGAGACAGGCAGGGGGCGCAGGCACTTAGGGGGCTGGTGGAGGAGCTAGATTTGGTTGATTCCTGGAGGGTACTTTGCCCGGGACAGTCAGGACTGACTTGTACTGGACGACGCCTTCAGAGCAGGATTGACCGCTTCTATGTCTCTCCGACACTCGCCTCCGGCATGCACTCCATGTGGTCGCTTCCATTGGCACTTAGTGACCACAAAATGGTCATCCTCCGCCTAGCCGACGGCTGTCTGATCCCCTGCGCGAAGGGGCCTTGGCGCCTCAACTCGCGGCTTCTAGAGGACCAGAGGGTGGTAGATGAGGTCGCTTCCATTCTGTCAGCCTCGTGTGCAGTGGAACTTGACGGTGTCAGCTGGGACAGCACTAAGGCTGGTGTGCGGGACTGTTTCAGGGCGTGGGGAATGAGGCTTGCACGCGAGGAGCGCAAAGAGATTACCATCGTCTCTGACGCAATCCTCCTGCTTTCTAAGCCTCTTTCCGCGGGCCCTGGGGTAGCCGCATCTCTTGCCTCGCTTAGGTTCGAGCTTCGAAGGTTGCTCCAACGTCGATGGGATAGCTTCAGAGTGATCTCACGTGCCGAGCGGTGGGAGAGGGGGCATTGGTGCAGGCGCCACCTCCTCCGACGCCGTCTCGCGCGGACAGAGACCACACTGTCCTCCCTGGTCGATCCTGCGACGGGTTCCCACGTTGAAACACCCCAGGGTGTGCTCGACTTGGCCTGTCAGTTTTACTCCAATCTGTACACAGCTCCACCTCCTAGCGTAGCCTGGGTCCCCTGCGAAAGTCCACCCCAGCCAGCATGCGTCTCAGGTAGTCCGATAGAAGAAGACGCGCTCCTCACGGCACTTAAGTCTTTCCATCGAAACCGCAGCCCTGGTTCGGACGGCCTTACTACTGAGTTTTACATCAAGTTTTGGGAGCAGCTCGGGGGGCCTTTCACCTCATTACTGAACAGGCTCCTGAGTGAGGGGACCCTGTGAGGTTTAAGAGCGTACGTTGTTGGGCTAGTCGGTCAATCATGGTGAATACAAGGGGGGGTACTGCGCACAAAAAGACAAGGACAAGAAGATAACACAACAAGCGCAGACTCGCAACTGTCCTTGTCCTTGTCTTTTTGTGCGCAGTACCCCCCCTTGTTTTCACCCTGTGAGGTACTCAACGGGAAGGGCTGATCACTCTCCTTTGCAAGGACGAGTCGAGACGCACTGACCTGCGCGCCTGGCGTCCCATCACGCTCCTGAACATAGACTACAAGCTCATAGCCAAGTGCCTGTCCACGCTCCTTACTTTTGTTCTACCTGAGATTATGGGTTCATACCAGGCTTGTTCCATCCCCGGTCGTTCAACCCAGCTCCATGGTTTCGCCCTTAGGGATCTCTTCCAGTGGGCAGAGGCTCGTAACATCTCCGGAATCCTCTGTTCCTTTGACCAAGAGAAGGCTTTCGACGTTGTTAGCCATCCATACATGTTCCAAGTCCTGGATGAAGCTGGCATATGCCCTGAGTTCCAACATATGGTCAGGGCATTGTATTCCAGGCCAGTTTCCTCAGTTAGCGTACAGGGTCGTGTCAGTGAGGCTTTTAATGTGGGCCGTGGAGACCGGCAGGGGTGTCCCCTATCACCTGCTCTCTACGTCCTAGCATTTGAGCCTCTCCTCCAAAGATTGGCTCGTGACAGTCGCACCAATAGGTTCCCGCTTCCACCTGGTTCCCCGCCAGCTCCCATTTTTGCCTATGCAGATGACCTCACCATCGTTGTCCCAGATGAGGCTTCAGTCTCCTCTGTTCACGGCCTCCCCGTGAAGGCTGAGGTTCGCATTTTAGGTTTCTACTTCAGCTCGTGTGGTCTATCTCCGTCCAATTGGTCTATAGCAGAAGACAGGATGGTAGACAGGGCTCGGGCATATGGGACACTATCATGCCCGGTCACGGCTCGCGCTACGGTCACGAGGTCCCTCCTGTTCTCAGTACTGACATATGTCGCCGGCATAACACCTCTGTCGGCTCGTACGAAGCTCCGTCTGGAACGAATTCTCTTTCGCTTCCTTTGGAACGGAGCTCCAGACTGTGTCACGAGGCCTGTAGTGAAGCTGCCCAAGAACAAGGGAGGCCTCGGCATTCCCGACCTGGGCATCGTAGCTGCAGCCTTGCACGTCAGGTGGACCCAAGTAGCTCTGAACTCGGACATGTCCCTAACCCGTAGTCTCGCTTCATACTTCCTAAGCACTAGACTCCGCTTGTTCTCGCAGAGCACGCTATCTCACTGCGTGCCACGGTCCGGTACTCCATCCCCCTTCTACGCTCAGGCAGCCAACTGCCTTGAGCAGCTCCGCAGTGTCAAGGCAGACATCAACGTCGTCGCGGTTCCATTGAAAAGGTTGGTCGAGATCCTCACCCCCAGGCTTCCACCCCGTTTTCGTCAGCACGAACTTTTGAACGTGCGTCCAAGCTGGAAGCTGATCACAGCGGACTTCTCGGAAGCAAGCAGGGCCACTTTCATGTACCGTCTGGCCAGGGGATCCCTCCCCATCAAAGCCAAGGCGTTCACCGGGCCAGCTTGCAACCTACCTGTCCGTTCTGTGGTGGTAGAGAGGACGCTGTGCACATCTTCTCACAGTGTTTTCTTCTAGAAGCTCTCCTCCGTCGTGTAGCTGACCTGTTCCAGCTTCCAGGTGTACCGTACAAGACTGTGCGATGCTTGAACCCGTTACCAGGTCGTGCCATTAACCAGTTTGTGCTCTTGCTTGTCGAGTGCTCGTACTAAGTCTGGCTGGCACGCTGTTCGGCCGCCTACAACAGCACGGTCCCGGGCCTCCATGAAGTCCTTGCAAAAGTGCGGAAGGAGGTCTGGTTCCATTTGCAACGGCTAAGGCGCGTGCACGGCGAGCAGAGATTTCTATACACTTGGTGCCGGCCACCTGTGATTTGTACGGTTCATGGTAAAACACTTTCTGTGTCACTATGAGCATTACGCAGGGAACGGTTGTCCTTTGTGACACTTTTGTGTTTGACAGGGGTCCGATCACCCTGCTCGCTTGCAGCCGCAGCGGTGACCATGGCCGCTTCTGTGTATAGTGTCCACTTTTCCAGGAGGTACCACACAGCGGCCACCCGTGCCCGGGAAGGGCGTTCGCCCGGTACAAAAAATCCCCCTGTCCCCCCTCGGCCCAGGGGGGGGGGGGGGGGTGCCGCGGGAGTCAGTCGTATGAATGATGAAGGGCTGATGGGTTATGTGTGACCCTGGAACAAGGCACTTTCGGGTGCCAAGTCTCCTCCCCTTCTGACAACGGCAACCGCGCTCGTTTGCGCGTGTGCTGTTTCGATGCGTTAGCCGTTTGTGGATTACCTTTCGGGCGACTGCGGCTTCGATTCTACCTTGGTGAGCTGTTTCCATTTCATTTTGGACGCGTTTAGCCAGGTTTCGAGAGCTTTTCGCTGAGTGTTGGCGCGGCGTGTTTAGACGCGCGCGCGGTCACCGCGCTAAAGCGGCCTCCTGCTTAGGCGGTCGCCACGTGGTGTGCCAACATGGTGTCGCCCTCACGGATTAGGCCCTTTACGTTTTTTTCGCGTGTGCCGCAAGGCATCACGAATGCTGATCTATGCAAGGACTTGGTTCAGCGCTTTAACCAGCACGAGCTTGGAGGAGTGCAGGATTTTGTTGCTGGTCGATTTGAGGTGTTTTTCAAGACGAGGCAGGCAGTCGAGCGCTTTTTAAGCGATCCTGTTGTTAAGGTGCGCGATGTAGAGATTGTGTTCGAGTACCGCGGTGTGCGGTCCAAGTTTGTTCGTGTGTTCGGTTTTCCTCTGGACTTGTCCGAATCTCCGCTCACTTCTGAGCTCGAGGTTTTTGGAAAGGTACAGGGCCGTACGATGGAGTGTGTGCCTGGTTTTCCAGATGTCCCCTCTGGTAACATTAAGATGGAGATGGAGAGACCCGTTCCGAACCTGCTGCACGTGGCTGACAAGGTCATCCAGTGCGAGTACGAGGGGGTCGTTCGCGTGTGCCGCCGGTGTAACTTTGAAATACACCACGCGGCCGCGTGCAAGACACCCAAGTGCTCGCGCTGCGACCAGTTCGGCCATGAGGCATGCCAGGCAGCGTGCGCCAGGTGTTGATGCGATCACGCAGTGTCGAAGTGCCACGTGCGCACTTTCGCCTCAGTCGCGGCCAACTCAGGCGCGCACGAGGCTACGGAAGGCGCGTTCTTTGTTCCAGAGGTCCCGCCCGGGCAGGACAAGGAATCGAGCCCTGTCCACGTGCTCGCCCCAGAGGAGAGAGCTGACCAGGCCAACGCCGGGAGGGAGGAGGTCCCACCTGCCGCGGCGCTGCCCTTTGTCCCCGCCACACCCAGTGGCGGCGAGGGTGACGCATCCGCGGCGGGGTGGTCCCCTTCTCTCGTTTCCGCTGCTCCCAGCAACAGCGAGAAGGGTGCGGCAGAACCTGTTGTCTCGAACAACAACGAGGGCGCGGCGGGTGTTCCCGCGCCCACCAGCCAGGAGCCTGCAAACCAGCCAGCCTTGGAAGCGAGCACTTCGGTGCCCGCGGCTGCTGCGTCACTGCAGGACGAGGGATTTAAGACAGTGAAATACCGCAAGCGCCGCAAAAAGCGCAGCGACAAAGGCGTGTCCAGTGCTGCCGCGGACTCGGATTCTGCGGGAACCTCCTCCCGGGCATGGCCTGCAGCCAAGCGCCACGTGGCAGCGAGGTCTGCTCCCGCAAAGGCCTCCCGAGCGGTCCACTCCTCCTCCTCGCACACCGACTCGGACTTGAAAAATGGTGAGCGCGATTCCATTTGTCCGACTTGTCAGGTTGAGGATTGCGAATGTTTTTTCCTTTCATCTGCCTCTTACTCCTCCACTCACGAGGGGTCCTCTCCCGACCGCGAGGTCGCGGAGACTCTGCCTTAGAATAGCCTAGGTCTCTTGCTTCGCCGCTCTGGCTAGCACTTTCCTCTGCTCCCAGTTCTAGTTATTCAACTCAGTTCCCCCAGGCTCTTCCCTTTTCATCCGAAATGGCTTCCCCTTCTCTTACAATTGTCACCTTTAATTTTCGGGGTCTCTCACGTCGTTCCAAGCAAGCTGAGGTCATTGAGCTTGCCCGCCTTAAGCACATAGATATCCTGGTTTTGCAAGAGACCTATGTCCATCGCCTAAGCCAAATCGAGACCTTTTGACAGGACCTTTGGCACCAGGTCCTTCTAGAGTTTCGGTGCGTCGGGCTCCCACGCCGTTGCAATCATCCTGATGAAGCGCTTTCGCGGCTCGATTCTGCGCCACTTAGGGGCTCTGATGGCCGCGTTCTGTCTGTGGGCCTCGATTGCGGCATCCGCATAGTGAGCTTTTATGCCCCCAGCTGTGGTCGTGATCGAGGCTCTTTCTTTAAAGGTCTTGACTCCCAGCTAGTCGCTCCTTCCACGGTAGTCTTGGTAGGGGATTTCAACTGTGTATTAGAGTTAGAGGACCGCATCTCGCACAGGGGCGCTCGCTCTCATGGCAGAGATAGGCAGGGGGCGCAGGCACTAAGGGGGCTGGTTGAGGAGCTAGATTTGGTTGATTCCTGGAAGGTACTTCGCCCGGGACAGTCAGGAATGACTTGGACCGGACGACGCCTTCAGAGCAGTATTGACCGCTTCTATGTATCTCCGACACTCGCCTCCAGCATGCACTCCATGTGGTCGCTTCCATTGGCACTTAGTGACCACAAAATGGTCATCCTCCGCCTAGCCGACGGCTCTCTGATCCCCCGCGCGAAGGGGTCTTGGCGCCTCAACTCGCGGCTCCTGGAGGATCAGAGGGTGGTAGATGAGGTCGCTTCCATTCTGTCAGCCTCGTGTGCAGTGGACCTTGACGGTGTCAGCTGGGAGAGCACTAAGGCTGGTGTGCGGTACTGTTTCAGGGCGTGGGGAATGAGGCGGGCACGTGAGGAGCGCAAAGAGATTACCATCGTCTCTGACGCAATCCTCCTGCTTTCTAAGCCTCTTTCCACGGGCCCTGGTGTCACCAAATCACTTGCCTCGCTTAGATCCGAGCTGCGAAGGTTGCTCCAACGTCGCTGGGATAGCTTGAGAGTGATCTCACGTGCCGAGCGGTGGGAGAGGGAACATTGGTGCAGTCGCCACCTCCTCCGACGCCGTCTCGCGCGCACAGAGACCACACTGTCCTCCTTGGTCGATCCTGCGACGGGTTCCCTCGTCGAAACACCTCAGGGTGTGCTCGACTTGGCCCGTACTCCACTGTGTACACAGCTCCACCTCCTAGCTCAGCTTTCTTCCCCTTCGAAATTCCACCCCAGCCAGCATGTGTCTCAGGTAGTCCGATAGAAAAAGACGAGCTCCTCGCGGCACTTAAAGGGGCTGCGAAACACTGCTTGATCGCCACGGTTTCCTACAATTCTAACCTTATGCCGTTTTCATGCGTCGTTTCCATGCCAGAGCGCCCCTGGTGGTGTATTTTTACTTTACTTGCCTTGCAGGGCTTTTATCTAAGACAAACAAGTTGTGTTTGTTGATCTGATATAAAACTCAGACAGGTGACAAAATGTGTCTATTTATTCACACAATTGGAAGTATATTTACTGTTTGTCCGATCATCAAGCTCGCGCCAGGTGATGTCATATCCGCTGCTAAAAACCCGCCACTGTGTGGCGACACCATCAGAGCCATGAAGTTGTTTTTAGGAGGACATTAAAATATTAAAAAACGGAATATATGCGGTATTACCGACGCTAATAGCACCATTATAACTCACTGTATGCAATCAACAGGCAAAACAGTTAACTAAAACTGTGTTTCTGGACCCCTTTAAGTCTTTCCATCCAAACCGCAGCCCTGGTTCGGACGGCCTTACTACTGAGTTTTACGTCAAGTTTTGGGAGCAGCTCAAGGGTCCTTTCACCTCATTAGTGAACAGGCTTCTGAGGGGACTCTGTCAGATACTCAACGGGAAGGGCTGATCACTCTCCTTTGCAAGGATGAGTCGAGACGCACTGACCTGCGCGCCTGGCATCCCATCACGCTCCTGAACATTGACTACAAGCTCATAGCCAAGTGCCTGTCCACGCTCCTTACTTTCTTTCTACCTGAGATTATGGCTCCATATCAGGCTTATTCCATCCCCGGTCGTACAACCCAGCTCCATGGTTTCGCCCTTAGGGATCTGTTCCAGTGGGCAGAGGCTCGTAACATCTCCGGAATCCTCTGCTATTTCGACCAAGAGAAGGCTTTCGACGTTGTTAGCCATCCATACATGTTCCAAGTCCTGGATGAAGCTGGCATATGCCCTGAGTTCCAACATATGGTCAGGGCGTTGTATTCCAGGCCAATTTCCTCAGTTAGCGTACAGGGTCCTGTCAGTGAGGCTTTTAATGTGGGCCGTGGAGATCGGCAGGGGTGTCCCCTATCACCTGCCCTACGTCCTAGCATTTGAGCCTCTCCTTCAAAGATTGGCTCGTGACAGTAGCACCAATACGTTCCCGCTTCCACCTGGTTCCCCGCCAGCTCCCATTTTTGCCTATGCAGATGACCTCACCATCGTCGTCCGTGATGAGAGTTCAGTCTCCTCTGTTTTGGATGTGACGGAGGGGTACTGCAGGGCGAGTGGGGCTAGGCTTAACCGGCCGAAGAGCGCTGCCTTGTATTTTGGCCGTGCACCCTCCAGCCCCCAGCCTGCTCACGGCCTCCCCGTGAAGGCTGAGGTTCGCATTTTAGGTTTTTACTTCAACTCGTCTGGTCTATCCCCGTCGAACTGGTCTATAGCAGAAGACAGGATCGTAGACAGGGCTCGGGCATATGGGACACTATCATGCCCACTCACGGCTCGCGCTTCGGTCACGAGGTCCCTCCTGTTTTCAGTGCTGACATATGTCGCCGGCATAACACCTCTGTCGGCTCGTACCTGCTTTCTCTATTTTTTTTTCAGGTGTCTTTGCTTGCAATGGGAACGTCAAGGCACCGACACTGACAAAGATAATTTTGGAGGCAACTCTTCTGTGCGAGCAAGCTAGTCTGCATGTGGACTACATCTGTACTGATGGTGCATCATGGAACCGTGCCATGTGGCATAACATGGGTTTGCACGGAAATGCTAAACACGTGCGATGCAAGGTTCCCCACCCATGTGACAAGCAGCTGTTCCTGCATTTCATCTCAGGTTTCCCACATCTTGTGAAATGTGTGCGAAACACTATGATGCGTCACGGCTTCAACACACACAAGGGCCGAGTACGCATGCACCCCTCCGTTCTCCGAAACCCTGCTGCTTGTGCTCTTCTCCTTCAAATGGTTCACCTCATAAGTAGTACAATTCTAAATTATTCACGCTGATTTCTCTCTTTCCTCTTATCTCTCTTCCCCAAGCTTTGCAGAGCGGAGCGCCCCGTGCTCCTTTATTGAGCATAGGTGGCTTTGTCGTGGCGTGACTGTGACTGTGACTGCGTCCTTGACTGTGTGACTGCGACTCTGTCTTGACTGCGTGACTGTGACTGTGTCCTTGACTGAGTGACTGACTTCTGATTTTTTCTTTTGTCTTGATTATGTTTTTATTTTTCTGATTTTTATTTTGTGGCCGGCGCTGAGTGCTTTCTTTGACTGTTACAGTGACAATGACTTTGCAGTGACTTGGGTTTTCTCTTTTTTATTACTATTTTATTTTTATTTATTCCGCGGACTGCACGCTGTGCTTTGGCTATCTGCCTGCGTCTAACTTGTTATGACTAGACTTTTGTTTTCTTTTCTTATGAGTTTTTTTTAATGCTCTGTTTTTCGCTTAATTTTTTTTTCTTTGGAGCATTTAGTTATTTTTCATTTATTTTGAATTTGCGTTAAGCCTGGCAAAGCATTGCTAGTCCAGGCATCCTCTCTCTTTCTTTTATGTTTTTTTACCTCTTTTTTGAGAGGACCAATAAAAAGGATAAAAGGCTCATTGGGAACATGTTGAAACAACATGGAAGGTTGACAGCAGTGCCATCACTTTGAAAGTTGCGCCCAAGTTGACACGTTCACACATATATCCGAGTGGATTTGAAAAGATGAGAGTCAACTTGGCCTTCAATATTTTCAACAGCGCAGTTGTACATGCGATGTATCTCCACAATGAAAAAATTGAGCATGAATACTCGAATCTGGAGCCAACGAGGATGTTCATTGAAATGATGGCTCAAGCAATTGAAGCCATGACAGCGCGGTATCCCGCAGAAGCTTCGAGGTATGTATACAGCAACTGTGCTCATTTTCATGTGCCGGTAGTAAATTTCGTTTTGTGTTGTTTCAGACTTGGCAGTGCACTCGACAGCATGCTGACATTTCTAGATGAATGGGAGACCCGTGTAAGAGGGCTCGGCTTCATGAGCAAAAGCACATCATAAGGTCTGCGTGTGTCCATTCATTCCACTGAGGACCTCCTGAAGTACCTTACTGAAAAGGTTGGGTTTAGGTTCTTGATGACCTCCTGCCTCAGTCAGTACTGCTTAGAGCGTTCATTTGGTATTGTAAGACAGGCCAGTGGAGCCAACGACCACCCAACTCCTGCACAGTTCATCATAATCAAGAAGTATGCTTTTCAATTTCAGTACTGCCCTTTGATATACAAAGTATGTAATCCAAAGTGTAAATTCTTCTAACTTGCTTGTATACATGGAGGTGTATAAGCTTTTACAGCTTGGCGAAGAGCCCCAAGGGAGGAAATGTGTCTCCTGGACTTTTGGAGTCCCTCCTGTCCGAGGAGCAGCTACTCCCAGAAAATCAAGAGGCAGTCTTGGACGACATCGCACTACCTGCCGAGGCAGCAGAAGTGGCCGTAGACCATGCGGACTATGTGGAACGACACAGTGACGCCCGCCTGGTTTATTATATCGCAGGCTATGTTGCCAGGAAGCGCATCCTATTAACTGGTTGTGAGGCGTGCAGGCGTGCCTGCCTTGTGTCAAGAGAAGGTGTGCCTGAAAAACTGCCAGCAGAAGCTTGCAAACAGTGGGACATGGGGGGGAGGGGGGGGGGGGGGCTTTTGTACCCTTCAGAGTCCCTGTACGAGCTCATCCAGACCCTCGAGGACAGGCTCACTCGTGCATTTAGCACGACAAGACTTCATGCACAAGTGGGGAAGGAATTCTTGAGTCTATAAGCGAATGTGCCACAGATTGGCTGCAGGGAGCATTTCAATACTTTAACAGGATCGGTGGCTAGATTTTATTGCATCACGCGTGTTCACTTTTTACTCAAAGGTGTAAACCAGGATAATCGCAACAAAGTCAAGAGGGTGAAGCCCTGTGTTCTGTAAAAATGTGCTCTGCAATAATTGCACTATTTGTAATAAACTTGTGTTGAGCCTCGAAAGTTTTGTACTTTATAATATTTTTAACGACTGTACTATAAGGAATGTATGTATTGCACTAATATCTTTCTCCGTTTAAAGTACTGTCACAATCGCAAATATGTGACAAATGCGCGGGCGACATGTTCAAGGTCTAGAAGTTCTAGCGTGCTGACCTTTCCACAGTAATTCCTATGACGAACTGCACTCTCGGCAACGCGTGAGTGCGCCAGCCTCTGCAATAGGTGACCGCGTTAAGAGCACTGGCGGTAAGCGTTGAAGATCAAGCCCCTCGCTGTATCAGCTGCGTAGTCGGTGCTGGCAGTTTCTCACGTGAAATGAGCGTAGTAAAGCACTAAATTAAATTATCTTGGCGTCTACATAGCTGAAAAAAGATACTTGTTAGTATCTACAGCATTCAAGCGGATAAAAATACGCGCGACCAAATCATTTCCCCAGGCCGGAGCAGTGCAGACGCCGCGTGAAACGACGGCGCCCCCGCCAGCAGCGCCGCCGCGCGGCAGGAACGTGTTTTGGGGCCAGCATCCGGAAGCCGGTCTTCACAACTCCCCATTCTAGCCACCCTAGCCCTGCTGGCTGTTTCTCCCCCCCCCCCCCCCCCCCCCCCCGAGCTACAACACGTGAAAGAGGCCCACGTAGAAGTTCCGAGCAGTACGTCTCGAGGCCACGAGCGGCGCAAGGGTGTTGGAAATGAGGCCTGAAAGGTACACAGTGGTTAACCCCACCTAAATGGAGAAGTGAGGGACGACAACGATGCGGTCGGCTCTGGAAACACGTGAAACTCCCTTCATTGCCTCGGGGAAAGTCGTGGCAAGTCGCGACATGCTTTCGAATGCACTTTTTTTCTAGACATTGACTGTGCATGCGGCAGAGTCTACACCTTGTGCTGCGCGTGCGGTTGTGTCCATCGAGACGATGTTCTAGTGCCATCGCTGGAGTGGAATGGGGATCACGCTGCTGCCAGGGTATGCCTAACAAGTGCTGCATGCGCAATTGCCGGGCTAATTACAAATCAGGGCCCGAAACCCACGTTTCCAAGTTTCCCCGTGATGAAGAAGAGCAGAACGCCTGGATAAAGGCAATACTACGAGCAAACTCCGTTGTATACATCGCCGCACTCTAGGGTAAGATGTTCAAAACTTCTTCAAAGAACAGTTACTTTTGAAAAATACGATAAACTTAAGCGCATGCATTGTAAAAAAAAAAGTGTACCAAAACTAGCAGCTGGTTAGCGTTCTCGGTAATGAATGCAGACTGTCAAGAAAACTCTTTGCCAAGTTACAGCCGCTGTTTAAACAAAAACTTAACTTCCGTGCAGGTTTGCGAGCTTCACTACACTGGGGCCGACATAGTGCGAGAGGCCTCCCACATCGACGAGGGTACAGGCTACACGACCACTGCACTGCTTTCGCACAGGCGCAATCCCATTATATTTCTGGCATGCCCGACATATATTTCTAAGCCACGCAAGGCGTGGCCCAGACTCGAAGCGCATGCGTCTTGAGGCTGCTGCTTTGAGGAAAGCGCTTGAAGAGTCAGCTCAAGTATTCCGCAAAGAGCAAGAAGCGGATAGGATTCTAAGCCTAAAAGATTTGACCGAATATCTAGCAAGCAAAGAGTCAGCATTCCGGCATGCTAATGAAGGAAGTGAACGCTTTATTTTAATGCACATCACTGAAGACGAAGCTCCATGCATCAAATATTGCGCCGCTGCGCGGAGGAGAAGGCACAGTTTGCACGATTCCAGCGCACGGATGGACACCGCGAGCATGAGCCATTAAAGGCTTTCGCCTTCAAACCATTTAATGCTCTCTACCGCGCAAGCATCACTCTCTTGCATAGGTTCTGCCTAGATGCACATTCGGGTCGTAGCCGGGGACGGGTTTCGCGGTGTCATTAAACACCCCCAAATTTCCGGAGTGCTGCATACGCCCTCCCTCGCTCCTTTGGGCCTGTTTTTTCGCCCATGCTATTTACTCACCCCATCGATGTATTCAAATCTAAAAGAGAAAATAAAAACAGTCTCGGTTTGTTGACAAAAAATCAGGGGAGAACTTTGTTGACCTAAAGTGCGGTGAGGCGAAAGCCTTAAGCGCGGTGTTGCTGCTTGTGTCACTGAAGCGTTGTTAAGGTGTTAGGCTTCGCCTCAAAGAGTGAAACGCGACAGCGTCCTGCAACGCTGAAAGGGAGTCCATAAAACGCCATCGACCATTCAGTTCAACGCCTTGCTCGTCGGTAAATTGGTTTTTGAGGAAAGGAAATGTATCTCGCATATCTCGGTGCTCACCTAAACCTCGCCGTAACGGAAAGGGAGGAAGATGGGAATGAACGAAGACATCGTATTCACTAGACGCGTCTTTCATCATCTTCATCAGCCTGACTACACCCACTGCAGGGCAAAGGCCTCTCCCATGTAACAAGTGAAGGCGGGCTAGTTGGTGGTTGACAATGGAGTGCATATTGCAACCGCGCTAAAACGACGCAGGACAAGAAAGGAAAGCACAGGACAAGACGCGGAATGTCCTGTGCTTTCCTTTCTTGTCCTGCGTCGTTTTAGCGCGGTTGCAATATGCACTCCATTGCCTCTCCCATGTCTCTCCAATTAACCCTGTCCTTTCTCAGCTGCCGCCATTGTATCCCCGCAAACTTCTTAATCTCACCCGCCCACCTAACTTTCTGCCGTCCCCTGCTACGCTTCCTTTCTCTTGGAATCCACTCCGTTACCCTTAAGGACCAGCGGTTATCTTGCCTTCGCATTACATGCCCTGCCCAAGCCCATTTCTTCCTCTTGATTTCAACTAAGATGTCATTAACCCGCGTTTGTTCCCTCACCCACTCCGCCCTCTTCCGATCTCTTAACGTTACACCTATCATTTTCCTTTCCATAGCTCGCTGCGTTGTTCTCAACTTAAGCTGAACCCTCTTTGTTAGCCTCCACGTTTCTGCCCCATAGGTGAGTACCGATAAGATACAGCTGTTGTATACTTTTCTCTTCAGGGATATTGGTAAGCTACCATTCATGATCTGAGAGAACCTGCCATATGCGCTCCACCCCATTCTTATTCTTCTAGTTATTTCCCTCTCATGATCCGGATCTGCGGTCACTACCTGCCCTAAGTAGACATATTCTCTTACTACTTCCAGCACCTCGCTAACAATTGCGAACTGCTGTTCCCTTGCTAGGCTCTTGAACATTAATTTGGTTTTCTGCATAGTAATTCTTAGCCCCACCGTTCTGTTCTGCCTGTCTAACTGATTGATCATGCTTTGCAGTTCTTGTCCTGAGTGGCTTAGCAAGGCAATGTCATCAGCGAATCGCAAATTACTCAGGTATTCTCCATTAACTCTTATCCCCAACTGTTCCCATTCCAGTCCCCGGAATACCTCCTGTAAGCAGGCACTGAAGAGCATTGGCGAGATCGTGTCTCCCTGCCTGACACCTTTCCGTATTGGAGTTTTATTGCTGACTTTATGAAGAACTATAGTAGCTGTGCAATCGCTGTAAATATCTTCCAATATTTTCACATGACACTCTTCTACACCCTGATTCCGCAATGCCTACATGACAGCTGAGGTTTCCACTGAGTCAAATGCTTTCTCGTAATCAATGAAGGCTATATATAGGGGTTGGTTATATTCTGCGCATTTCTCTATCACCTGATTGATAGTGTGAATGTGGTCTATTGTCGAGTATCCTTTACGAAAGCCTGCCTGATCATTTGGTTGACTAAAGTCCAAGGTTGTCCTGACTCTATTAGCGATTACCTTAGTAAATACCTTGTAGGCAATGGACAATAGGCTTATTGGTCTGTAATTCTTCAAGTCCTTGACGTCTCCTTTCTTAGGAATTAAAATAATGTTAGCGTTCTTCCAAGCTTCTGGTACTCGAGGTCACAAGGCATTGCGTATACAGGGTGGCTAGTTTTTGTTCCTTCAAAACCATCGAGCTGGCATGAGGAGTGGTTAGCATGCTCGTCTCGCACTCGGGAGACCGGGGTTCCATTCCCGACCTCTACCAGTTTCCTACTTTTTATTTATTTATCTGGCCTGACTTAAAGGTTTATTGAGCTACTTGGGTAATGAAGCAATTAACTAAACTCAGTCCCACTTACTTGGAGCATCACTATACTTTAATTGGCTGCATAGCCGCTGGCCAAAATAAAATTGGCCCCGTATGAAATTCGCGCACTGTGACGTCATGACCATTTCGACCAATCTAAAAGCGTGACATTTATGTCGAAAACTCTTGCTTACCTCGATGAGGCATTAAAGGCTTCCGCCTTAAAAATATTTATTTGCAGTATAAGCTGACCTTAGCGTGACAGTTCTCTTTGTAAAGATGCCGATAACGAAACTAGGCACCAGTTTCTCATTCCCAACAGTAGCAAACAGGAAGAAAACACTGATGGAGCTACTTGAGATCACTGAATAAATCATTGCCGGCCTCAGTCAAGTCCTGAATCCGCCAACGACGACATCTGCAAGCAGATTCTTCTCCTGCTGGAAAAGTCATCTTTTTCGCCCACAGCTGAAAGCACCAATGCCGCACAACTTCTTAGCGAGCAGTATAAGGTACTCCAAGTGAAGAAAGTTCGGGGACGTTACTCAGCCCACTTCGTGATATTTTGCTTTCTACTCTTCACTGTCTCGCCTCACGCATACAAATATATCCGCGGATGTCGAACCATGACTCTGCCGCACCCAGTGACCATTCGCTCAATACGCTCATCGTATATATGGTATGAATCCTCGAACCGAACATCAGAGTGAATCCTTCCTCCGGTATATGGCCGGAATAATCACCGACTTGAATGAATGGCAACATTTTGTGACACTGAGAGTGGATGATATCCGCATCAAGCCTTATTTCGACTATAAAGGAGGCAATATTACAGGTGCTGCTCTGAACAGCTCAGGGGCAGCAACCAGCACAGTTGTCTTCACGGTGCAAGCCTCTCGTGCCAATTTAAAGGCCTACTTGACCGAAATTTTTCAAACCGTAAAAAGGTTGTTTTTTCATAGTACACCCCCGTATCATGCTGCCCACAAAATATTACGCTCCAGTTTCAAGCAGTTACGGTGAAAAAGGCACGCAAAAATCGGAGTTATCAATACCGAAACTGGAAAAACGGGCGCCATTGCCGCCCGCGGGAAGTGACGCATGTTTGAGACTGTACTCCGGACGGGTTCGGAGCGTCTGCTCGTTGCGGCTCGAGCAAAGCGCTGGTAGCGGTAGCGCGTGCAGCACTTTGTGCGATAAATACTGGTTATATGTGAAAACACACATCTTGAAACTGATGAAACGCCCTAGAAAAAGTTTTAAACGTGTTTTATTTGCTGTAGTAGACTAGAAAAGTCCTGGCTCAACCTCAGTGAAGATGATCGCGCCGCAATGCTTGTGAACGCTGTTTGCCTGGCAGTATTCGATTACAGCTTGTGCAAAGTTCGGATATAGTGGAGGAAGGAAGCATATTCAAATGGAGGCCAAGTAGAAGTGCTTGTATTATAAAGTCGGCTTTTTTGAGCGGGCACGCGCGTGCCAACAGCACATGTGCGCTCTGCTGTGCGTGCAATATGGTTGTTGTTTTGATAAAAAGAAATCACCTGCCTTCTCCTTTTTCTTCTCATTTTTCTCCCCCGTCGAAAGGTATTCCTGCCTGTGCACAGAAATTTGGAACAGGTGCTGTGAACGCCAGTTAAATCAATAAAAACAGATGGATGTGTAAAAAGAGAGCTGAAGAGAATTAAGTGCTGCGTTAAGCGAAAGAATATACCAGAAGCAAATTTTGTGTTGCAAAATAAATATATATTTTTCTCTTCGAGGACCGTGGCATCAGTGCGGTGCCGATGGTGGGCTGGTTCATCTTTGCGCACCTCGGTCGTGCAAGCCACTGCGCGTTGCGAAATACTTGTCGATTCAAATGAACAAAAACTTATGCGTTGGGTTCATTACAGTATTTACCTAGAACCACTTAAGGCCCGTGTACTGCAGGGACGGAAAGGTTTTTCTAATCTTTTCAAACCACACAGCTGGGCAGAACGACGTGGTTACCGAACCCCAGTCGACCGTATACACCCACCGCGCAAATTACCGTACGTGTCTCTAACCAAACATATAAATTTGATATTTATATGTTATGGTATCTATATGTTATGGATCACCAACTAGCCCGCACCCTTACCCTACTGATTAAAATCAAAATTCTTTGAAAAGATTACCATTAAAATAACATGCGTGCAGTTCTCTGGGGTCTTGGAGACGCGTCTCGAATGGTAACGCTGAAGCTTCCTGTAATCGACCTCGACGTTTTCAGTAACGCTTGTGTGGCCTTCCAGGACTCTCAGCCCGGCCTGCAAATCTTCGAGGCAGCAGATACACTCGGCGCACGACGGCATTATTGCGCATTGGGCAGAGCTGTACCTGCAATAAACGGGTGTGCATGTGTTGATTCCTATTCAGACGAAGCAGACCTCTCCTAGACTTCTGCCTGGTGTAAATAACGTGTCGTCAAAAGGGCGTTGCTCGATGAGCAAAGCCGTCCACTTTAACTTCTGGACCGGCTTAGCTAGCTTGTGACAAGCGGTTCCCCCTCTTTATTCTCCCGATTAGAGACGCCTCGAAGCATTCGGTTCGTGGCATGCTTTGCCGATCAGGCCAGAAAGACGTAGGTGCTCTGATGCATGATGTAGACCGGGACAGGTCTATTGACAAAGCCCAACCCACAATAGGGGTTGCCGCGAGGCAGAAGCGTCAGTCACCCACCATTATCTTTTTTGAAGAAGAGAGGGGAATTCACGCTAAAACTTGAGCTCCAGACAGCTGACACCAGCTTTTGAGATCGGGGGTGAAGGGCAGTGGCCGAGAGGTATACATGGTGCTTTCCGCATTCCTCGTATTCCCTTCCGCGGCCATGCACTTCGTCTACATGATGCCAGCAGTTTATTTTTCTCGGATACCATCGAGCTTCGCGGTGAAAACAGCCAGAAACGCGCCAGAAGAAGAGCTTACAAGGGGCGCGCACTCACTTCAGAACGCCTGAAACTGGCGAGCCGGCGATGCCGGTGTCTCAAATATGCGTCATTTCCGGTCAGGTTTGTTAGTTGTTCAGCACACCGCTAGGGGTCTGCGTCATCTGCTACAGAGGTTTTTGAACGCTTCTAACTAAAATTCTGGACGCTCCACAGCCCTAATATTAAATATAAATATTGTTAATAACATGCACACTATATCGAGCACAAAATTAGCCGAAGTAAAGTTTCGGTCAAGTAGGCCTTTAAGGGAGCCGCTCACATCGTACCTCTCCAAAAAGCCGAATCAGAATGTCTGCGCCAGTTGCTGAGAAAAGTGATATGTGGACTGGAAGAAATTAGCTACAGGGTAGTGTGTGTCGTGACTACAATGCCATCAATACAATGGCTATGTCTCGCTTCTCGTCACCTCCTTCTAAACAAATTGTTTATTCGCATCCATCGGACCCTGCAAGGCTTCTGTTGTTCGTAATAGACCCGGTACACATAATAAAGTGTATACGCAATACGCAACAATTGGCTCAATCAAAAATAAATTTGCAGTGGCTTAGCTCTGCTATGCCAGGATATACGTAGCGTGAGGTGAGAAAGAGGTGTCCACATCTCGGAGGACCCCTGAACCAGAGGAAAGGCGCATAACTGCCCTCTTGGAACAGTGGACACCTCAACCGTGCTTCAAGCTAAGTGGCGGTAGTGACAGGTGCGCGCTGCATGCGTTGGCATTGACAACCTATGTGCCAGAAACGCGGCGCTGAAGCCGTAGGCCGTTTGCTACCCTCTGGAACGCGCGTCTCCCAGGTCTAGGACGTCACGGTTCTCCCCCGCGCAGCAGCACCGGCGGCGGACCGATCCGGCGCAGTAGCTGTGAAGCCACTCGCGCAAGCACATCTTCTCTCCTCCCGCGAAACTGCTCATCCACAGCCAGTGTAGCTGACGCTACAAAAACGACCAACATTACTTCTACTTTGCCTAGTTCAAAAAAGGCCTCGCTGGAGGACAGCGAATGCTCTTTGAATCATTTGATACCATCAGGAATCTCTACAAGTGCGAGAGGCTGTTAAGCTGTGGCTACAGACTCTCAAGAAAAGCCTTGTCCATCGAACATCTAACCACAAAATGTCAAGTTGACTTTACAAACCTTCAATGAATACCTTCCTAATGCCCTGCGAGCCGTGGGGGTAAAACACAACCTCTTATTTTTCGAGGGGACTGTCACTTTCGTTGAGTTGATTTTGAAATGGTGGAAGATTGTGAACGTGAAGACCCCTTGGAAGAGAAAAAGGCTTTAAGACAAGTTCCAAGAACCAGCGTTCCTTCGGAAAATCGCATCAAGATTGATTTCTTGCATAATCTTTTGGCCTGGTTGGAGGAGTGGAAAGGCCAAAATTCGGACAGCGGCCCGATAACAAGAGAGACCCATGCCGCTGTCGACCACACAACACATGCTTTTGTGGAGTATACCAAGTACTGCTTCGAAGAGCTCAAGCTGTCGTATGTCCTTCCAGGAAAGATTCAAACCGACAGTCTGGAGGAGCGCTTCGTTAAGCTCAGGGTGCTAGCTAAATCCCAGTATCCTGTGTCGATGAGGCAAGTGTACGAATGCGAAAAGAAGCTAAGGCTGCAAAGGCACTTTGCCAGCCATCAGTAAGGACGAGCTTCACTTGCGAGCAGACTGTCCACGCCGTAGCCTCAATATAGTAGTGACCAAAGATGCACTGCCGGAAAGACGTCGTCCCGGTGCTGGTCTATGCGGCATGCTATGCAGTGTACGCAACAATTAAAAAGCTGAACTGTAAAAAATGCAGGGATGCGCTCACCGAAAAAAGGACGTATGCGCTAACGCCCAAGCAAAAAAAAAGAGAAAAGCTGGAACTTTGCGGAATAAGGCAGCGGATCCTTTGTAAATAGCAACATGAGTGTTTTATGCGTCAACTTCGATACCGACTTGCTATCTTGTAAATACGTAAACTGTGGCAATGTATGTATCTGTCTCGAAGACGATCGTTCATTTAAAATATAATCTTAGAACACGTAAGTGCGTGCCCAATAAAAATATGCATACGCCGTTGTGAAGCTAATCGAGTGTGTTTAATTTTTCATTATCGCTGCGCTCTATAAAACTAGATGGAAAAAAGGAAAAGTTTTAAAATATTTGTAAATTTATTTCAAGTAATGCATATAGAAAAACATTTACTGAGAAAGACGACAAAACGCAATGCGATAGAAATGCTGACATCAGTGCTTAAAGGTGCCCTGCGACGTCGATAAAGCATGAGGTCTTTGTTCTTTGTATGCAGAGCCATTGTGGCTCCTGAACGCCCAAAGAGATCGCCGAAATCATAGTATTTAATATTTTAATCTTCTCCGGAAATGCTCGTTTCGAGCCGATGGTGTCGCAACACAGTGGCCATCTTCGGCAGCGGAAATGAGATGGCATCCAGATTGGGTGCTGCCGCTCTGATTGGTTGTGCGTCCAGATTGCATATTGTTCCTTTATACTTACGATATGAATCCAATGCATGCCACAAAAACTAGAAAGAAGCAGTGATAGCGAACGAAAACTAATATGAATAACGCTAGGGGCGACACTTTCTGTTCCGCTTCAAACCTTCGTGGGGGCGAGCGCTGTTCAAACCACACCAAGGAGGCAGCGAAAAAAAAAAAAGTCCAGTCGACACACCTTGCCCAAAAATATGAAGAGAAAGGCCGGACAGAAGAAGGGAGACGAGATTGGGGGGAGGAGGGGGTGGAGACTGTCGACAGCCTTGCAATCCTACCAACAAAGAAACGTCGGGGAGCTTCCCTTGCCCCTGTCTACGGCGCCGCGTACACGGGGGGGGGAGGAGACGCCGTCAAAATTCGCGGCCGTGGGCGGCCCCGACAAAGCAACAATTTCATGCAAGCTTCCCCTGCGTATGCGCTAGGCACGGTTCTGATTGATAGCGCCCATTCTAAGTACCGGGTGAGTGAAATGGGTGAGTGGAACGTGTTTTCATCTAATCTTTTCGTTTCCATTTTTCAAAGTGCAAAAACTTTCGTTTGCGTGCTGCGACTAATTCTTTTTTCACTGGTCTCAGGAAGGCACGATAAATCGATTTAATGATATCGATTGGTAGCGAGGAAAACATCGCAGTGCCCCTTTAAACAATCTTTACACACCTGGTTTGTGGCTAGTGCCTCTAAATAAATTCCACGTGAAGTTTCTGCACGTCATTCCAGCATTTTAACTAAAGAAAAAAAATGTGGATTAATAAATGGAAGCTTACTGCTGCTAGTTGAATCTAGTCGCGATTCCTTGAACTCCACCATGAGTGGCGGCGACTTTGGGCGTCTTTCTGTGACGACACGGGACGAGTAATCAGGACTTCTCAGATTCTCTAGGGGGGGGGGGGGGCGATAAAGTCCTTACATCCTCCCAACTTTCTATGTTCCCACGCGCCTGAAAGTAAATGCTACGGAGGAGTCTCCTGGTCTTCATGCACTTGAGGCAGGTCTTGAAGCGGAGGTCACGCCGAGAGCGTCCGCGCAAGACCTCCGGGTTTTCCCGAGTGCGGCGTAAAGGTCTCCGCTGGGACGACGCGTACGGCCCGTGGACTACGTGTCCGCAAAGAGGATTTACATGCCCATGCATTTGCGAATGGCGTTCAGTTTTCGCTTCTTAAAACAACCGTACCTGCAGGCTGCCACGGACAGAGAAATATCCTTACCTACTTGTCCTAGCGCTGACAGCTTATGCTGCAAAAAGTAGCGCTATGACTTGAAAGCTGGTAGTTTCGAAAAATGCTCCCTCGAGAAGATTTACCATGCCTTCCTTATTTCGTTCCCCCATTTTCCATACTGAACATGACTGAATCGCATGCCAGAATAGCATAACTTATCACTGATTACATTTGCCATCCGATTTCATATTTCCACCAGTCGCTTTCAGTGCCTCTCCCGGAATGTCTCAGCGTTGTAGCTAAAAGACCGACATGATTCGGAAAAGCCACCACAGCCTCTCATTGCAACTTATTTATTTATTTATTTGTACATACTACCGGTCCAACCTGGACCAAGATAGGAGTGGGCACAACATCAAACTTGCGGCATACGCAGACCAGCAGTAACAAGATGCAGTCAATACAGTAGAAACAATAAAACAGTGTTAACAAAGTACAGTCATAAAATACAGGATGAAAATGGCAGGTAATAAAAGATACCCTTTATATACTTTATCGGTTTATATGTTTAGCAAGACGGACGGAAAATTGTTCTCGAGAGTGTGCATTTACAACTTCGTTTGGCAGCCCATTCTATTCGGACGCTGTTGCAAGAAAGCAAGGAATATTTGAAACAGTCCTTGTGAAATTTCTCTATTTGGACATGTCTACTATGTTTATTACGGCTTATGCGTGTTCTTGTTTCGTTTATGTGTCGCTCTTTTCTCACATGCACTAAACTATTAATGACAGAAAAAAGGTTTAGTCTTTTTTCCTTTTTGCCTCTGAGAAAGGAAAGGCAAATCAGCTTTCGAATAAGGGGGTGTCACGGAGACCAGCCTTCGGTATTGAGAGAAAATATCCGTAAGGCCCGTCTCTGTACCTGCTCAAGTTTAGATATTAGCTTTTGATGGTATGGATCCCATATTTCACGCGCATACTCAAGTAAGGATCGTACAAGCATCTTGTACGCTGTCAGTTTTGTGTCTGTGGAAGCCTGTTTTAGGACGCGTCTGAGGTAGCCGAGCCTTTTGTCCCCTTCCTGACAACGTTATCGATATGCTTTGTCCAGCTGAGGTTTGAAGTTGTGGTCACGCCGAGGTATTTGTACTCATTTACCTGCGAAAGCTTGCAAAGCATATGCATAATGAAGCGGCACAGCCTTGTGAGTAGTCATCATGCGGACTATCTTTTGCGGGTTTAAGGTCATTTGCCATTCTTCACACCAGTTCTTTATTTGAAATAACAAATTGTTTAGCTGGATTTGGTCACTTGCGGACTTAATTTCACTATAAATGACGCAGCCATCTGCGAATAGCCTTAGTTTTAGTGGGTAATCTTGAATCAGGTCATATATATCAGAAATAAAGGGGGGCGAAGAACTGACTCCTGTGACACCCCAGACTTATTTATTTATTTATTTATTTATTCAAGTACCTACATATCGCCCTGGTGGGCATTACAGTAGGGGGGACGAGGCAGAAAACTGGAACACTTGTCAGCGCCAAAGTTCTAAAGTGTAAACAGTACAGGCATCAAATACATTGTCCTGATGGGCATTGCAGAATTGAGGAACGATAGAAACCCATTTCAAAGCATCAGAGTGATAACAAATACAAGAAACAAACGCGGGCAATCAATAATTGCTCCAAAGTAATAAATAAACACACGCAACATACACGGGTAATCAATCAATCAAACTTCGCATAAACGTCACTTCTTGTCTCCAATGCCAACATACTGCTTGCGATTGCTGAGAAAGTCCTCCACCCAATGATCTACGCAATTATTTCCAAGAATAGCTTTCAACTTAATGAGAAGTTTCCTGTGATTAACCGTATAAGAGGCTTTTCTGAAGTCTAAAAATAAAACATCTATCTGACTCCTGGTGTCAATTACTTTACAAAAATCCTGCACACATTCCATTAGTTGCGTCACCGTTGATAAGCCCTCCCGGAACCCGTGTTGATACTCACTAAGATAACTATTGCGAATTAAATACTGATGAATGTGTTTAGATATGATATGCTCTAAAAGTTTGCAGCACACTGATGTTAGTGACTTTACTGATCTTCCAGTGATCCGGAAGCGTACCCGTCTTCAAAGATTTGCTAAAGATTATGAAGAGATATCTAGCAGGCCACTCGGCGTACCTCTTTAAAAATAAATTCGGTATTTCATCCGGACCTGCAGCCTTTGAAGTGTTTAACTTCAGCAGTGAAGCCACTATTCTCTCATATGTCAATTGCAGCTCGTCTAGTTCCGGTAGATTATTGTGCGCCATGAACTCTGTCGGCTTTCCGTCATCCAAAGTAAAAACATTCGCAACAGAAGTGTTAAAAGGTTCCGCAATTTCAGCATCATCATCATCAGTTAGGCCCAGCGGTGTGTTTATTTTTTTTATTGTTGTCTTTGTTGCCGACAAGTGCCTCCAAAACTTATAGGGAGATTCACGAAGATATTTATTCATTGTGATGCTATAAAACCGATCTTTGGATATCTTAATCAATGACTTCAGCCTTTTACTTAATGTCGGTCAGTCATCGGGTAACGCTGGGTTCACTGAGCGCCGTTGTCTAGCTTTACGTCTTGATACTTTTCTCTTAAGCTGAAGAAGTTCTCTCGTAATCCAAGGGTTGTGAACACGTTTTGACTTGCATTTTATTGGTACATATTTGGTTATATACATCTGAACTATTTCTTTGAAAGTCAGCCATAGCTCATTATTTATTTCTATTATTTCCTCAGACGCATGCCAGAAGCGGAAACGTGTTTGCATCCCCTACGTGAGAGGCGTGAGCGAGACGCTCGGTCGCATTCTCGGAAAAGAAGGGGTGCTGACAACGCACAAACCGACCAGCACTATCGGTCGCCTTCTCCCCCGCCCAAAAAACCGGCAGCCCAGAGAAAAGGCCCAGGGCGTCGTGTACAAAATTCCGTGTTCCGTCTGCCCGGCGTCGTACATAGGGGAAACGAAGAACTTCGCGGAAAGGATGAACCAACACAAAGCGGACGTCCGTCACATGAATCGTCAACGCAGCGCCGTGGCCGAACACTGTGAAGGGTGTGACCACCCAATTGACTTCGACAGCACCATTGCATTGGAAACGGAAGCTAACCCACGCAGGAGGCTTCTACTCGAGTCGTGGCACATACAGCAAACACGAGAGAATGTTAATCGTTCCCTGGGGACTCTCCCCTCATCCTACGTCCATGGGCTGCGGCCATTGACCCGCAGGTCCTCCACACAGGGGCTTAAAAAGCCAAGCTGCGCTCGCCCGTAGTCACACCGTGAAGAAGGGGCCGAGCCGGTCCCGAAACGTCGTGTTTTTCCTGTATTTTACTTGGTTGGCGTCACTTACCTTCTCCTAACATTAAATTTCCCAACCAGACAGACTTCTGTCGAATGTTTTCTTTTGAGTCTATAGCTCATTGATATTTGCCAATTTCTCCCAACTTCTTTTCTCGAAAAAATGATAATTGCAAATTAATTTATCGAGTATGGCGGTATCGACTGCTCTATTAAAATCCCTGTAGTACGTCCTATGCTTTTGTCCGCCAGCTAATACACCCAGCTTCAACGTTACACTAACCAAGGAATGATCAGAAAATCCAGGAAAAACGCCAACTTTGTACGGCCGTGATGCGACACTGCCGGATAAGAACACGAGATCCAGAACTGATCTACTGTCGCACGGGTTTGCTCGCGGACTACTTGTGTGAGCCCGTAGGGGAAACGCATCTCAGCAGTAGCAAGAGCAGCTTCATTTTCTCGCGAACCTGGCTCCATTTCATCCCATTTGACTTCTGGGATACTAAAATCTCCCGCAACGACAGCGTATTTGTGCTGTGCTCGCAATCCATGCAGCAGGTCGTTGAGCCCACGGATGCCCTTCGGACCAGTTCCCGGCGCGCGATACACAGCCCCTACAATCAGTTCTCTGGTTCCCAGTTCTCTGGTTCGCAAGCATAATTAACACCTCACTGTTTCAATACCGGTTGTTTTAGAAATAAATGTGTAATTAATCGATCTTTTGACGAAAATAGCTACACCACCTCCTCGGCTACTCCGGTCATTCTTAAGCACGTTGTAACCCGGCGGAGATATTTCAGAGTCACGTACACCATCGTGCAACCAAGTCTTGGTCATCACTACAACATCAGGGTCATACTCGATGAAAACATGTTCAAAATCAACACTCTTTTTTACCACACTTCGGGCATTAGGATTCAACATCCGGAAACCGTCATGCACAAGTCAATCCCCTAAGTCGTCCAGAGGCGCTGGCATTTTATGAAATGTCTGCTCCTTTATGCGACGTCACTGGTTTGTCGCTTAGTCCCATTCATACGTCACACCCTTCATCTTAATCTTATCATATACCAGTGTAACCTTTTTACCGCTCTTTCTGTCGATTACGGCGCTGCTCCAAAGGCGTTGTCGTTTTTTTCTTACATCGTAAGAAAAGTCCTCTTCAATGAAAATCTTTGTTCATTTTAGTTTCGTTCGGTAGCGCATAACTTGTTTCTTCTCATTAAAATTTCCCAGACGCACGATGACTGGTCTCGGGTTGGCTATAGAAAGCGGTCCCGTTCTATACACCCGTTGTGCGCTCGTCACAGCCACGTTAATTTTCTGCTCGAAAATGCCTGCAACCACTTTCGGCCTGAGTTCTTCTTCAGTTTCATTTTGTACTTCAGGAATACCACGAATCACTAAGTTATTACTATGGTTATGACTTCCAATGTCACCAAGCTTCTTTATAACGCCCCCGATAGCGGAGTGCAAAACTGTTATTTCGCGTTCAGCCTCCTCATTCCTTTTACCGTGTTCTGTAACATTAAATACCGCCCTTTCTAATTCATCGAGTTTCTTCTTTAATGAAGCGACCTCTGCTTTAATTTCATACTGCCCTTCTAAAACTCTCTGAATCACAGCCACCATGTCACTGTCAGGCCCAGGATTCGTTTCAATATCCCCGCTACACATCAGTAATAGTGCCAGTGTATCCCAACAGTTCGCAACAATCACGCAAAGTGCCTATGGGCTCGGCAGCACTTTCAGACCACGACAATCGTCTCTGATGGAAGCTACAAAGCTCTTTTCACCAACCTGTGCGAACAACAGAAGAGGTTTGGTCATCGTTGTCGATCCAGTGCCGCCGAGCCCACTGAAGGCGCGCCGACCATCCCGGCCTGAAGAAAACGCCCCCTCCGTTGATGTCGATATTCCTGGCGTTCATTTCATTTATTGGTTTTGTTTGGCCAGTACAGAGACTGCAAACAAAAAGAGACTGCAAAAAGCTTGCATTGGTTGAACTCGTCAGCCTTGTTGTGGGGTGGACGGTCTTGTTTCACCGTGAAGTATTCGTCGCTGGTCTGCTCTGCGGACGAACAAAGCAGCAGCACCTGTGCGAACAGCAGAAGAGGTTTGGTCATCGTTGTCGATCCAGTGCCGCCGAGCCCACTGAAGGCGCGCCGACAATCCCGGCCTGAAGAAAACGCCCCCTCCGTTGATGTCGATATTCCTGGCGTTGTCCGGGCAAAGCCGTCGGCGGTCAGCAACTTGGCGGGAAAAAGCTTGCATTGGTTAACTCGTCAGCCTTGTTGTGGGGTGGACGGTCTTGTTTCACCGTGAAGTATTCGTCGCTGGTCTGCTCTGCGGTCGAACAAAGCAGCAGCACCTGTGCGAACAGCAGAAGAGGTTTGGTCATCGTTGTCGATACAGTGCCGCAGAGCCCACTGAAGGCGCGCCGACAATCCCGGCCTGAAGAAAACGCCCCCCCCCCCCCCCCCCCCCGTTGATGTCGATATTCCTGGCGTTGTCCGGGCAAAGCCGTCGGCGGTCAGCAACTTGGCGGGAAAAAGCTTGCATTGGTTGAACTCGTCAGCCTTGTTGTGGGGTGGACGGTCTTGTTTCACCGTGAAGTATTCGTCGCTGGTCTGCTCTGCGGTAGAACAAAGCAGCAGCACCTGTGCGAACAGCAGAAGAGGTTTGGTCATCGTTGTCGATCCAGTGCCGACAATCCCGGCCTGAAGAAAACGCCCCCTCCGTTGATGTCGATATTCCTGGCGTTGTCCGGGCAAAGCCATCGGCGGTCAGCAACTTGGCGGGAAAAAGCTTGCATTGGTTGAACTCGTCAGCCTTGTTGTGGGGTGGACGGTCTTGTTTCACCGTGAAGTATTCGTCGCTGATCTCCTCTGCGGCAGAACAAAGCAGCAGCACCTGTGCGAACCGCAGAAGAGGGTAGGTCATCGTTGTCGACCCAGTGCCGCCGACCCCACTGGGCAGTGCCAACGCCGCAGCGCCGCACTCTCTGTGGCTCCTCTTAAACCCAGCGCCTGCACCGGCTCCACGGTGAACAGCGACACGGTGAGCAGCACCACGAACGGTGCGCTGTATGACGCTTCCATACAGGCAGCCAGATGATCATGCGAGATCCAGAGCGCCGTCTCACGAAGAAAGAGAGAACGTTTCGAAAATTGTCTTCGTCCGCTTTCCGTCGTCTGGCGCCATCCAGATGGTATTCCAAGTCGGTGAAGTGAAGAAGTCTATTGAACGAATGTCAAAAAAATACGATAATATTGTCACGTTGTAGTGACGACAGTACAGTGGTCAGGAACACCAGCCAATCTTGGAAACGAAGCTCGTTATTTGGGCCGACTTGCGCCCGCAAAATAACTGAATCACTCGGCGGCGGCGTAGAAAGAGAAGTTTATTTTTTCTGTTTTAACATAGAAAATACAAAACAACGCGTAAGCAACAAACGTAAGCAACGGCGGCGGCGGCGTAAGCAAAAAACGTGCTCGTCGGTCGTCGAACTACGAATGCCCGCCGCTCGCGGCATCGCTCAACTTAAAGCCGGCAAGGAAACTTCCAGATAACAAGACAAGATCATCTACAGAAATCTGGAAAAACCTAGATGCAGCCTTTCATGGCTGCGATCAATCGAGATTAGTGTGGCCGCTTCTCGCGTCACGAACAAAAGTGATAACAACCCTTTCCTGCAGCCTTGAGCGTGAACGAACAAACACTACAATGATACGTGGCATTACCCCCCTTCCAAAGAAGCATCGTCTCGATGCTTTAAAATGAAAATAAACACTGAGAATGACACTTCGAGTCCTTTAGCGTTCATAATATGGCTTCAGGCGTACGACATGTACGACTTCCGGGCCTGGGCGGCGTCGCTGAGATGCTGTCGTGCCGTCGGGGATGACTTCATAGTCGAGGTCACCGATGCGACGGAAAACCCACGGCCAAAGTAGCGTCGCAGCAACTTTTCGCTAAATCCACGGCGGCGAACTGGCGTCCATATCCAAACCCGATCACCTGGCTTGTAATGCGTGTCTCGTCGGCGCAGATTGTAGCGTCGGGCGTCGGTGTGCTGCTGGTCTTGAATGCGAAGCCGCGCAAGTCTTCGGGCTTCCTCGGCGCGATGAAGGTAGGCGGCGACGTCGAGGTTGTCTTCGTCGGAAACGTGCGGGAGCATTGCGTCAAGTGTTGTCGTGGGCTTCCTGCCGTATACCAGCTGGAATGGAGTAAACCTGGTTGTCTCCTGGGTGGCAGTATTATAGGCGAAGATCACGTAGGGCAGAATAGAGTCCCACGTCTTGTGTTCGGCGTCGATGTACATGGAGAGCATGTCTGCGATGGTCTTGTTCAGACGCTCTGTGAGTCCGTTGGTTTGCGGGTGATAGGCAGTTGTCCTCCGATGGCTTGTCTTGCTGTACTTTAAAATGGCTTGCGTCAGCTCCGCTGTAAATGCTGTTCCTCTGTCTGTGATGAGCACTTCGGGTGCGCCGTGTCGGAGAAGAATTTGTTCGACAAAAAATTTTGCAACTTCTGTTGCGGTACCACTAGGCAAAGCTTTTGCTTCGGCGTAGCGGGTCATGTAGTCGGTGGCCACGATGATCCACTTGTTACCTGATGATGAAGTCGGAAAGGGGCCGAGGAGGTCCATCGCGATTTGCTGAAAGGGCTTAGTTGGCGGTGGTATGGGGTTCAGGAGTCCGGCTGGTCTAGTCGGAGGCGTTTTGCGTCGCTGACACTCACGGCACGTTTTCACGTAATGGGAAACGTCGGTAGCTAGGCGCGGCCAATAGTACTTATCCTGGACGCGGTGTAACGTGCGAGCAATCCCGAGATGCCCTGCAGTCGGCTCATCATGACACCCTGCATAATTTCTTGCCTGAGATTTTTGGGCACGACAAGAAGATGCACTGTCCTGCTGGGCGCGAAGTTCTTCTCCAGAAGGACATTATTGTGAAGGACGAAGGACGACAGTTGGCGCTTGAACCCCCGGGGAGGCGATGCGGTCTTGCCTTTCAAATAATCAACTAGGCTTTGCAACTCAGGATCCGAGCGCTGCTGCTGCGCGAAACTGCTGGCGCTTACCGGTCCTAAGAAAGCGTCGTCGTCTTCCTCTTCCGGTGCTGCGTCTACGGGGGCTCGCGTTAGGCAGTCTGCATCGGAATGCTTGCGGCCAGATTTGTAGACTATAGTTATGTCGAATTCTTGAAGACGCAGGCTCCAACGAGCAAGGCGGCCGGAGGGATCTTTCAAATTGGCCAACCAGCACAGAGCATGGTGATCGCTCACAACCTTGAATGGTCGTCCGTATAGGTAGGGGCGAAATTTGGACGTGGCCCAAATAATGGCGAGACATTCTTTCTCTGTCGTCGAATAGTTGGCTTCGGCTCTCGACAGTGAACGGCTAGTGTACGCGATAACTTTCTCCTGTCTGCCATTTTTCTGAACGAGGACCGCTCCTAAGCCCACACTGCTTGCATCGGTATGAACTTCGGTTTCGGCGTTTTCATCAAAGTGCCCGAGCACAGGAGGGGACTGTAAGCGGCGCTTCAGTTCGTTGAAAGCTTCCTCTTGCGGCCTTTCCCATTTAAAAGGCACGTCAGCCTTGGTAAGTTGGGTCAAAGGTTCAGCGATGCGCGAAAAGTTCTTGACGAATCGCCGGTAATAAGCGCACAATCCAAGGAATCTGCGTATAGCCTTCTTGTCATTAGGCTGTGGAAACTCTGCGATCGCAGCCGTCTTCTTGGGCTCTGGGCGAACTCCATCCTTGCTTACGACGTGACCAAGGAACAGCAGCTCCTCGTAGGCGAAGTGGCACTTCTCTGGTTTAAGTGTCAGGCCTGAAGACTTGATTGTTTCCAGCACTATCCGAAGCCTTCTGAGGTGGTCTTCAAAGCTTGAGGAGAAGACAACAACGTCATCTAAGTAGACTAGGCAAATCTGCCACTTCAAGCCTGCGAGCACCGTATCCATTACTCGCTGGAACGTCGCTGGGGCAGAGCAGAGGCCGAATGGCATCACCTTGAACTCGAAGAGTCCGTCTGGCGTGATGAACGCAGTCTTCTCGCGATCTCTTTCGTCGACTTCAATTTGCCAGTAGCCGCTCTTCAGGTCCATCGATGAGAAGTACTTAGCGTTGCACAGCCGGTCCAGTGTATCGTCGATGCGAGGGAGGGGGTAGACATCCTTCTTCGTAATGTTGTTCAGGCGGCGGTAATCGACACAAAAGCGAAGGGTGCCGTCTTTCTTTTTCACTAGGACGACCGGTGCTGCCCAGGGGCTCCTCGATGGCTGGATGACGTCGTCACGAAGCATTTCCTCAACTTGCTTGCGGATAGCTTGGCGTTCTAGCGGCGATACGTGGTAGGGGCTCTGTCGCAGTGGTCGTGCCTGTTCGTCCGTGACAATGCGGTGCTTGGCAAGCCGGGTTTGTCGCACATTCGATGCTGATGAGAAGCAATCGGTGTACCTTTGAAGAAGACTGCGTATTTGGTCTTGTCTGCTCCGGGGTAATGCCGGGTTGATGTCGAACGCGGGTTGATGGCCTTGTTCAGATAGTTCTGCGGTTTGGTCGGGTAGGGCAAATACGTCTCTGATGTCTGCTAGCTCGTCGAGGAAAGCGATCGTCGTACCTTTGTTCAGATGCCGGTATTCTTCGGTGAAGTTGGTTAGCAACACCTGGGCTTGGCCATTTCGGATTTCGGCGACTCCCCTCGCGATTCCCAATCCTCGATCCAGGAGTAATTGGGTGTTGCCCTCGATAACGCCTTCAGCATTTTCGATGCCTCCAGTACCTATGCCTACGAGAACACTTGATCGGGGCGGCACGCTCAATGCTTCATCGAGGACGTTTAAGGCAACGTGATGAGTCGCGCTCGTCGCAACAGGTATGGCTTTTTCCGTGGAAAGCTTGATCGACTTAGATCGAAGGTCGATGATGGCCCGATGTTCGTTCAGGAAGTCCATTCCCAAAATCACGTCTCTCGAGCATTGCTGTAGGATCAGGAAGGTTGTCGCATAGGTTCTCCCATTTACAGTAACTCTCGCGGTGCAGCGTCCTGCCGGCGCAATCAGGTTGCCACCTGCGGTGCGGATCAGCGGGCCATCCCAGGTTGTTGTTACCTTCCTGAGTCGGACAGCGAGTGGGCCACTCATGACAGAGTAGTCAGCTCCAGTGTCCACCAAGGCAGTAACCGCGTGACCGTCGACCGTAACTTCAAGGTCACTTGTTCGCGTTCTCGTATTGTACGTTGTCTTCGGTGTCCGATCTCGGCTTCGTCGAGTAGTGAGGCTGCGGTGGGCGTACTGCGACGTTACTTCACTGGGCAGCTGTAAAAGCTTCAAGTCTGGCCGCGTCGTCGTCGTCGACGGTGTCGTCGTCGTCGTCGTCGTCGGTGTTGTCGTCGTAGTTGAGGCATGGTCTTGAGTACTCGTCGATGGACGATCTTTGTCATTGCGCTTAGAAGCAACCTCACCTCCAGAGGCTGCTTTATTCAGTTTAACTTTCGGGGGCTGGGGGAGCGTCCACGCATGGCGTAACCTCGGCTAGGAGAAACAAAGCGCGGGGACGATGGCGACGGGGAACGTGATAGGCGGCTCGGCGATGAGTATTCTTCCCGACGCAAAAACTCCTCGATTTCGGCTGGTCGCTGGCCGGGTCGGGGTCGTGGAGCGTCGTAAGAGAACCCTCGGATGCCCAGTCTTCTGTATGGGCAGTGCCAGAGGACTTGACCGGCTTCGCCACAGTGGAAGCATAGTGGGCGGCGCTGGACGGGTGTTCGCCACTCGTCGCATTTCCTCGGCTGTGCGCGTCGCTCGTAGGACGGGCGGGTTGGGGCGAGTGGGCGGCGGTCCAACGCAGCTGGCTGAGGGCGATACGGGCTTGGGTCCCGTCGTCGAGGTGCAGGACGGCGCACAGCTGCGGCGTAAATCATGGCTGGGGGCTGCAGAGGCTGCATGGGTGTCGGCGTCACACCCAAGGCCTTTTGAACCTCGTCCCGGATGACGTCAGTGAGCGATGAAGGTTGCGGCTGCGTTCCCGTTGGCAGCAATCGTCGGAGCTCCTCTCGCACAACTTGACGTATAACCTCCCGCAGGTCATTGCTGTTAGCGGTGTCCAGGCAGCTTGCTGAGAAAACGCGCTGCTGGCGGTCATACTGGAGGGCTCGGGCATCAAGAGTTTTCTCCATTGTGGATGCCTCTTCTACGAATTCCGCGACGGTTTTCGGTGGGTTGCGAAGGAGGCCGGCAAATAGTTGCTCTTTAACTCCTCGCATAAGCAACTTCACTTTCTCTTCTTCCTTCATGCTCGCGTCGGCACGCCGGAAGAGACGCTTCATTTCCTCAGTGTACACAGCAACGGTCTCGTTTGGGTGTTGTATGCGAGACTGTAGCAGCTGCTGGGCTCTCTCCTTTCGCACGACGTTCGTGAAGGTCTTTAGAAGCTGCTCCTTGAAGGTTTCCCAGTTCATGAGGTTAGCTTCCTCATTCTCAAACCAGACTTTTGCTGGTCCCTCCAAGGCGAAGAACACGTACCTAAGTTTCGAGGCATCGTCCCAGTTGTTGAAGACAGCCATCCGTTCGAACTGCTCCAGCCATTCTTCGGGGTCGGCGCCAGGCGAAGCGTCGAAGGTTGGTGGCACCCGGGGCTGCTGAAGAATGATTGGAGTCATCGTCTGGGGCAAGCTCATGGTAGACGTCGCTGCTGGCTTCCGCTTCCGGGTAGGGTCCGGCAGAATCCCGAACTCTGGTTCGTCCCTTTGCAGGCGTCGGCTTGCGCGGTGGACTGGACTCAGGTCCTGCGGTAGATGACTGAGAGGGCTGACGTCACGACTTGTAGGGGGTGTCCGGTACATGGAAGGCTACACAGCACCTACACCAGATGTCACGTTGTAGTGACGACAGTCCAGTGGTCAGGAAGACACCAGCCAATCTTGGAAACGAAGCTCTTTATTTGGGCTGACTTGCGCCCGCAAAATATCTGAATCACTCGGCGGCGGCGTAAGCAACAAACGTGCTCGTCGGTCGTCGAACAACGAATGCCCGCCGCTCGCGGCATCGCTCAACTTAAAGCCGGCAAGGAAACTTCCAGATAACAAGACAAGATCATCTACAGAAATCTGGAAAAACCTAGATGCAGCCTTTCATGGCTGCGATCAATCGAGATTAGTGTGGTCGCTTCTCGCGTCACGAACAAAAGTGATAACAACCCTTTCCTGCAGCCTTGAGCGTGAACGAACAAACACTACAATGATACGTGGCAATATACTTGAGCAACAAATAAAACATGAGAAAGAAATCTGTACCTTAAAGAAACGGGTTAGTGCACTAGAGACCAGAGTCGATGCTGATGCTTTTGAGTCGTTTAAAATGACTGTGAACGACCTTGAGTGGCGAACAGAAAGCTGAACCTTGAGGTGCACGGCATACCGGTGACAAATGATGAGAATCTGATGTAAAAAGTAAATGAGGTAGCAAAATCTGTGGATTTGCCAGAGCTTACTTTGAATGATGTCGATGTTGTGCACAGACTTCCTTCAAAGCCAGGAAAGGTGCCCGGGATCATTGTGCGATTTTCAAAGCTCTCAACTCGTGACATATGGTTTCAGAAGCGGACAGCTTTAAGAGATGCTCAGTCGGATGTATCAGTCAGCGAAAACATGACGCGTCAAAGCCGTGAGCTGTTGCGCTAAGCAAAGGCTTGGGCAGGTGAAAATGATTACCAGTACGCTTGGCACCGGAATGGGAAAGTGTTCGTTAGAAGGAAACAACATGATCCCGCGATTGTTATTCATTGTCAGGCAGATTTGGACCAGTTATAAAGCCAGTAATGTGTGGTAATACGCGGTACTCTTTTTTCAATGGCTCTTTCTATTGATCTAGTCAATCTTTCTGACCTAAATAGTTCCATTAAGCCTGATAATCCTCATTGTTGCTCTTGTATTCATGTTAATCTCAGTTCTGGTCGAAATAAGCAAGAAGAACTTGACTGTTTTTTCAGAGAAGTGGAAACTCGTTTGAATGTTGTTATGTTTTCGGCAACGTGGTTTACTTGTGAAGGTGACGTCTATGTCATTCCGACGTATAGGTGTTTCTATATGAACCGATCCTTAAGAAGGGGAGGTGGTGTTTCAATGTTAGTTTCGAATCTTATGGAATCAGAAATGTTGCCTGAATTTTGTTGTATTGCACCCCATTACGAAGTCCTGGCAGTCAAGTCTGGCACAAGGATATTTTGTGTCTGCTATCGTCCACCGGGTAGCAGTTCTGCTGAGCTGTTTTTATTTCTTAATTCATTCCTAGAACTTGTTAACATGAACCAATATCAGTTAACTTTAGGTGGTGATTTTAACATGGACATGCTGGCCAACAATAACACAACAATCGAGTTCAATACTTTACTTAACGCTCACTCCTGTGAAAATGTCATCATGTCACCTGCACGGATTACGACAGAATCAGAATCACTTTTAGATCTTTTCATAACAAACTTCAAAACAGAAAGCTTGAAATCTGGCACCATCGCTTTTGATCTGAGCGATCACATGCCAATATTCATAACTGTCAATCTCGCTACGAATTCTCAACGACAACCCGACCAAACGTCATTTTATCGAGGTATAAATGATCACACGTTACGCGAGTTCAAGGAACGCTTATCTATTGTTAACTGGGAACATGTTTCTGATGAAAGCGACCCTGATGAAGCATACGAAATTTTTTTAGAGATTCATACTGACATTTACAATACTTCCGTTCCACTGGAGAAATTTTCCCAATCAAAGAAAAGTAAGAAACCATGAGTCGACAAGGACATGTTGCAGTTGATAAGAAAATGAGATAAACTTTACAGACTGTTTTTATAAAGTAGATGTCCTGATGCGTGCAAAAACGTTCAAAAAATTTAGGAACTTCGTCACAAAGCAACTTCGCGTTGCTAAAAAGCAATATTTTTTTAACCGATTTAATTCAACCGGTGGACAATCTGAATAGTTTGGAAGGTTTTAAAATCTATGTTCGGTAATTCTTCTGAACTCACCACAAAAATTATTCATGAAGGGATTGAATTAAAAGATGCTGATCTAGCAGGTGCCTTTAATGACTACTTTCTTTCCTTTGCTGACGCATGAAGCGGCGACGTAAATCTGTCCTATATGAGTGCCCGAAATGGTGAAACAATATTCCTAACACCGGTTACCGTAAATGAAGCAATTACAGAATTCTTAGCGCTTAATAACAGTAAAGCTACAGATGCGTCAGGTTTTCAGATACAGCCCATAAAATTTACTATCGACATTCTTGCACCTTGCCCCGCCGATATCCTCGACCTATCCTTGGTTTCCGGAGTTTTTCCGCGCCTTATGCAAAGTGCAAAAGTGACAGTAGTGTACAAAAAAGGAAACAAATATGAAATGGCAAACTATCGCCCGATATCAATCTTACCTGTGTTTTCTAAAGGCCTCGAAAAAGTTACTCTAAAGCCCCGCCTCGGTGGACACTTCCGAGGCGCACACGCGAAGCGCCTACGCGCACCGGCGTACTCTGGAGCCTGTCTGCGCATGCGCAGTGTCGGAAGCGGGGTCCGGTTTACAACAATAGGAGGACCGCGGGGCTCTCGGGGACACTTTCTTCATGGCTGGAAGCTCTTTCTCCTAACTTTTCTTGGAATCCTTGCAGGTCCCCAACCATCTTTTGTTCACGGCTTGACATTTTTTTCAGTCGGCTTGCGAGGGGAAGCGCGCCAGCACCAGGAGCATCGAGGTACAGTCTTTGTCAAAAGTAACCAGGCTGCACGTTTTTCTTCTTAGTCCTATACTAAAGCTACTACGCCAACACTCAAGCTCTAAATCTCTGTATAGTAAGCAGAACCCCTGTTCTCACCTTCAAAAGACTTTTTGACTTTCAGGGAAACCATGAGGGCTCTGTTATATGAATGAGAAGCAAACCGTGGAGCCTGGTTACTTTTGACAAAGACTGTACATACCACTTTTCGACGCCCGTCGCGGTGCGTGCTGGGCGCGCAGGCGCTTCGCGTGTACGCCTCGGAAGTGTCCATCGAGGTGGGGCTTTAAACGGCTATCCTGCTTCACTGAAAGATGTAACAGTATCACTACCGCTCAATATGGCTTTCGTAAAAACAGATCGACTGAGTTAGCTCTCCTTGCTCAGAAAGAATTCCTACTGAAAAATTTTGAATAAAAAAACATGGTACATGGAATATTTTTAGATTTTTTAAAGGCGTGTGACCTTGTTAATCGCTCTGTGCTGCTTAAAAAATTAGATCACTGCGGTATTAGAGGCATAGCCAATATGCTGATTTCCTCATACTTGCGACATAGGTCTCAGTTTGTTAGTATTGCCGGTGAATGCTCCCAGTTGAAAGCGGTAGCTTCTGGAATTCCGCAAGGGAGGGTTTTTGGGTTCGTTTCTTTTTGTTCTTTATATCAGTGATATTGCCACGTATCATTGTACTGTCCGTTCGTTCGCGCTCAAGGCAGCAGGAAAGGGGTGTTATCATTTTTGTTCGTGACGCGAGAAGCGACCGGACTAATCTCGATTGATCACAGCCATGAAGAGCTGCATCTGCGTGTTTCCAGATTACTCTAGATGATCTCGACCTGTTATCTCGAAGTTTCCTTGCCGGCTTTAAATTGAACGATGCCGCGAGCAGCGGGAATTCGTAGTCCGACGACTGACGAGCACGTTTGTTGCTTACGCTTCCGCAGAGTGATTCAATTCTTTTGCGGGTGCAAGTCAGCCCAAATAAAGAGCTTCGTTTGCAAGCCTTGTTGCTGTATCCCTGACCGCTGGACTGCCGTCACTACAACGTGACATCTGGTGGAGGTGCTGGGTAGCCTTTCATGTTCCGGACACATTCTAAAAGTCGTGACGCTAGCCCTCTGAGTCATCTACCGCAGGACCTGAGTCCAGTCCACCGCACAAGCCGACGCCTGCAAGGGGACGCACCTGAGTTCCGGATTCTGCCGGACCCTAGCCGGAAGCGAAAGCCAGCAGAACGCCTACCATGAGCTTGCCCCAGACGATGACTCCAATCATTCTTCAGCAGCCCCGGGTGCCACCAACCTTCGACGCTTCGCCTGGCGCCGACACCGAAGAATGGCTGGAACAGTTCGAACGGATGGCTGTCTTTAACAACTGGGACGATGCCATGAAATTTAGGAACGTCTTCTTCGCCCTGGAGGGACCAGCAAGAGTGTGGTTCGAGAATGAGGAAGTCAGCCTTGCGAACTCGAAAACCTTCAAAGAGCGGCTTCTAAAGACCTTCACTAACGTCGTGCGAAAGGAGAGAGCCCAGCAGCTGCTACAGTCTCGCATACAACACCCAAACGAGACCGCTGCAGTGTATACTGAGGAGATGAAGCGTCTCTTCCGGCGTGCGGACACGAACATGAATGAAGAAGAGAAGGTGAAGTTGCTTATGCGAGGAGTTAAAGAGCAACTCTTTGCCGGCCTCGTCCGCAACCCACCGAAAACAGTCGCGGAATTCTTAGAAGAGGCAATCACGATGGGAAAAACTCTTAATGCCTGAGCCCGCCAGTATGACCGCCAGCAACGCTTTTTGTCAGCAAGCTGCCTGAACACCGCTAACAACGATAGCCTGCGGGAGGTTATACGGCAAGTTGTGCGTGAAGAGCTTCGACGATTGCTGCCAACGGGAACGCAGCCGCAACTTACATCGCTCAGTGACGTCATCCGGGACGAGGTTCAACAGGCCTTGGGTGTGATGCCGAGCACCACGCGGCCTATGGAGCACCCAGCCATGACTTACGCCGCAGCAATGCGCCGTCCTGCACCTAGACGACGGTACCCAAGCCCCTATCGCCCTTAGCCAGCTGCGTTCAACCGCCGCCCTCTCGCCCCAAACCGCCCGTCCTCCGAGCGTCGCACACAGCCGAGGAAATGCGATGAGTGGAGAACACCCGTCCAGCGCCGCCCACTATGCTTCCACTGCGGCGAAGCTGGTCACATTCTCCGGTACTGCCCATACAGCAGAATGGGCATCCGAGGGTTCACTTACGACGCCCCACGACCCCGGCCCGGCCAGCTACCAGCCGAAATCAAGGAGTTTTTGCGTCGGGAAGAATGCTCATCGCCGAGCCGCCCATCGCGTTCTCCGTCGCCATCGTCACCGCGCTATGTATCTCCTAGCCGAGGCTACGCAGTGCGTGGACGCTCCCCCAGGCCCCGAAGGTTAAACTAAATAAAGCAGCCTCTGGAGGTGAGGTTGCTTCTGAGCGCAAGAAAAAAAAATACTCCATCGACAAAAACGCAAGACCATGCCTCAACTACGACGACAACACCAACGACGACGACGACAACGCGGCCAGAGTCGAAGCTTTTACCACCACCCAGAGAAGTAACGTCGGAGTACGCCCACCGCAGCCTCACTGCTCGACGAAGCCGAGATCGTACACCGAAGACCACGTGTAATAAGAAAACACGAACAAGTGACCTTGAAGTTACAGTCGACGGTCACGCGGTTACTGCCTTGGTCTACACGGGAGCAGACTACTCCGTCATGAGCGGGCCACTCGCTGTCCTACTCAGGAAAGTGACAACAACTTGGGATGGCCCACTGATCCGCACCGCAGGTGGTAACCTGATTACACCGTCAGGACGCTGCACCGCGAGAGTTACAGTAAATGGGCGAACCTATGCTACAAACTTCCTGGTCCTACAGAAATGCTCGCGAGACGTCATTTTGGGAATGGACTTCCTAAATGAACATCGGGCGATCATCGACCTTCGATCTAAGTCCATCAAGCTTTCCACGGACAGAGCCATATCTGCCGCGACGACAGCGACTCATCACGTTGCCTTAAACGTCCTCGACGAAGCATTGAGCGTGCCGCCCCGATCTAGTGTCGTCGCCTGCATAGGTACTGGAGACATGGAAACTGCCCAAGGTGTCGTCGAGGGGAACAACCAGTTACTCCTGGATCGAGGACAAGGCGTCGCAAGGGGAGTCGCACAAATCCGGAATGGCCAAGCCCAAGTACTCCTAACCAACTTCCCCGAAGAATACCGGCCTTTAAACAAAGGTACGACGATTGCTTTTCTCGACGAGCTGGCAGACATCAGAGACATATTTGCCCTACCTGAACAACCCGTAGAACCATCTGACCAAGGCCATCAACCCACGTTTGATATCAACCCAGTATTACCCAGCAGCCGACAAGACCGTATACGCAGTCTTCATCAAAGGTACAGCGATTGCTTCTCATCAGCATCGAATGTGCGACGAACCGGGCTTTCCAAGCACCGCATTGTCACAAACGAACACGCCCGACCCCTGCGACAGAGCCCCTACCGCGCATCGCCGCTAGCACGTCAAGCTATCCGAGAGCAAGTTGAGGAAATGCTTCGTGACGACGTCATCCAGCCATCGAGGAGCCCCTGGGCAGCACCAGTTGTCCTATTGAAAAAGAAAGACGGCACCCTTCTTTTCGCTTTTGCGTCGATTACCGCCGCCTGAACAGCATTACGAAGAAGGATCTCTACCCCCTCCCCCGCATCGACGACACACTGGATCGGCTGTGCAACGCTAAGTTCTTCTCATCGATGGACCTGAAGCGCGGATACTGGCAAATTGTAGTCGACAAAATAGATCACGAAAAGACTGCGTTCATCACGCCAGACGGACTCTTCGAGTTCAAGGTGATGCCATTCGGCCTTTGCTCTGCCCCAGCGACGTTCCAGCGAGTAATGGATACGGTGCTCGCAGGCTTGAAGTGGCAAATTTGTCTAGTCTACATAGATGACGTTGTTGTCTTCTCATCAAGCTTTGAAGACCCCCAAGAAGGCTTCGGACAGTGCTGGAAACAATCAAGTCTTCAGGACTAACACTGAAACCAGAGAAGTGCTACTTCGCCTACGAGGAGCTGTTGTTCCTTGGTCACGCCATAAGCAAGGATGGAGTTCGCCCAGACCCCCAGAAGACGGCGGCGGTCGCCGAGTTTCCACAGCCTAATGACAACAAAGCTATACGCAGATTCCTTGGATTGTGCGCTTATTACCGTCGATTTGTTAAGAACTATTCATGCATAGCTGAACCTTTGACCCAACTTACCAAGGCTGACGTGCCTTTTAAATGGAAAACGCCGGAAGTGGAAGCTTTCAACGAGCTGAAGCGTCGCTTACAGTCCCCTCCTGTGCTCGGGCACATTGATGAAAACGCTGAAACTGAAGTTGATACCGATGCAAGCAGTGTGGGCTCAGGAGCGGTCCTCGTTCAGAAAAAAGGCAGACAGGAGTAAGTTATCGCGTACGCTAGCCGTTCACTGTCGAGAGCCGAAGCCAACTATTCGACGACAGAGAACGACTGTCTCGCCATTATTTGGGCCATGTCCAAATTTTGCACCACCTATACGGACGACCATGCATGGTTATGAGCGATCCCCATGCGCTGTGCTGGCTGGCCAATTTGAAAGATCTCTCCGGCTGCCTTGGTCGTTGGAGCCTGCGTCTTCAAGAATTCGACGTAACTGTAGTCTACAAATCTGGCCGCAAGCATTCCGATGCAGACTGCCTATAGCGAGCCCCTGTAGACGCAGCACCGAAAGAGGAAGACGACGACGCTTTCTTAGGACCGGTAAGCGCCAGCAGTTTCACGGAGCAACAGCGCTCGGATCCTGAGTTGCAAAGCCTAGTTGATTACTTGAAAGGCAAGACCGCACCGCCTCCCCGAGGGTTCAAGCGCTAACTGTCGTCCTTCGTCTTTGAGAATAATGTCCTCCTGAAGAAGAACTTTGCGCCCAACAGGACAGTGCATCTTCTTGTCGTGCCCAAAAATCTCAGGCAAGCAATTATGCAGGCGTGGCATGATGAGCCGACTGCAGGGCATCTCGGGATTTCTCGCACATTGCACCGCATCCAGGAGAAGTACTATTGGCCGCGGCTAGCTACCGACGTTTCTTATTACGTGTAAACGTGCCGTGAGTGTAAGCGACGCAAAACGCCTCCGACTAGACCAGCAGGACTCCTGAACCCCATACCACCGCCAACTAACCCTTTCAGCAAATAGGGTTGGACCTCTCGGCTCTTTCCAACTTCTTCATCAGGTAACAAGTGGATCATCGTGGCCCCCGACTACATGACCCGCTACGCCGAAGCAAAAGCGTTGCCTAATACTACCGCAACAGAACCAATGCACTGTAGCGAAGCAAAAGACGAGGACACAAGAGACGAGAGACGAACACCACGGGCGCCATGAACGCTACGCAACAGAAGTCGCAAAATTTTTTGTCGAACAAATTCTCCTGCGACACGGCACCCCCGAAGTGCTCATCACAGACAGAGGAACGCCATTTACAGCGGAGCGGACGCAAGCCATTTTAAACTACAGCCAGACAAGCCATCGGAGGACAACTGACTATCATCCGCAAACTAACGGACTCACAGAGCGTCTGAACAAGACCATCGCAGACATGCTCTCCATGTACATCGACGCCGAACACAAGACGTGGGACTCCATTCTGCCCTACGTGATCTTCGTCTATAATACTGCCGTCCAGAAGACAACCAGGTTTACCCCATTCCATCTGGTATACGGCAGGAAGCCCACGACAACACTCGACGCAACGCTCCCGCACGTTTCCGACGAAGACAACCTCGACGTCGCCGCCTACCCTCATCGCGCCGAGGAAGCCCGAAGTTTTGCGCGGCTTCGCATTCAAGACCAGCAGCACACCGACGCCCGATGCTACAGTCTGCGCCGACGAGACACGCATTACAAGCCAGGTGGTCGTGTTTTGATATGGACACCAATTCGCCGCCGTGGACTGAGTGAAAATTTGCTGCGAAGCTCCTTTGGCCCGTATAGGGTTCTCCGTCGCATTGGTGACATAGACTATGAAGTCATCCCCGACGGCACGACAGCATCTCAACGACGACACACACGCCTGGAAGTCGTACATGTAGTACGCCTTAAGCCCTATTATGAACGCTAAAGGACTCGAAGATTACATTCTCCGTGTTTATTTTCATTTTAAAGCATCGAGGCGATGCTTCTTTGAGAGGGGGGTAATGCCACGTATCATTGTAGTGTCCGTCGTTCGCGCGCAAGGCAGTAGGAAAGCAAGCGGTGTTACGATTTTTGTTCGTGACGCGAGAAGCAACCGGACTAATCTCGATTGATCACAGCCATGAAGAGCTGCATCTGCGTCTTTCCAGATTACTCTAGATGATCTCGACCGGTTATCTCGATGTTTCCTTGCCGGCTTTAAATTGAACGATGCCGCGAGCAGCGGGAATTCGTAGTTCGACGACTGACGAGCACGTTTGTTGCTTACGCCGCCGCTCAGTGCTCAGTGCTGCGTCACTGCGCATGTGCTTGACTAATGAGAGCATTGAGTTCAGCAGTTTTGCTTTGCATTTTTTGTTGACATTAGATAAAAATAAACTTCTCTTTCTACGCCGCCGCAGAGTGATTCAGTTCATTTGCGGGCTCAAGTCAGCCCAAATAAAGAGCTTCGTTTGCAAGCCTTGTTGCTGTATTCCTGACCGCTGGACTGCCGTCACTACTACGTGACAGTATTGTTCGCATCGATAGCACTGCTAAGTACATAATTTACGCACATTACACTAGTCTGTTTTTTTCGGGTACTTCAACGGCTGATCTCGCAAATCGAGCTAATAAAACCTTAAAAGAAATAAATACTTGGACAGCTGATAATCACTTAAGTGTTAACGTTAGTAAAACTGCAGCAGTCATTTTTCACCCACGTCACAAACACTTTGAACTTCCTCTAATTGAATTAAACAATACCAGAAAATAATTTCTGCAGTCTGTGAAAACTCTGGGCGTTTACTTTGCAGCAGATATGTCGTGGAATGACCATATTAATTACGTCGTTCAGGAACTTTCCCGAACAGCTGGTATCATGCGCCGCCATTGCTTTAATTTTCCTACGTCAGTCAACATGTTACTTTATCACTCTTTGTTCTCTTCCATAGCAAACTACGGATGCATGGTGTGGGGAACAACAAGAGCTGAAAATATTAACAAACTCAGTCTTACAAAAAGGTATTATACGCATTGCATGTAAAGTGCCGTATTTCTTCCTCATTGCGAGCCTTTTCCATCGACACAACGTTATAGCAATGAAATCGATGTATAACTATAGGCTGTGCTGTAAATATAAACTCGCCATAATGAAAAATGATGACTCCTTACTTACACTTGCTGGGTTAGAGCAAAGCAGAACTGTGTATGATACCCGCGCAGCAGAGCCTTGGAGTGTTAAGAAATGCCACACGAACTATGCCAAACAGATGTTGCAGCATACCTTACCGACACTTCTGAATCAGTTGTACTGCCACAACAATCTTGATGTATCCAATATTTCTCTGAAAGAATTGCCCAAATGTTCGTGTAATTCTTTTTTTCTTGCTATTACGATTTTGAGTGCACCTGTCAATTTGGTTGTCCTTTATTTTCTCCTCCCTGTGTTTGCCTTTATAGGCTCTTGGATCTAATGTAGTTTTTTCCCTTTACAAGCAGAATGCACTGCGTACTGAACGTACATGTGATTTGTCGAAGAAAACATACACTCGCCAAGGTTCAAAGAAAAAAAGAATTGACGTTTCGGCGCCCGTACGGGTGCCTTGATCACAAAGAAGCGAAGGACGGGCAGGTGAGCTATATATGGGCGGTTTTTTGAAGGGTGCGCTGTATATCTCTGGGAGATTGCCACGGGTCCGGTTAATCGTGTTTGGCGTGGATTGAATGGATAATGATTCTATGAGAAGGCGTTTTGGTAATGATTTTTCCTTTGCAATTACACGTGCTGCGTCCCGGTCGATGGTACGGCCAGTTTCTTGATGATGTTGCGCTAAAGCGTTTGAGTTAGATTTTCCTTTGGCGACGTCATTTTGGTGCTGTTTGAGCCTTGTCTTGTATTTTCCTGTTTCTCCGATATAGGAAGCGTCGCAATCACGACAGGGGATCTTATCGAGGTCAAGAGGGTCCTTGACTCGCAAGAGTCGTTGCCGAAGTTTGCACGAAGGAACGTGGGCCACATTAATGTCATAATCTGAAAAGCTGCGAGCAAGGTTCTCACTCACACCGTGGGTATACGGAATCGGCACCCGCTTCTTTGCGCATGCGTCTGTTCGGATAGTCGGAGCCGAGTGGCGTCGTTCCTGGGATCGTAGTATTTGGGCTGGATAACCGGTTATCCAGCCCAAATGAAGAAGTTAGAAAACCATGGATAACTGCGGACTTATACAAAAGAATGCGTAAAAAGAATAAATTGTACCACAGTTTTATTAATTCTTGAAATTGCGACATATTGACTGAGTTTAAAAGATTCAGAAACAAATTAAACTTCGATCTGAAAAAGGCAACGGATGATTTTTACGAAAGAAAGTTTTACAATATTCAAGACGATCAACGTAGACTGTAGAATACTGTGAACGATTTCACTGGCAGAGGGCGAAAAAGACATATCGTGAATGAAATTGTAAACGATAATGCCAGTGTAGTTGGGAAAGAGGTTGTGGATGAAATGAATCCACACTTTATTAGCACAGGGGTATATAGTGGACAAAACTCAGAAGCGGATAGTTTTAGGACTACAGGGCAGGTTGATTCCATTATGCTTACACCAGCGACCCCTGCTGAAATCGAAACAATTATCATGGCCCTAGAAAACAAAGCTGCAGGCGGGGAAGACGAAATAAAGGCCTTACCTGTCAAGCATCTCGCTTATCTTATTAGTCCTGTGTTAACCCATATAATAAACGAGGTGCTTACACTTGGTGATTTCTCAGATAAATTCAAAATAGCTAAGGTCACCCCCGTTTACAAAGGTGGTGATGAGAAAAAGCTTCATAATTAGAGGCCGATATCTGTTTTGCCAGTATTTTCCAAGATATTTGAGCGCGTTGATAGGCTTACGTCTTTTTTTCTGAAACACGAAATAATTAAGCAGTCGCAGTATCAATTTCAAAACGATAAGTCTGCACAACTAGCTTTGATAAACATACAGGACAGGTAGTGTAGCAGCCGCGCTCGCTCACTGTGGTGAACTGTGGGAGTGAAAGAAGACGACGATCCTAAGGTGTGACGCTCGCTTGCAGCGCGAACGCTTGGCCTGCACCTTGGCTGAACGTCGCAAAGCGACCTAGGTTCTACTCGGCCACAACCCGCTCCTACATTTGGTGGAGGCTGCTGTAAGTTCCCCCTCTCGTCCTCATCCTGGAGCTCCGTAGCCGCACCTTACCGTTGCCGCCGGTTATGCCTGAAGTCACCAGCCAGACAGCCCCCATCCAGTCGCCTACCATCCTCTGTTCTGGCGGGCTCCGGCAGCGAGATCCCAGTGTCTTCAGCGGTACCGACGATCACGATGTCGACGACTGGTTGTCGTAGTACGAGCGCGTCAGCGCCTACAACAAGTGGGACGATGCCACCAAGCTCGGTAACGTGCTTTTCTACCTCAGCGATGTTGCAAACTTGTGGTTTCGCAATCATGAGGCCTACCTGCCTACCTGGTCGTCCTTTGAGACCAGTTTCTCGGAGGTGTTCGGCCGCCCAGCTGTGCGCAAATTGCGCGCCGAACAACGCCTCCGCGCTCGCTCTCAGCACGCCACCGAAACCTTCACCAGTTATATCGAAGATGTTCTAGACCTATGCAAGCGCATCAATCCCTCCATGCCGGAGGGCCGATAAAATTAATAACATCTTGAAGGGCATCTCCGACGACGCGTTCCAAATGTTGCTCGCCAGGAATCCGCAAACAGTGGTCGATGTCATACAGCTTTGCCAGAGCTACGACGTCCTCAGCAAGCAGAGGAATTCTACTCGCCGTTCCGGAGTCCTCGAAGAGTCCCTTCCTGCGCCACCGGTCTGCAGTCTGGTCTCTGACACGGCCTCACTGCTTCCCCAGATCAAGGCCTTTATACGGGAAGAGGTGGCCCGCCAACTGTCCCTCCTGCCTGTCTCTGGCAACCCTGCGCCACCCCTAGATCCCACACTTCGACGCACCATTCAAGAGCAGGTCGCCGACGCTTTGCCCTCTAGCCCTCGGCCTCCGCCTGTGACGGCTCCTCTCACATACGCTGAGGTTGCCGCCAGACCCCGACGCCCCGACGCCTACGTTAACCACCCGTCTGTCGCGCCGCTACCGCCTCCACCGACACCTATCCGTCGTCGTCTGGCGCCTCGCCGCGCCGTCATGAACCCATGGCGCACCTACGACAACCGCCCCATATGTTACGCCTGTGGCTTGCCGGGCCACGTCGCTCGGCTTTGTCGCCAACACCCGCCGAGTTTCCGGGACGGGGCAGGCTCCTTCCACTACGACCCTGCGCCTCCCTCGCAACCAGTTTCCTCCGGCACCCCTGCGGACTCCTTTCACCTTGACCGCTCTTCATATTCTTTACGCCGGTCGCCTTCTCCCCGTCGCCGATCTATTTCTCCCACGCGCCGGCGGTCACCTTCCCGTCCGGAGGAAAACTAACGGCCGCAGTTCCGGAGGCAAGAACTGCGATTCTATCGAACTGTCAAAGTCCTCCGTCTTCACCCGCAAATGTCGTCGAAGTGTTTGTTGATGGCGTCGCCGTTTTAGCCCTTCTAGACACAGGCGCTGCTGTATCCGTTATTAGCGCAGTCCTTTGCCGTAGACTCCGTAAAGTGACGACGCCTGTTTCGAACTTTTGCCTCCGCACTGCAAGCTCGCACCGCATTCAACCTCTAGCGTCCTGCACAGCTCGCCTTGTTATCCGGGATGTTGTATATGTCGCCGAGTTTTTCGTGCTGTCCCGCTGTTCTCACGATGTCATTCTGGGCTGCGACTTTCTAACCCTTCATCATGCGATCATCGACTGTGCCCGTGCCAGCATTGAACTGTCTCCGCTCTGTGCCACCCAGCCGTGCGATGCCTCTCCCCGACGCGGTAAAATGCTGGTCGCTGAGGATACCGACATCCCTGCCTTCTCTGCAGCCCTGGTTCCCCTCTCTTGCGCCTGCGATCCTGATTCGACTGTTCTCTTTACTCCGACTGATGCTGCTGTCCGTCGCCACTGTTTCCTCCTTCCGTTCGCTCTTCTTACTATATGCGATGGCCACAGTGCAACCTCCGTAACGAACCCTTTTTCGTGACCATCAACGCTTATCTGCGGCGAGTGCCTGGGACATGTCGAATCAGTTGATCACGCTCTTCCATACTCCGTCTCTGAAGAACTTGCCCCTCTCCAGATAGAGGCCATTAGTTCCCCTCCTGCTGCGCCAAACCAAGACACCGTTTCTGTTTTTTCCCAATCTATTGATGCCAGCCTTTCGCCACACCAACGTGCTCAGCTCGTCGCATTACTTCAACGTTTCCGTCCATCCTTCGACTTCCCGCGCAGCTCTCTTGGCCGCACATCCGTCGTCACACACAGCATTGACACCGGAACGCATGCCCCTTTGCGCCAGCGTCCTTATCGCGTGCCGGCCGCTGAACGCACCGTCATTACCAAAGAAGTGGACGACATGCTTCAGAGCGGCGTCATCCAGCCTTCTCAAAGCCCCTGGGCCTCTCCCGTTGTTCTCGTGCGGAAGAAGGACGGATCCATCCGCTTTTGCGTTGATTACCGTCGCCTCAACAAGATTACGCAAAAGGATGTGTATGCACTTCCACGTATTGACGATGCCCTGGACTGCCTACAAGGCGCAGAATTCTTTTCCTCATTGGACTCCGGTTACTGGCAGGTGCCCATGGCTGCTGCTGATCGGTCCAAGACGGCCTTTGTTACGCCCGACGGCCTCTACGAATTTAACGTCATGCCGTTCGGCTTGTGCAATGCGCCGGCCTCATTCGAGCGCATGATGGACACAGTTCTCAGCGGACTCAAGTGGCACACGTGTCTCTGCTACCTCGACGATATCGTCGTCTTTTCTCGAGACTTTTCGTGCAACCTGGCCCGCCTTGAGCGTGTCCTGCAATGTTTGACCGACGCCGGCTTGCCACTGAATTTAAAGAAGTGCCGCTTCGCAGCCCGGCGGCTTACCATCTTGGGCCACGTCGTCTCCAAGGAAGGCGTCCTTCCCGACCCTGCAAAACTGCGCGCAGTCGCCGAGTTTCCCCGACCCACCTCCCTGAAAGAGCTGCGTAGCTTCATCGGGCTGTGCTCTTATTTTCGCCGCTTCGTACGCAATTTCGCTTCCATCCTGTCTCGCCTGACTGATCTGCTTGCCGGCGACACCAGCCTCTCGTCTTGGACACCAGACTGTGACGCGGCATTCACAACGCTTCGGCGCCTGCTTGTGTCCCCGCCGATCCTCCGCCATTTCGACCCCAGCCTGCACACTGAAATTCACACTGACGCCAGCGGCGTGGGCCTCGGCGCCGTGCTGGCTCAGCGCAAGCCCGGCAGCGCCGACCATGTTGTTGCGTATGCCAGCCGCACTTTGACAAAGGCCGAGCGCAATTATCCCGTGACAGAGAAGGAGTGCTTGGCAATAATTTGGGCTATTGGAAAGTTCCGACCTTACCTATATGGTCGCCCGTTTATTTTTATTATTTATTTTATTTCAAAATACTGTAGGCCAGCGTTGGCTTAAGCAGGAGGGGCATAAGATAACACAAATTACAACACCACGTGAAAACATTTCATGTGACCCACAGCAAAAATGGAACTTAAAAGATGAACATAGCAACGATAAAGAGAAATACATGCTTAAAATTGAATACAGGAGAGTCACTTCCTTTTTACTGAAGCAAAAATGTTTTTAGTGCCTGTTCTACGTCAGGAGAGTTAAAAATCGATTCAGGGAGTGCGTTCCAATCTGCTATTGTTTGAGGGAAGAAACTGTGCTTAAATGAGTTCGTTTTAGCAAAAAGGGGCTGTAAGGAGTGCTCCCTTGTATGGCGGGTCCTTCGAGCAGTGGAATGCTTGATGAATGAAGGGGGAGAGATGTTAAGCTTGCCTGAGATAATTTTATGAAGGAAAGAAATACGGTTAAGTTTTCTGCGTGTACGAAGCAATGGAATGCTATTGTCTTTCATGAGCTGTGTTGGGGAGTCAGACCTTCTATATTTATTAAAAATGAAACGTACTGCCTTCCTTTGGATGAGCTCTAGTTGATAAATATGTTTCTTGGTGTGCGGGTCCCAAATTTCAGAAGAGTACTGAAGTTTGGACCTGACAAAAGTTTTGTAAGCCAGAAGCTTAATACCTCTAGGAGTGTGTTTTAATTTGCGTCTCAAGAAACACAGCTGAGAGAAAGCGGCTGAACAGATCTCAGAAATATGAGTACCCCAGGTTAATCGGTTGTTAAGAGTGATTCCTAGATACTTGCACTGTGAGACCTCTCGGATGTGACTGTGGTGAAGGCAATATTGGTAATTACTAACATTTTTTTTCTCGTAACTCGGAGAAGCGCACTCTTATCAATGTTTAAATCCATGTCCCATTCTTCACACCAGTGACATATTTTAAGCAAAGAATCTTGAAGCAATTGATGATCTGCAATTGAGGTTATTTCTTTGTATACAGCGCAGTCATCCGCGAACAACCTTATTGACACAGACGGAGGAATGGTGTCTATTAAATCATTTATATATATTAAAAACAACAAAGGTCCTAACACACTGCCCTGAGGAACACCGGAAGTAACAGGAAGCGATTCAGAAAGAGTACCATTCACATCAACACACTGAGTTCTACCGCTTAAGTAAGCTCTGACCCATTCAATAAGATACAACGGAATACCAAGTAACTGCAGTTTATAAAGGAGCTTTGCATGTGGTACCTTATCAAAAGCTTTCGCCATATCCATAAAAAGAACATCGATCTGTCCCGAGTTGTCCAGCACTCTAAGAAAATCATCAATAGTAGTAACTAGTTGAGTGATGGTCGACATTCCCTTCCTGAATCCGTGCTGAAAAGGTGACAGAATGTTTCTTTCATTTAAAAAGTCAAGTATAAAGTGGGCCACGATGTGCTCTAGAAGCTTACAGGATGTAGAGATAATTGAGACCGGTCGGTAATTAGTCACGAGTAACTTGTCACCTTTTTAATGAATCGGCACAACACGAGCCTTCTTCCAATCTTCTGGCAACTCACTGGTTTGTAAAGATAAAGTCAATAGTTTAGCCAAATGCTCCGAGATCTGGAGCGCGTAACGCTTTAAAAAGGCATTTGGAATGTCGTCTAGACCATGGTTCTTCCGAATATTTATTTTACGCAGCAAAGAGAGAACCCCTTTTGTAGAAATAACGGGAACTTCGTTAGGATCGAAGGATTGTTTGGGTGCATCAACAACCATATCTGAAGGTCTCCCGAAAACACTTTGAAAGTACCTGTTAAAGCGTTCAGCTATTTCCTTTATATAAGTGACGAGGTTCCCATCCTCAGTTCTAATTTCTTTCAAGGTTTCCTTTTGTTGACCAAGGTATCGCCAAAATTTGCGCGGATCTGTTCTTATGAAAGAAGGAAGGGTGACCTTAAAGTAATGGGATTTGGATGTAGACAGTGCCTGTGCTAATTCACGTTTTAATTTCTGCAAACACTGAGAAGATGAGGAGTGATGTCGCCTAAGACGTTTAAGTCGCCGCTTCATATGAATAATATCACGACTCACCCAGTGGTTTCGACGCTTGTTTCTAATTTTTCGCCGAGGTACAAAATTTGTGGTAGAAAATAAAATGCCGTTCTTGAGGCGTTCCCATAAGCTATGGGTGTCACATTCGTTGGTACACATCAACACATCATCGAAATAATCAATAATAGAAGTGTCGTCAGAGCGATCAAAATCATGGACATAGGCAACAGACAAATTTCGGGTAATCTTAACGTGATCAGTAGGACAAGAAAAAAACAACATGTGGTGATCCGAAATGCCAGGTTCAACACTTATTTCACCTTTAGAAAACAAATCACTTACCAAAAATAAATCTAACAGAGCATTTTTACGTGTACAGTCACGCACAATTTGGTTAAGGTTTAAGGCTAACATAACGTCCATAATTACATCACTTGAAGCACAGGTCCCATAAGCTAAACTCTCCCAGTCCAAGCCTGGTAGATTGAAATCCCCCGTCATAATCACATTATTTTCACTCTTGGCTAGCAGGTGATCATATAAGCTGTCAAGAAATGCGATTTCAGTACCAGGAGCGCGGTAAACTGCCCATAATAAAAAGGTCAAACCCGAACACGACACATTTAAAGATAGACTCTCATGATCAGGAATTTGGTCAAGGACAGTGACACGCAAAAAGGACTTAACAATTACTGCGACACCCCCGCCCCTTGAACCACGATCCCTTCTGAAGATTTGATAGCCAGGGGGAATAATCTCTTCATTACTTATTTTATCATGCAACCATGTTTCTGAAAGAACAAGAATGTGTGGGTCATAAGAAAGTAGTAGTAGTTCGAGGGCGTCAGTTTTGTTCTTAATACTTCTGGCGTTGAGGGACAACACACGCAGATCATGTGCTTGGGCCTGCAACCGCTATCTATCAGAAGCCTCGCCTCCTCTGATAGGTGCAGGAACACGTGTATTCGATGCATCGTCCCAAACGTAGTAGGTGTTATCAATTCGCAGTTTATCATGCAAAAGGGAAACCTTCCTGCCGCTATCACCTTCATTTTTTGCACTCAGCCAGAGTAATTTGCGCCTTTTAACTGTCTCTGCAGAATAGTCGTTTTGGATAGACACTCCGGACCCTTTTAGCTTCCCAACATTGCTCCAAACATGTTGTTTTTCAATGTAATCCTGGAAGTATAAGATAACTGGTGAATTCGAACCTCGGCGACCTAACCTGTGAATGCGGGCAACAGAAGAACACGTAAGTCCAAGTTTATCGTAGAAAACTTCATCGATCACCTTTCGGCGCAATATTTCTTCAGTCTCGTTTTCTTCTTTTTTAATGCCAAACACAATCAAATTGCTTCTGCGACTTTTATCCTCTTGATCAACTAACCTTGCACTCTGCGATTTCAATGATTCCTCGACTTCTGCTAAGCTTTCATGTAGGCCATCTATTTCCTTCGTCTTTGCGGCTATTATTTTCACGCTTTCCTCAAGTTCGTTTACGCGCAGGCCAAAGTTCGCAACTGTTTTTTCGGTCTGATCTAGCCTACTGATAACATTGGCCAAGTCACTGCGTATAGCTTGCTGGCCATCAACAAGTTGCTGAAGCAATTCCGCGACAGAGGGATCTGGACCAGGGTTTTTCTCAACATCTCCGCACAGCAATAGCATCGATGTACAGAAACACTCATACGCAATGGTCAAAACCATATGTGGGCTCGGCACAACGACAAGACACCTTTCGTCACTTCTGTACGAACAAACACTACTAACCTGTACAGTAAGCAGGAATCTTTGAGTTAGCGACATGATCCCCGCCGCCTCGCCGAGCCCACTGGTGAAGTATTGCTGTGGACAGTCTTTTATAGCCCGTGCCGGAGACGTCACTGATACGGGAAGATCCTGAAGTGTAGCACTGCGCATGTCAGGCAGAAAGTCCGCATCCGGTAAAGGGCAGCTTTCACCGACGGAGCCATCTTTGCTGTAATCCGGTCCTAAGTGGCGACACGTGCTTGAAATCGTCGACGCACCGGCTGTGGCGAACAGGGCAACCTGTACAGTAAGCAGGAATCTTTGAGTTAGCGACATGATCCCCGCCGCCTCGCCGAGCCCACTGAGCCCTCGCCGAGCCCTCTGTCGTTACCGAGCACCATGCCCTCTGCTGGCTGTCGTCGCTCAAAGACCCCTCAGGCCATCTTGCTCGTTGGGCGTTGCGCTTACAAGAATACGACATTGAAGTAATCTATCGATCTGGCCGTAAGCATTCTGATGCCGACGCACTATCGCGGTCCCCGCTACCTTGTGACTTAGACTCCACATCTTTCGCCACCACTGATGCCTCCTCCCTTGATATTGCCGACATGCCATTTGAACAACAGCGGGACCCCTCGATCGCTTCCCTCCTCGCTCTCCTGTCTACACCATCTCAGCGACCTGCGACCCGCACTCTCCGTCGTCAAGCCCGCCACTTCGCAATACGGGAGGGCCTCCTTTACCGCCGCAACTACCTTCCCGACGGTCGCAAATGGCTCCTTGTCATTCCTCGCCACCTGCGTTCCGACATATGCGCCTCTTTTCACGCCGACCCTCAGTGTGCACACGCTGGTGTGGTGAAGACCTACACGCGCCTTCGACTCCTCTTCTACTGGCGGGGAATGTACCGTTTCATCCGACAGTACGTTCGCTCCTGCCCGGAATGCCAACGCCACAAAACCCCTTCTCGCCGTTCCATTGCTCCGATGCAGCCCTTGCCTTGCCCCATGCGCCCATTCGAGCGCGTTGCCATCGATCTCTACGGACCCCTTCCCATAACTCCGGCTGGACACCGCTGGGTCATAGTGGCAGTCGACCACCTTACCCGCTACGTCGAAACGTCATCCTTGCCATCCGCGTCTGCGCCTGACGTTGCGTCTTTCATCCTCCATCGTCTCGTTCTACGCCATGGTTCTCCTAAGGAGCTTCTGAGTGACCGCGGCCGTGTCTTCCTCTCAGACACCGTCGAATCCCTACTTCGCCAATGCCGCATTGTTCACCGCTCTACTACGGCCTACCACCCTCAAACTAACGGCATTACTGAACGTTTCAATCGCACATTGACCGACATGATCGCCAAGTATGTTGCCTCGGACCACTCAAACTGGGACCGCATTCTCCCATTTGTGACATATGCGTACAACACTGCCACACAGAGCACAACTGGCTTCTCTCCGTTCTTTCTTCTTTACGGCCGCAAGCCTTCCTGTACCATGGACACCGTGCTTCCGTATCGCCCTGATATCTCCGAGTCTCTTACCCTTTCTCAAGCAGCCACCTATGCTGAAGAATGCCGCCAGCTTGCCCGCTCTTTTACAATGCAAGATCAGAATCGCCAGAAGCACCTTCGCGCACCTACCAGTCCGCTTCCGTCCTATACCCCCGACTCGCTCGTGTGGCTTTGGGTTCCCTCAACCAGTCCCGGTCTCCCCACAAAAGTCATTTCAAAGTGCCACGGCCCGTACCGTGTCATCTGCCAGACCTCTCCAGTCAACTACATTATTGAACCGCTTTCGCCGCCGCAAGATGCGCGCCGTCGTGGCCGTGAAACAGTGCACGTCGACCGTCTCAAGCCGTACTACAATCCGCCTACCATCTGTGCGCCCTAAGTCGGCAGGATGCCTCCTTTTTCGCCGGGGGGTAATTGTAGTGTAGCAGCCGCGCTCGCTCACTGTGGTGAACTGTGGGAGTGAAAGAAGACGACGATCCTAAGGTGTGACGCTCGCTCGCAGCCCGAACGCTTGGCCTGCACCTTGGCTGAACGTCGCAAAGCGATCTAGGTTCTACTCGGCCACAACCCGCTCCTACAGACAAAATAATTGAATATATTGAAAACAAACTGCTTACTCTGGGAACTTTCTTGGATTTGAAAAAGGCGTAAGACAATGTGCAACACGATATAATTCTTAAGTGTGTGATGAGAGGCTAGTTGGTAAGACATAAAACTACGCAGGAGACAGGACACAGAAAGGATGCAGACAGGACGAGCGTAGACTAACAACTGATTTATTGGACGAAAAAACGACCTTCCTTCAAGAGCAACGCATGCGCAACCAAACTTAACGCCCAACCAAAGCAAAAGTACACAATCTAATCAACCCAAAAAGTCAAGTTCCTTCTGATACAGGTGAATTGATGCTTCGCTAACACATTTTTCCGCACCGTATCTAGTAATTTGCAAGGCTTCAAAAATCTCGCGTGCCTTCCGGTCCTTCGCGCAGCATATAATCTTCGTTTGCTTGAAAAGCGGCGCACAAAATACTTTTTTCTTCTTGTCATTGATCTTACAAGACTGGCAGTGCCTTGCTAAATGCTGTCCACCGTGCTGGCTCAAAGAGTTATTGTGCTCCTGAAGGCGTTTATTAATGCAGCGCCCCGTCTGCCCTACATACACGGAACCACAGCTGAAAGGGATCTCGTAGATAACTCCCATCTTACGGGCTACAAACTTAGGTCTGTGGTTGACTCCGCACCCTACTAACTTTTGAAGGTTATTAGTTAATCGGCATAAACGAGACAGTTTACATGGGGCGGAAAAGAACACGTTGACACCAAATTTCCCTCCCACCTTCTTCAAACCGTGCGAAGTCTTGTGCACATAAAGAAGGACTTCAAACTTCCTCCTCTCGCTTTCAGTGAGTTCTTGTTGGTTTTGTTTCAACCATAGGGTTTTCAGCAAAGATTCTGCAACAGCTTCCAGAAGAGCAGGAGGAAAACCAGCAGAGTAAAGCCGGTATACTTGACTGGTAAAACTACATTACACCATGTGTGGACATGACTTGACAAGCGAGGATCTTAAACATGAGGTTGCGATTCCCCTTTTTACGAGGTTCGAGTGGCACGAATCATAAGGTAGAAGAGCCTTCTTAGATCTTGGTAAATAGGCCCAGCATAGATGGCCCTCTGTATGAAAAAACAATTTTAAGTCTAAAAACTGTAAACAAGAGCTTTCCGGGAGCTCAAAAGTAAAATTCAGATTAGTGGCTACGGATTTGAAGGTCGCTAAAATTTCATTCACAATCATTTGTAGACTGTCGTCAGGGTTAATATTCAAAAGGATTAGGAAATCGTCAACGTATCTGACCACATGCGTGATCCGGTCACCAGTGAGAACGCACGAAAGTTCAGTATCAATTTGAGCTAAAAATATCTCAGTTAAAATAGGCGCCACGCTCGGACCTATACAGATACCTCGCCGTTGTACGTAAAACTTGTCCTTAAAAGTTACAATGGTAGAAGAAAGATAGAGTTTCTGCAATTCAAGAAAACCATCGATTGAAATGCCGCAAGTATTCTGGAAGGACACCACTCCCGGACGTTCGATTCAGTTGCGGACCGCCAGGAACAACTTGTCGTGGCGCACTGAATAGTATAGTTCTTCAATGTCTCAATAGGCACTGAACTGTTGAGGTTTCTCAACATTGAGGTTTCTCAATAGACATTGAAGAACTATTCTATTCAGTGCCCCACGACAAGTTGTTCCTGGCGGTCCGCAACTGAATCGAACGTTCGGGAGTGGTGTCCTTCCAGAATACTTGCGGCATTTCAATCGATGGTTTTCTTGAATTGCTGAACCTCTATCTTTCTTCTACCATTGTAACTTTTAAGGACAAGTATGTAGAAAACCAGCGAAAAGGACGCATTCACAAGGAGGAGAAGTACACAGGACAACGCTGGAAACACAACTCCAGCGTTGTGTTTCCAGCGTTGTCCTGTGTAGTTCTCCTCCTTGTGAATGCGTCCTTTTCGCTGGTTTTCTACATACCATGCACCAACTGGCCCAACAAGGTACGCTTCTTCAATATTTTAAGGACAAGTTTTATGTACAACGGCGAGGTATCTGTATAGGTCCGAGCGTGGCGCCTATTTTAACTGAGATATTTTTAGCTCAAATTGACACTGAACTTTCGTGCGTTCTCACTGATGACCAGATCAGGCATGTGGTCAGATACGTTGACGATTTCCTAATCCTTTTGAATATTAACCCTGACGACAGTCTACAAATGATTGTGAATGATATTTTAGCGACCTTCAAATCCGCAGCCACTAATCTGAATTTTACTTTTGAGCTCCCGGAAAGCTCTTGCTTACAGTTTTTAGACTTAAAATTGTTTTTTCATACAGAGGGCCATCTATGCTGGGCCTATTTACCAAGATCTAAGAAGGCTCTTCTACCTTATGATTCGTGCCACTCGAACCTCGTAAAAAGGGGAATCGCAACCTCATGTTTAAGATCCTCGCTTGTCAAGTCATGTCCACACATGGTGTAATGTAGTTTTACCAGTCAAGTATACCGGCTTTACTCTGCTGGTTTTCCTCCTGCTCTTCTGGAAGCTGTTGCAGAATCTTTGCTGAAAACCCTATGGTTGAAACAAAACCAACAAGAACTCACTGAAAGCGAGAGGAGGAAGTTTGAAGTCCTTCTTTATGTGCACAAGACTTCGCACGGTTTGAAGAAGGTGGGAGGGAAATTTGGTGTCAACGTGTTCTTTTCCGCCCCATGTAAACTGTCTCGTTTATGCCGATTAACTAATAACCTTCAAAAGTTAGTAGGGTGCGGAGTCAACCACAGACCTAAGTTTGTTGACCGTAAGATGGGAGTTATCTACGAGATCCCTTTCAGCTGTGGTTCCGTTTATGTAGGGCAGACGGGGCGCTGCATTAATAAACGCCTTCAGGAGCACAATAACTCTTTGAGCGAGCACGGTGGGCAGCATTTAGCAAGGCACTGCCAGTCTTGTAAGATCAATGACAAGAAGAAAAAAGTATTTTGTACGCCGCTTTTCAAGCAAACGAAGATTATAGGCTGCGCGAAGGACCGGAAGGCACGCGAGATTTTTGAAGCCTGGCAAATTGCTAGATACGGTGCGCAAAAATGTGTTAGCGAAGCATCAATTCACCTGTATCAGAAGGAACTTGACTTTTTGGGTTGATTAGATTGTGTACTTTTGCTTTGGGCGTTAAGTTTGGTTGCACATGCGTTGCTCTTGAAGGAAGGTCGTTTTTTCGACCAATAAATCAGTTGTTAGTCTACGCTCGTCCTGTCTGCATCTTTCTGTGTCCTGTCTCCTGCGTAGTTTTATGTCTTATTAATTCTTAAGAAGCTTGCTGCGTATGGTGTTCGAGGTGTAGGGAAAAATTTATTTGCGTCATATCTCTCAAATCGGTATCAGTATGTATGCGACGACAATCTGGTATCACAAAAATTGAAAGTCGAGCATGGCGTCCCTCAAGGATCAGTCTTGGGACCCCTCTTACTTCTTATACGGGCGGCGGCGGCGGTGGCGAAAGGACGCTTGGCTTATCTGCTCTTTTTTGCTTATCCAGACTTCCCCTGCAACTGCTGCCCTGGCTGCAACACTGTGCCCTGATTGACGTCATCCAACCCGTGGTCCACCCACCAAGTGTTGTCGCGTTTCCTGTGCCGGAATTACAGCTGGACACCCGGGTGGCGGCGGCGGTGGCGAAAGGACGCTTGGCTGATCTGCTCTTTTTTGCTTATCCAGGTGGGTTTCCAACTTCTGGGCAGGAGGTGCCTGATCGTGCCTTGGAATCGTCGTGCCTGCTGCTGTTTTCCGAGGCAACGGTTCCTTTTCTACGTGTTGTTCAGCGTGAAATTTCTTCACCCTCCAGACTTCCCCTGCAACTGCTGCCCTGGATGCAACACTGTGCCCTGATTGACGTCATCCAACCCGTGATCCACCCACCAAGTGTTGTCGCGTTTCCTGTGCCCGAATTACAGCTGGACACACGGGTGGCGGCGGCGGTGGCGAAAGGACGCTTGGCTTATCTGCTCTTTTTTGCTTATCCAGACTTCCCCTGCAACTGCTGCCCTGGCTGCAACACTGTGCCCTGATTGACGTCATCCAACCCGTGGTCCACCCACCAAGTGTTGTCGCGTTTCCTGTGCCGGAATTACAGCTGGACACACGGGCGGCGGCGGCGGTGGCGAAAGGAGGCTTGGCTTATCTGCTCTTTTTTGCTTATCCAGGTGGGTTTCCAACTTCTGGGCAGGAGGTGCCTGATCGTGCCTTGGAATCGTCGTGCCTGCTGCTGTTTTCCGAGGCAGCGGTTCCTTTTCTACGTGTTGTTCAGCGTGAAATTTCTTCACCCTCCAGACTTCCCCTGCAACTGCTGCCCTGGCTGCAACACTGTGCCCTTATTGACGTCATCCAACCCGTGATCCACCCACCAAGTGTTGTCGCGTTTCCTGTGCCGGAATTACAGCTGGACACACGGGCGGCGGCGGCGGTGGCGAAAGGAGGCTTGGCTTATCTGCTCTTTTTTGCTTATCCAGGTGGGTTTCCAACTTCTGGGCAGGAGGTGCCTGATCGTGCCTTGGAATCGTCGTGCCTGCTGCTGTTTTCCGAGGCAACGGTTCCTTTTCTACGTGTTGTTCAGCGTGAAATTTCTTCACCCTCCAGACTTCCCCTGCAACTGCTGCCCTGGCTGCAACACTGTGCCCTTATTGACGTCATCCAACCCGTGATCCACCCACCAAGTGTTGTCGCGTTTCCTGTGCCGGAATTACAGCTGGACACACGGGCGGCGGCGGCGGTGGCGAAAGGAGGCTTGGCTTATCTGCTCTTTTTTGCTTATCCAGGTGGGTTTCCAACTTCTGGGCAGGAGGTGCCTGATCGTGCCTTGGAATCGTCGTGCCTGCTGCTGTTTTCCGAGGCAACGATTCCTTTTCTACGTGTTGTTCAGCGTGAAATTTCTTCACCCTCCAGACTTCCCCTGCAACTGCTGCCCTGGCTGCAACACTGTGCCCTTATTGACGTCATCCAACCCGTGATCCACCCACCAAGTGTTGTCGCGTTTCCTGTGCCGGAATTACAGCTGGACACACGGGCGGCGGCGGCGGTGGCGAAAGGACGCTTGGCTTATCTGCTATTTTTTGCTTATCCAGGTTGGTAAAATTCACTTACTCGTTGCTTAACGCTGCGTTACTGCTACCGCCGTTGCCACTGTGTTCCGTGCTTTGCTCAGTGGTATGTGCTCTATATATCTTTGCTGTACTGTGTGATACCTCGGGCTTCTCGTCCACGAGTCATGGCAGACACCTGCCAGTCCTGCAATGAGTCCCTGCCAGATGACGGCCAATTCCTGATGTGCAGCGAATGTGAGTCCTCCTATCATATTGGCAGTTGTTCTGGCTGGTCGGAGTCAACATTTAAGGCCAAAGGAGAAAGCGGCCGCAGAGCATGGCGATGCGTGGCATGCCGTCCATCTGAAGCCAAAAGTGGGGACAAAGGGAACATGGACTCTGAGCTAACTGTTTGCCTGGCAGGTATAACTCGAAGGCTTGATGCTCTAGCAGGATTGCCTGCTCAGGTTGGGGAAATTAAGGACTCCATCGAGTTATTGTCCCAGAAGTACGACGATATCCTGAATCGACAAGTTAAACAAGAGAAAGACATTAGTAACTTGAACAGACGGGTAGACAAATTAGAGGCTGTATGTACATCAAGTGACGTTCACCAACTGAAAGCAACTGTCAATGATTTGGAATTTCGTAACAGGAAATTGAACGTAGAAGTTCATGGTATCCAAGCTACGCCAAATGAAGACTTGATGTGCAAGTTGAATGCTGTGGCTAAGACTGTTAACCTGCCAGAGCTGACGGCAAATGACATTGGCGCTATTCACAGGCTTCGTTCCAAACCAAACAAAACGCCTGGAATTCTTGTTAGGTTTGCCCAGCAGTCAATCCGAGATAAATGGCTGGAAAAGCGTAAAGCCCTCAGAAATGGTTCATCTGGAGTCTCGATCACTGAAAACATGACACACCAAAACAGAGAGCTGCTCCGTCGCGCTAAGGAATGGGCAGAGGACAACGACTACCGATTTTCATGGCATTGCAATGGCAGGATTCTAGTGAGGAAAAGAGAAGGTGATAGCGCCGTTGTCATTCGTTGCGTGGCTGACCTTGATAAGCTGTGACATAGTTCAACCTGAAAAAGCCTTCCGTTTATCTCTGTTTTTGCTCCGATCATGCTTGATCCTTCGACTGCGCAGGTAGACATTGCAAACCTTAAGTACTTTTGCGATACTAGTTTTCAGAAGTGTCTTAGTTGTGTTCATTTTAACTTGATGTCTGGTAGAAATAAGCAGGATGCACTTGACTATTTTTTCCGCGAAGCGCAAATACGCTTTAATGTCATGATGTTTTCAGAAACATGGTTTGCCTCGGAAGAGGATGTGTTTACACCTCCGACGTATAAATCTTATTACATGAACCGCACAGGCAAAAGGGGTGGTGGCGTAGCAACGCTAATCTCTAACTCGATGAATTCTGAACTAATGTCTGAATTCAGCTGTATCACTCCTTTTTACGAAACGCTTGCCATTAGATGTGGTACTTCTGTTTTTTGTGTTTGTTATCGCCCGCCTTCAAATGACGTTCGTCTGTTCTTGCCTTTTTTCGACTCTTTCTTAGAATTTGTGAGTGAAAGAAAATATACATTAATTCTAGGTGGTGATCTGAACATTGACATGTTACAGAATAGCAGGGTTAAATTAGAACTAGAATCATTAATAAGCTCTCACTCCTGTCAAAACTTTATAACGTCTCCCACACGAATAACTACACAATCAACTACACTTTTAGATCTGTTTGTCACCAATATTGATCCTTCCCTTGTTAGAGCTGGCACTTTGATTTACGATATCAGCGACCACTTGCCTATATTTATGTTTGTCAGTCAAGTCGTTAACACGCCTACACGAATGCGCTCAGAATTTTCATACAGACGCATTACTCTTGATACGCTCTCCGCTTTTAGAGACTGCTTAAGCAGAGAAAACTGGAACGATGTGTTCGCAGTGAGCGATCCTAACTTAGCGTATGAGTTATTTATGAGCAAGTTCTCTAAGGTATACCTTGCGTGTTTTCCTATCAAGACGTTTAGAATTTATAAGAAAAGTAGGAAGCCTTGGGTGGATAAAGAGTGCCTCAAGCTTATTAAAAAACGGGACGAGTTGTTTAAGGCATTTACAGAGAGTACGTCCCTTGAAGCCCTCAAAGTGTTTGAGAAGTACAGGAATTCAGTCACAAAACATCTTCGTAATGCAAAAAAGCAATATTACTCTAACCTGTTCGAAGCAACACAAGGACGCACGAAACAACGTTTGGAAGGCACTAAACACTGTATTTGGTAATGATTAAGAAGCGGTAACCACAATCGTAAAAGATGGGATAGAACTTCAAGGCACTAAGTTAGCTGACGCATTTAATGACTTCTTTTTATCAATCGGTAGTGCTACCAGTAGAAACCATGATTTAAGATATATGAAGGAGCGAAGTAATCCAACTATATTTTGAGACCCAGTCGCTAATAGTGAGCTTGTAGCGACATTTTTAACCCTAAGCAATAGTAGAGCTGCTGACGCGGACGATATTCAGGAGAAACCTGTAGAATTTGCCATTGATGTATTAGTACCTTGTCTTACCCACATTTTTAATATGTGTTTGCCCACAGGATGCTTTCCTCAAAAAATGCAGCGAGCAAAAGTGACAGTTGCGTTTAAGAAGGAAAATAGAAATGACATGTCAAACTACCGCCCCATATCCGTTTTACCTGTATTCTCCAAAGGTTTAGAGAAAATAATTCTGAAACGCTTGACCTCTTTCACTGAACGCTACAACTTAATAACGTCTGCTCAGTTTGGCTTCCGCAGGAACAAATCTACGGAACTCGCACTGCTGGCCCAAAAGGAGTTCATTTTTGAAAACTTTGAATGTAAAAGTATGGTACTTGGGCTGTTTCTGGACTTTTCCAAAGCCTTTGACCTCATTAATCATGAAATTCTCCTTCAAAAACTCGATCACTATGGCATAAGAGGCATTTCGCATCAATTGATTGCGTCTTACTTACAATACCGTACTCAGTTTGTCGTCATTGAAGGAAAACACTCCACATCAAAGTCAATCAAAACAGGTGTCCCACAGGGAAGCATCCTGGGACCATTTCTTTTCATTCTTTATATTAACGAGATTGTTCGCGTTGATGCAACGGCACATTATATAATCTATGCTGACGACACAAGTTTATTCTTTTCAGGCAAATCGTGTGTTGATCTAGGTATCCGAGCGAATAGAACGTTGTCCGAGATTAATGCCTGGGCTCAAATTAACTGCCTAAAGCTAAACATTAATAAAACGAAGGCTATTTCGAGCAGCGATGGCGTAGAGGTAGAGCATCCGCCTCGCGTGCAAGAGGACCGGGGTTAGAATCCCGGTGACACGCAATTCTCCACCGGATATAAAAAAAAACTCCGCGTGTCGATGGAATTGCATAACCAGGCTTGGAGTGCGGCCTGATTTCGGTGACCAGAGCCGACAACGCACTCCCTCATCAGAACAGGATTTGGCCACCCTGGTGTAGTACTTGGCCACAACCTTCTATGAGCAAACCAATTAACCCTCGGCCCTCAGTCCCCAGCGGCTGCGGAGCAACTGACCAAGGCGGCGGTCAGATCTGTGTCGCAGCGGAGGGTGCTAAGAATCTCTGGCTCCGGACAGGCCGCCATTGGAAACTGAACCTGGCAACGTTTAACGCAAGAACCTTATCAAGTGAGGCTAGCTTAGCAGTGCTGCTGGAGGAATTAGCCAGTATTAAATGGGATGTGATAGGGCTTAGTGAGGTTAGGAGGACAGATGAGGCGTATACAGTACTAAAGGGCGGGCATGTACTGTGCTATCGTGGATTAGCAGATAGGCGAGAACTAGGTGTGGGATTTCTCATAAATCATGATATAGCTGGCAACATCGAGGACTTCTACAGTGTTAACGAGAGAGTGGCAGCTATCGTAATTATGCTTAATAAGAGGTACAAGCTGAAGGTGGTGCAGGCCTACGCGCCTACATCAAGCCATGATGACCAGATAGTTGAAAGCTTCTATGAGGATGTGGAATCGGCAATGACCAAAGTAAAATCACAGTACACTGTACTGATGGGCGACTTTAATGCAAAGGTAGGTAAAAAGCAGGCTGGAGACAAGGCGGTAGGTGACTATGGCATAGGTTCTAGGAACAGTAGGGGAGAGTTAGTAGTAGAGTTCGCAGATAGAAATAATTTACGGATTATGAATACCTTATTCCGCAAACGAGCAAACACGAAGTGGACGTGGAAGAGCCCCAATGGTGAGACTAAAAATGAAATAGACTTCATACTGTGTGCACACCCTGGCATCGTAGAGGATGTGGATGTCCTCGGTAAGGTCCGTTGCAGCGACCACAGAATGGTAAGGTCTCGTATTAGCTTAGATTTGAAGAGGGAACGGAGCAAACTGGTGAATCGAAAGGCTATTAACGAGTTAGCATTAAGAGGGAAGGTAGAGGAATTCAGAATGTCGCTGCAGAACAGATTTTCCGCTTTAACTGAAGAAGACGACCGTAGTGTTGAAACAATGAATGATAGATAATCTTACAGCTATCTTACAGAGTGCGCCGCAGAAGTAGGTGGTAGGATGGTTCGACAGGATACCAACAAGCTATCTCAGGAGACTAAAGATCTGATTAACAAACGTCAAAGCATGAGGACGTCTAACTCCACAGAGAGGATAGAACTAGCAGAGCTATCTAAGTTAATAAATAAGCGCAAGATAGCCGACATAAGAAAGTTTAACATGGAGAAAATCGAGCATGCTCTAAGGAATGGAGGTAGCCTAAAATCAGTGAGGAGAAAACTGGGCATAGGTAAAAACCAGATGTATGCGCTAAAAGACAAACAAGGCAATGTCATCAGCAATATGGATAATATAGTTGAATTAGCCGAAGAGTTCTACACAAATCTATACAGTAGCGAATGTAATCATCAGGTTACTGAGGGAGGCAGTCGAGCACAGCAATGGGACATCCCGCGAGTAACGAAGGAGGAAGTAAAGAAAGCCTTAGGAGCAATGCAAAGAGGGAAAGCAGCTGGTGGGGATCAGGTAACAACAGATTTGCTGAAGGACGGAGGAGAGATTGTGCTACAAAAACTAGCCAGCCTGTATACGCAATGCCTTGTGACCTCGAGAGTACCAGAAGCTTGGAAGAACGCTAACATTATCTTAATTCATAAGAAAGGAGACGTCAAGGACTTGAAGAATTACAGACCGATCAGCATATTGTCCGTTGCCTACAAGGTATTTACTAAGGTAATCGCTAATGGAATCAGGACAACCTTGGACTTTTGTCAACCAAATGATCAGGCAGGCTTTCGTAAAGGATACTCGACAATAGACCCCATTCACACTATCAATCAGCTGATAGAGAAATGCGCAGAATATAACCAACCCCTATATATAGCCTTCATTGATGACGAGAAAGCATTCGACTCAGTGGAAACCTCAGCTGCCATGCAGGCATTGCGGAATCAGGGTGTGGAAGAGTGCTATGTGAAAATATTGGAAGATATTTATAACGATTGCACAGCTACTATAGTTCTCCATAAAGTCAGCAATAAAATTCCCATACGGAAAGGTGTCAGGCAGGGAGACACGATCTCGCCAATGCTCTTCACTGCCTGCTTACAGGAGGTATTCCGGGGACTGGAATGGGAAGAGTTGGGGATAAGAGTTAATGGAGAATACCTGAGTAATTTGCGATTCGCTGATGACATTGCCTTGCTAAGCCACTCAGGACAAGAACTGCAAAGCATGACCAATCAGCTAGACAGGCAGAGTAGAACGGTGGGGCTAAGAATTAACATGCAGAAAACCAAAGTAATGTTCAATAGCCTTGCAAGGGAACAGCAGTTCGCAATTGGTAGCGAGGTGCTAGAAGTAGTAAGAAAATATGTCTACTTAGGGCAGGTAGTGACCGCAGATCCGGATCATGAGAGGGAAATAACTAGAAGAATAAGAATGGGGTGGAGCGTGTATGGCAGGTTCTCTCAGGTCATGAATGGTAGCTTACCAATATCCATGAAGAGAAAAGTATATAACAGCTGTATCCTACCGGTACTCACCTATGGGGCAGAAACGTGGAGGCTAACAAAGAGGGTTCAGCTTAAGTTAAGAACAACGCAGCGAGCTATGGAAAGGAAAATGATAGGTGTAACGTTAAGAGATCGGAAGAGGGCGTAGTGGGTGAGGGAGAAAACGCGGGTTAATGACATCCTAGTTGAAATCAAGAGGAAGAAAAGGGCTTGGGCAGGGCATGTAATGCGAAGGCAAGATAACCGCTGGTCCTTAAGGGTAACGGAGTGGATTCCAAGAGAAAGCAAACGTAGCAGGGGACGGCAGAAAGTTAGGTGGGCGGATGAGATTAAGAAGTTTGCGGGGATACAGTGGCGGCAACCAGCAAAGGGCAGGGTTAATTGGAGAGACATGGGAGAGGCCTTTGCCCTGCATTGGGTGTAGTCAGGCTGATGATGATGATGATGATGATGATGATTTTATTTCACCCCCGACACACACATGTCCAGCGACCTTCTTTTTTTTTTTAAATAACACTGAAATTGAAGTGGTAAAGAGCTTTAAATCACTGGGCGTGTATTTCTCAGAAAACATGACATGGGATGATCACAAACTATATCGTTGGTAAGCTATCCAGGACAGCTGGCGTTATGCGCCGTTACTGCTACAATTTTTCCATACCTGTTAACATGCTCATATATAACTCTTTATTTTCCTCTTTATTAAATTACGCGTTTTCTGTATGGGCAACAACAACAGCTGGAAACATTAGCAAACTTACTGTCTTGCAAAAAAGGGCTTTATGCCTCGCCTGTAAAGTTCCATATCGCTTCCACACAGCAGGCCTATTCAAGAAGTACCACATAATACAAGTTTCATCGATGAACGATCACAGACTGTGCCGCTTATATAAACTCAGTTTAATAAAAAACAATGATTCCATCACTAGCCTAGCAAGGCTAGAGAAAAACATTTCTGCTTATAATGTGCGCCATCCTGAAATGTGGTATGTTCCAAAATGCAGAACCAATTATGGAAATTAAATGATAAAATTTAAATTGCCTACACTTCTGAATCACATGATAAAGGATGCTAACATTGACATATCAGATATAACACCAAAAGAACTGCGTTTATTGTTTGTATAATGTTGTGATATGATTTTCTAGTTCTTCTTGCCTGTTTTATACTAACGTTTTCAACGATGTTGCCATATCCGACTGTGTTCTCTTGCCGCACGCTTCTCTCCTACCCCGTGTGTTGGGGGGTCAGGGCTTTTCAAGCTGCTCACACAGCTTTTCTCCGGTCCTCCTCGCAGCATCTTTTTGTTGTGGAATAAATTTCAATTCAATTCAATAAATGATATAACGTCAATACCAAACTCCCCTGAAATAATAATGTGTGCTGACGACACTAATATCTCATTCACTGACCATCTCTAGCACAACAACGACGCGGCGCCTGATCGGTGTTGCGATGGTTTTCTGCCACACGTGCTGCAGCAAGACAAGCCAGCTCGAAGTGACGTGTGTTCCGCCCATCTTCTGGATGCCACGCCGGCGCCAGTTACCGGGGCTCTTCCTGGACTGTTGACCGCAACTGCATCGACATCATCAAGCCCGCTCTACTTAAAGGGGCTGCGAAACACTGCCTGGGGGAATACCGGCTATACTTCAGGTGGGTTCTTTATGTCACACAGATGCTGACTTAAAAAGAATTACAGGAATCGATGCACAGGAACGGGAGTTATTCAATGAAGAAATTTGAAAATACAAGCAAACAAAACGCTGCCCTCAACTCGATTTTGGCGGGGCTTCCCACTCCTATTTCGCTCTCCCAATGACGGCACCTGGCGCAACCAATCAAAACAGCCAGCCAGAGCACGTCGCAGAAGTTTGTACTCCATGGTTGCCTGCTCTCTGTGAGACTGGCAGCGTTGTTTCCATGCCAGAGCGCCCCTGGTGGTGTATTTTTATTTTACTTGCTTTGCAGGGCTTTTATCTAAGACAAACAAATTGTTTTTGTAGATCTAATATAAAACGCAGACAGGTAACAAAATGTGTCTCTATTTATTCACACAATTTGCAGTATATTTACTGTTTGTCCGGTCATCAAGCTCGCGCCAGGTGATGTCATATCCGCTGCTAGAAACCCGCCACTGTGTGGCGACACCATCAGAGCCATGAAGTTGTTTTTGGAAGGACATTAAAATATTAAGAAACGGAATGTACGCGGTATTACCGATGCTAATAGCACCATTATAACTCACTGTATGCAATCAACAGGCAAAACAATTAACTAAGATTGTGTTTCTGGGCCCCTTTAAGCAACAGGCGACGCCCGCAACAGTTTAGTGGGCATGGGAACAACGCTACAATGCGGCCGACCAATTTGTTCCGCTTCTGCCTGTTCCAGGTTAGTTACGCATCTTCTAAGCGCTCCAGTAAAGCATTCCTTGTTGTGTTCCCGTGCCCACAACTGCTTTTGAATCATGTGCATGAGTGTTGCTGCGTAATGAAATTGTTGCTGTGTGGGGATGTCGAGCTGAACCCTGGGCCGAACAAAACTGGCGCCGCGAAGAATGCCCAGTCGGTCCAAGACTCTCCGGACAGCGGAAGCGAAGCGGTTTTAGCATTGCTTCATGACCTTAGGGACCGTTCTCCTAAAATGAGCAAGGACAGGAGCGTATATTCAGTTCCTTGCAAGAGCTCACAGCCAATCAGAGGGAATTGAGCGGACAGATGGCAGACCTTTCGATACGCCTTAATTCTGTTGAAGATAAACTGGAGCTTCTAGATGAAGTTCATGACGATTTGGCGACGGTGAAAGAAAATGCTGAAAGGGCACTGGACGAAAATGAGAAGCTTAAAATCCGTTTAAACGATTTAGAGGATAGGTCTCTGCAGTGTTTGTATCACGATAAGCAAACGGCGAACTCACGGCCACGTGCCGGTATTTGGGCACCGCCCCTTGCCTGTCTGTATCTCGATATAAGCACATGCGTGTTGGTTTGCACGGGCAGTCGTCGACCAGCGGGACGCGCGGTCTGACGGCCGGCTGACAATAAACCCCAGTTCTTGTTACACTTCGGCTACAGTGTCGTTCCCCTCCCAAGACACGACAACTTTTTGGCGACGAGGATGGGATTCTGAAGCAGAACGATGACCGATCCCACGGGGACCGTGAAGACGGATATTCAGCCAAGCGTACAAGAAGGACCACGACGGAGCGACTCGAAAACAGCCAGGATGGTCACGATTGGGCAAGTGGAATCTTTCGATGAATCTCAGTCGGATTGGGAAACTTACGAAGAAAGGATTAATGCATTCCTTAGAGTGAATAAGATTCCAGACGAGAACAAAGTAGATGCCTTCCTGAGTATCGTGGGTCCGAAGACGTACAAGTTATTGAAGAGTTTGACTGCCCCGAACGCTCCTGCTAGTAAGTCTTTGTCAGAACTGCAGAAAGCATTACGAGAGCATCTGTCACCCAAGCCATCGGTTATTGCGGAAAGAGCAAGGTTTCACCGAAGAACGCAACAACAAACGGAGAGCATCGCGCAGTTCGTGGCAGGCCTCAAGCAATCTGCAGAAACATGCAACTTTGGAGCTAACTTAGAAGAAACTCTGAGAGACAGATTTGTATGTGGTATTGCTAGCGCTGGCATCCAGAAGAGGCTTTTTGTTGAGGATGCATCTCTGACTTTCAAAAAGGCGGTTGAGATAGCCTTATCAGTTGAGGCGGCTTCCAAGAACGTCACAGAGTGCCGACCTAGCAGTGCAACCCAGGAAGACCTTCAGAAGTTTTCCGCAGAAGAGTCCCTTGCACGGAACGGTTCACTATGCACGCGATGTGGCTTGCGTCATCGCAACCGGGCTTGCCGGTTCTGAACAGCGACTTGCTTTAAATGTTACCACGTAGGGCATATTCAAAAAGCTTGCCGCTCCCAGCTTGAATATGATTCGCACCCTTCGAAAGCGAGCGGGCAATACGCACGAAAAGGAAACTCCCGGAGGCAAAACTTCGGCGTGTTCGAGACCGAGGAAGACATCGAGCCACTGTTGCAAACAACGCTCGAGAAACCACGTCAAGAGCCGATACGCTTTACGATGTGTATTCAGGGAATGCCACTTGACATGGAGCTCGACTCTGGAGCAGCAGTGTCAGTGATGCCGTACAGTTTATTTCGCTCACGCTTCCCACAGATGAAGTTACGCCCGGCATCGGTGTTGCTTCGTACGTACACAAGGGAGTGCGTGCGCCCGAAAGGAGTGGTAACAGTAAACGTGAAGCATCAGCACCAGTCTCTCCAGCTACCTCTGCGCATTCTCTGCCAGGAGGGTCCTGCTCTCATAGGACGAGACTGGTTATATCAGCTCAGGCTCAATTGGAGTAGCGTTAATCACGTGGGTGCGCAAGACCACCGGGACTTGGAACAAGTCTTAAACCGACATCCGCAGTTGTTCAGCGATGAACTCGGCGAAATTCAAGGTGAGCAAGCTCAACTTTCCCTGAAGCCAGAACAGCATCCAAAGTTTTGTAAAGCTAGAAGCATTCCGTTCGCACTGAAAGAAGCGGTGGAGAAAGAACTGGAAAAACTAGTTAGTCTGGGCGTGATCGAGCCCATTTCGAACAGTGCTTTCGCCTCACCAATTGTACCTGTGGCAAAAAAAGATGGCAGCGTACGCATCTGCGGAGATTATAAGGCCTCTTTGAACCCTTGCTTAAACATTGACAACTACCCCTTGCCCAAGATCGAAGAAATATTGGCCACACTTTCGGGAGGGCCGGTGTTGTCGAAGATTGACCTGAGTAGAGCCTATCAGCGAGTGGTAATGGACAAGGTGCGCCTGCGATTTTTCAAAAGATAATGGACAACATGTTAAAAGGATTGAAAGGTGTGATATGCTACCTAGATGATATTCTCGCCACGGGCCGGAACGAAAAGGAGCACCTAGTGAACCTGGATGCGTTACTGAACAGGTTGCACGAAAGTGCAGTGCGGATTAAGGCAGAGAAGTGTGAATTTTTGAAACCAGAATTGCAGTTTCTGGGTCACGTGGTCACTAAACAAGGAATTGCAGCATCACCAGAGAAGGTAAAGGCCGTATTAGAAGCCCCCGTCCCAGCCGATAAAAAACAGCTGAGAACGTTTACGGGCATGGTGACATACTACGGAAAATTTTTGCCAGAGTTATCAACAGTCATCTTCCCACTGAATCAGCTGCTGTGCAAGAATGCGCCGTGGGTCTGGAGTGAACAGTGCGACATAGCATTCAAAAAGATAAAAAGGCTGCTAATAAAAGCGCCGGTGCTGGCACATTACGATCCGGAAGCTCAGCTTCAGGTAGTGTGCGATGCCTCATCTTATGGGCTGGGTGCAGTCTTAACGAAAGTGGAACAAGGTGGTTCCATGCGGCCGATCGTGTTTGCATCACGCACATTATCGCCGAGCGAACTTAACTACAGCCAGTTAGAGCGAGAAGCGCTCGCCTTAGTCTTCGGAATTAAGAAGTTCCATTACTATATTTACGGTAGAGAGTTCAGCTTGGTAACTGATCACAAGCCTTTACAGACGATACTTGGTCCCAAAACAGGAATACCAAGCATTGCCGCGGCTCGTTTGCGTAACGCTGTCGGCCTAGCGTTACGATATAGTATATCGTTCAGGGGAAAGCAACGTAGAGGCAGACTGTCGCGTCTACCGCTGCCCGGGAGTGGCGAGAAGGAAGAGGACGACGAAGTAACCGCCTGCTACGCACTTCGGTGGGAGACTTTCCCGATAACAAGCTCGGACATTGCGCGGGAAACATCACGTGACCATACCTTATGGCAGGTTCTTCATGCGGTAACGGGTCAATGGCCCGAGCGAGTGGCTGATGAGGAGGTGAAACCATTCGTTTCAAAAAAACTGGAATCGTCGGTTAACCAAGGATGTTTATTTTGGGGAATGCGCATTGTGGTTGCCCCTTATTTACAGAAGACAATCCTGGACGAGCTGCACGAGGGGCATCCTGGGGTAGTGCGGATGAAGGAAGTTGCCCGGAGCTACGTCTGGTGGCCAGGAATTGACGCCGACTTGGAGAACACCGTGAAAACGTGTGCGGCCTGCCAGCAGCAACGAGCGCTGCCTACCCAAGCTCCCCTTCATCCGTGGGCTTGGCCTACCATGGGCCCGACTCCACTTGGATTTTGCTGGCCCGTTTCTTCAGCGCAACTTTTTGGTGGCGGTAGACGCTCATTCAAAGTGGCCGGAGGTTTTCCTGATGCCGTCGACCTCGGCAGAAGCTACCATCGGTAAGCTGCGTGACCTCTTCAGCCGTTTTGGATTGCCCGAGGTCATCGTGTCAGACAACGGGCCGCAGTTTTGCAGCGAAAAATTTCAGTTATTCCTCAAGATGAACGGAATAAAACATGTACGGTCCGCGCCATATCACCCGTCAAGTAACGGTTTGGCTGAAACATTTGTACGAACAGTTAAAGAAGCCCTGCGAAAGGACAACAGAGCCCGGCCCATTGAAGAGCGACTGGCCAGTTTCCTTCTAGCGTACCGGAATACACCTCAAGCAACCACCCAGCAATCTCCGGCTTCGCTTTTGATCGGGCGACCTCTCAGAACTCGACTCGATTTACTTAAGCCTAGTACTCGTTCAGTGGTCGAGCAAAAGCAATTTTGACAAACTGGCAGTCGAAGAGAACTTCAGAGAAGTTTTTTCGTTGGGGACAAAGTGTTCGTGAGGAACTCTAGAGTAGATCCAAGATGGTTAGAGGCAACGGTGACGTCACGATCGGGGCCAGTGTCTTATGTGCTACAGGTGACAACACCACGTGAAGTCATGGAGTGGAAGAGGCATCAAGACCACATACGCACAAGGCAGGCAGACACGGAGGCAACGTCTGCAGACCACGATTGTGGCGCCCATGGTGAGGACTCCTGGCAGCCGTGGCAACCATCTGGGTCATCGACGGGCACTGATGAACAGAGTGCCATGCAGCCGCCGAAACAAGCAGCGGGCACAGCTGAGGAAGATCCAGGGGCGTTTGCCGCAGGAGGCGGAGTATCGACAGAAGCCCTCGGTTCCGAAGACATCGATCACGACTCGGGGTCTTCTCCTGGCAACAGGGGCCACGAAGCCTCAACACGACATCGGTATCCGACAAGGGAAAGACGTCCGCCGGATCGGTACACATCAGTGCCGTGATTGTGTCAACCAACTTTTGGAACTAGAGTTTGAACCGTTCACTTGTTTCTCTTACTTCTGTATGAAAACTAACCGTTTGTTATAAATGTCAACCATGTGTAATGAGAGCATGCATCGTCTAGGGAAAGGGGAATGTAGTGTTTGTGTCACGATAAGGAAACGGCGAACTCACGGCCACGTGCCGGTATTTGCCCCCTTGCCTGTATGTACCTCGATATAAGCACATGCGTGTTGGTTTGCACGGGCAGTCGTCGACCAGCGGGACGCGCGGTCTGACGGCCGACTGACAATAAACCCCAGTTCTTGTTACACCTCGGCTACAGTGTCGTTCCCCTCCTAAGACACGACAGTCTCGAAGGGAAAATATGGTGCATTTCAATGTTCCAGACGTATCGACTGAATAATGGGCTGAATCTGAGAAAAAGGTACGGGAAATTATTGAAGACGAAATGTCTGTAACCTTAGCTGAAATGTACATTGAAGGCGCCCATAGAATTGGTACGGCTAGTCCCGAGAAAACGCGACCAATAATCGTGAAATTTTCGCATCATAAAATCAGAGAAAGAGTTTTCGGTGCAAAGATTAACTTGGCAGATTCAGACGTCTAGATTTGGCAGCTGCAGCGGCAGGAGGCACAGGTCTCACAATGCTCTGTCTCTACTGTTTACAGTGCTCACTACTTCATCCGATTTACAAGGCCTGCTGAAAAATTTTCCTGAGAACCTGTCGACAATCCCTGCTGCGTCCTTTCCGCGAGCACGCTCGTCCTGGTTTTCCGTGCTTTGCATCTTCCGCTGCTAGCGTCACCAAACCGTGATTGTACCAACCAACCCTGCTGGGGTCATCAACGCCGCCCTTGCTCACTTTGGCAGCTGCAGCGGCAGGAGGCACAGGTCTCACAACGCTCTGTTTCTACTGTTTACAGTGCTCACGAATTCATCCGTATTACAAGGTCTGCTGAAGAATTTTCCTGAGAACCTGTCGACAATCCCTGCTGCGTCCATTCCGCGAGCACGCTCGTCCTGGTTTTCCGTGCTTTGCATCTTCCGCTGCTAGCGTCACCAAACCGTGATTGTACCAACCAACCCTGCTGGGGTCATCAACGCCCACCTTGCTCACTTTGGCAGCTGCAGCGGCAGGAGGCACAGGCCTCACAACGCTCTGTTTCTACTGTTTACAGTGCTCACAAATTCATCCGTATTACAAGGCCTGCTGAAGAATTTTCCTGAGAACCTGTCAAAAATCCCTGCTGCGTGCTTTCCGCGAACACGCTCGTCCTGGTTTTCCATGCTCTGCATCTTCCGCTGCTCGCGTCACGAAACCATGATTGTACCAACCAACCTTGCTGTGGTCATCAACGCCCACCTTGCTCACTTTGGCAGCTGCAGCGGCAGGAGGCACAGGTCTCACAACGCTCTGTTTCTACTGTTTACAGTGCTCACGACTTCATCCGTATTACTGGGCATGCTGAAGAATTTTCCTGAGAACCTGTCGACAATGCCTACTGCGTCCTTTCTGCGAACATGCTCGTCCTGGTTTTCCGTGCTTTGCATCTTCCGCTGCTAGCGCCACCAAACCGTGATTGTACCAACCAACCCTGCTGTGGTCATCAACGCCCACCTTGCTCACTTTGGCAGCTGCAGCGGCAGGAGGCACAGGTCTCACAACGCTCTGTTTCTACTGTTTACAGTGCTCACGACTTCATCCGTATTACAAGGCCTGCTGAAGAATTTTCCTGAGAACCTGTCGACAATGCCTGCTGCGTCCTTGACGCGAACACGCTCATCCTTGTTTTCCGTGCTTTGCATCTTCCGCTGCTAGCGACACCGAACCGTGATTGTACCAACCAACCCTGCGGCGGCCATCAACGCCCACCTTGCTCACTTTGGCAGCTGCAGCGGCAGGAGGCACAGGTCTCACAACGCTCTGTTTCTACTGTATACAGTGCTCACGAATTCATCCGTTTTACAAGGCCTGCAGAAAAATTTTCCTGAGAACCTGTCGACAATGCCTGCTGCGTCCTTTCCGCGAACACGCTCATCCTGGTTTTTCGTGCTTTGCATCTTCCGCTGCTAGCGTCACGAAACCATGATTATACCAACCAACCTTGCTGTGGTCATCAACGCCCACCTTGCTCACTTTGGCAGCTGCAGCGGCAGGAGGCACAGGTCTCACAATGCTCAGTTTCTACTGTTTACTGTGCTCACGACTTCAACCGTATTACAAGGCCTGCTGAAGAATTTTCCTCAGAACCTGTGGACAATATTTGTTGCGTCCTTTCCGCGAGCACGCTCGTCCTGGTTTCCCGTGCTTTGCATCTTCCGCTGCTAGCGTCACCAAACCGTGATTGTACCAACCAAACCTGCTGTGATCATCAACGCCCACCTTGCTCACTTTGGCAGCTGCAGCGGCAGGAGGCACAGGTCTGACAACGCTCTGTTTCTACTGTTTACAGTGCTCACGACTTCTTCCGTATTACAAGGCCTGCTGAAGAATTTTCCTGAGAACCTGTCCACATTGCCTGCTGCGTCCTTTCCGCGAACACGCTCATCCTGGTTTTCCGTGCTTTGCATCTTCCGCTGCTAGCGTCACCAAACCGTGATTGTACCAACCAACCCTGCTGGGGTCATCAACGCCCACCTTGCTCACTTTGGCAGCTGCAGCGGCAGGAGGCACAGGTCTCACAACGCTCTGTTTCTACTGTTTACTGTGCTCACGACTTCATCCGTATTACAAGGCCTGCTGAAGAATTTTCCTCAGGACCTGTGGACAATCCTTGCTTCGTCCTTTCCGCGAACACGCTCGTCCTGGTTTTCCGTGCTTTGCATCTTCCGCTTCTAGCGTCACCAAACCGTGATTGTACCAACCAACCCTGCGGCGGGCATCAACACCCACCTTGCTCACTTTGGCAGCTGCAGTGGCAGGAGGCACAGGTCTCACAACGCTCTGTTTGTATTGTTTACAGAGCTCACGACTTCATCCGTATTACAAGGCCTGCAGAAGAATTTTCCTCAGAACCTGTCGACAATCCTTGCTGCGTCCTTTCCGCGAACACGCTCGTCCTGGTTTTCCGTGCTTTGCATCTTCCGCTGCTAGCGTCACCAAACCGTGATTGGACCAACCAACCCTGCTGGGGTCATCAACGCCCACCTTGCTTACTTTGGCAGCTGCAGTGGCAGGAGGCACAGGTCTCACAAC